>NC_080097.1:49985860-50285860 GCF_950005125.1 Chionomys nivalis
CCAGGATGCATGTGACAGAAAGCACCAGCTACCCCCTGAGTCAGACTTGGGTGTTGCGGTTGGAAGCAAACTTGGACTCTAGAGTTGGAAGTGCTTTGACCTTAGTCTTGAAGACTTTTCAGGGAAGGCAGGAGGACCCTGTTAGCATGGTTCAGGCTTGGGTGAGAGGTGGGCAGAAAACTATCTTCATAAGTCCCAGCTTCCTGAGAGCCTCCACAATGGCTCAGCAGGGGACCATGCCCTCCTGAGGGTATGATGGCACCCAGTTCCTCTGCCTCTTTGGGGATGAGGAAGTCACAGTTTCCCTTTTCCAGCCCCACTACCTCTAAGAGTGTGCGGCTGTCTGAGCATTCTACCCTCAGAGTGAACCAGAGAGAACCTGGTTCCACAGAAACAAAAGTGCTAGGACCCCTTCAGGATGGAGAAGAGGATGACCTCAATCTGACCCGGAAGTGGTGATAAGAGTGTCTCCTGTGGCTGTCAGAGCCTTCTGAGAAGGCACAGCTGCACAAAACCCCTGGGTTATGGCCCTAATGACACTGTTCTCGGGAGCCCTGGGGAAGCACACAGACCCCTGCAGCTGGACTCTGGGCCCTAGGCCCTAGAGAAGCAGCTGAGTGCTTACTCCCTCACCCTCTCCCCAGATCTGGTCCTTGGGCCCCCAGGGGCCTCCTACTGGCTCACTCTGCTTTCTGCCTTCCAGGCATTCTCTGTCAGTACTGTGTCCGGCCATGGGCCCTCCATCCATCCAGTGCTGTCGGCTCTGAAGCTCTCCCCACAAGGCTATGCATCTCCGGTCACTCAGACATCACAGGCCAGCTCCAAGCAGGACTCTTGGAACAGCCTGGTCCTGGCTGACAGTCACGGGGACATAATTACAGCATAATCATCCCCTCTCCCTCTTCAAATTCCTGCTCGGACTTGGGACCTGGGGGCCAGCAAAGTCTGAGGCTGGGGCAACCTGGCCAGCCCCTTCGTCTGGGAACAACTCCCGAAGAACAACTGGGTAGAACTTGAAGTTGTTGACAATCGCTTAGGGATGTGGGTGCTGGGTTTCTTCAAACACCTTTTTCAGGTGGAGCCCTGGGAAGAGCCTGCGACCTTAGAGACACGCCCACCTTCGCGTGCGAGCACGGCCCAATGAGGCTCTTCCCTGGTGCAGGAGATCTTTCTCATTCTCCACCTGCCTGTCCAGGATAGAGACCTAATCTCCTTCACCCCAACTCTCCACCCCAGTGGTTCTAGGTAGTGGGTTTTTTTTTCTTTGTGCTCCTCGGGTGGCTGTAGGGTCCCAGGCTTCAAGACACTGTCTCCAGCCTGTGCAGGGTGTCTACTTGATGTGGACTGGACGTGGCAGCCCTGCCCTTGTCCAACACTCCCCTTGAGGCATGGCATATCCCTGCATGCCCCATACCAGATCTGACTCCAGAAGCGCGGGTGCAGTGCAGATGTTACTGAGTGCTCCCTGGGGAGATGGTGGTGGTGGTGGTGGTGGCGGCGGCGAAGACACCTCACCCATCACACAGGGTATGCATCAGATCCCCGTCCAGCTGTAGAGCCTTCCCTTCCCCCTCTCCCAGGAACTCCGGCATTAAACCCTTGCTCTCCAGCCTGAACATCTCCTATCCTCTGCAGAACTAGAGCTCAGTTGCGTAGCAGGCTAGGGCCATGGGGTGCTGCGCCTAGCATCCTTTTTCAACCCCTTCACACACAGGGGTTCCACTGTTGGGGAACAAAACCTGCTACGGAAGCAGCTTGGTGACTGCGCTCGTCTGCCCCTGGGTCCCTCTGGAGGTTGTGTCTACAGCACAACCCTGTTCCCACGACTCCAGCTTGCTTGCTCTGAGCTTGCTCTGAGCCTGCCAGGCCATGGCCTTTCTCAAGTCAAACAGTCACCTGGATCTGGGCCTTTCTCCAGCCTGGGTCCTTTGTCTAGGAAACCCAGAGCATTTGCAAGACAAATTCAAAGCAGGAACAACCGAAGGAGATTTGCGGAAGGACAAAGGTGACAGATGGAAGATGGATGGAAGCTGTCTCGGGGGGCCCGATGGGATTGCCATGCTTGTAGCTCTCCTAGAATTGGCGTTTCTTCCCCTCCCCACTTCCTGGGGCCCCCAAAGATCCTTCCTCGTCCTCATCACCCACAGAGCTGTAGCCAACTATGGCATGACCCATTGTACCCCAAACTCCCAGCCCCCACCCCGAAACGTTACTGGCCGTAGCAGAGAATAGCTTTGAACCAAGATTGTTGTAATCCTCCTTTACACGTTTGCTCCCTGAAGGCTGCCCTCTCATGCCTCCCCCTCCACAACCTGTTAACATTGTCTTAAGGTGAAATGGCTGTAAAATCAGTATTTAACTAATAAATTTATCTGTATTCCTCTTTCCCTCAGAATTCTTTTCTAGAAGTCCTGAGGCTCACACCCTTTTTAGTAGACCAAAGGGCAGGGACTGTCTCTACCCAGTTCCCCCTTCACGGCTTTGGCACTTGGCACCTTGGAGTCAGTGGCGGAGGCTGCTGAGGGAATGGAAATGGAAGATCTCAGGACAGGCTCAGCTTCCTGGAGAGGGCAGGAGCAGCCAGAGCTGAAGTTACTGTCCCCACCTTCTCACATAGCTATCCCCTGTGAGTGGGGACATTTTAGAGCATTTGCCTTGGTGCTTGTGCTTCCGCTCAACCGAATGGTTCTCGGTCTCTGCTGTCTCCCGATGCAGGACACATCCTGAGTGGCCCCTCAAGGGACAAATACCCCAGTGAGACAAAGACAGTTGTCTCCTTTATCCTCAGGTCACACCTGCTAATCTGCTTCACCTCAGAAATACGAGGAGCGCAGAGCAATCATTGGTCCTAAGACCGTGTGTCATTTGGTCCCTGCGGCATGGCTGGGCTTACATATCACCCACCTTCAGGACCTGCTTATGCCACATCTGCCAGGCATCTAGGGCCTCAGATCTCATGGCATTCTGGTTATTTTCTAGTAGTAATAACACACACACACACACACACACACACACTATTCTATGTAAAACCGGAAGAATATTTTAAAGTGTTTTCAAAATTATTTAGTTGATTGTGTGAAGGGGCACACATGCCACAGCACACCAGTGGAGGTCAGAACAACGTTTGGGAGTTAGTTCTCTCTTTTTCACCTCTACATGGGTCCAGGGTCCAAACTCAGGTCGTCAGGTTTGTGTGGCAAATGCTGTGCTCGTAACCTGTTTTTGTTTGTTTTGTTTTGTTTTTGCTTTTCCAAGACAAGGTTTCTCTGTGTTGCTCTGGCTGTCCTGGAACTCATTCTGTAGACCTGGCTGACCTCGAACTCACAGAGATCCACCTGCCTCTACCTCCCAAGTGCTGGGATGAAAGGTGTGCACCAACACAGCCTGGCTCAAGTGACCCTATCCTACTGGCCCAGGAAAAACTTACCAGCTCTTAAAAGAATAGCCAAACCCATTAAACTGAGAGCTTCTGTCAATCAGGTAAGGTGAGTCCTAGTAAGAAGAGAGATTCCAAATTGTCAGCCAAAGAGGTCCATGGGTCTTGTTAGGGCATTTTTGTTTAAAACATTCACATCACTTGGTTTGGTTTGGTTTTTTTGAGACATGGTTTCTCTGTAGCTTTGGAGCCTGTCCTGGAACTTGCTTTGTAGACCAGGTTGGCCTCGAACTCAAGACCTGCCTGTCTCTGCCTCCCAAGTGCGGGGATTAAAGGAGTGTGCCACCACCATCCTGCATACATCACTTCTCTTTAGAAATGGATTTCAGAACAAAATTCTACATTGTCTCAGTAAACGCCTCTTTCTGCATACACTCATAACTGGTCCTCTCTCCAGTTAAGGTAACTTGGCCTCTTTGATCACCAGACTTGTTGCAATCCTTAAGGAAGCCTGAGTTGCTGTATTTAAGAGACTATAAAAGATGCAGACGGGCCTGGTGGTGAACATTATCTCAGTCATCATTGACAACAACAAAGATGCATTTCCAAATTGTTAGTACATGTTAGGGAGGAGGGAGAAGCGAGGGAGAGGGTACAAAATGATGTCATTAGGATAAATCACTTTCTCAAGGGAAAAGTCTACATAACAAATCACATGGCTTTATGGTCACACTTCTGACTGATTAAACCTTCTGGGAGCCAGGTTAAGTCCATAGGGTATACATTGGCCCCACCTTCTGAGCGGGAGGCAGCTTAGCTGTGACTGGGTGTGGTTGGGTTGATGGCAATGGCTACAAGTTTCTCATCACTGAATATGTACCAAAGGGGGCTGGAGAATTATTAGGAGGAACCCCTGTCCTCAAAGCTTGGCGTGCTGACTGTGTTTGTCACCTTTCCCTTGCCATAATTAACCTTGAGACAAATGACATAAAGGAGAAAGGTTTAGACTGCGGCTTTACCTTCATTAGTAAAGTGCTTACCTAGCATGCATGAAGTCCTGGGTTCGATCCTCAGCACTGCATAAACCAGGTGTGGAATACACCTGATACCCCAGCACTCACAAGGTGGAGGCAGGAGGCTCACACGTTCAAGACCAGCCTGAGTTCTTAGTCTCTGGTATAGTCTGGGGTTGGAAGGCTGTCTGTCAGATTAACCATCACATCTGTCTAGGGTGCCCTAACACTTGGTGGGACAAATGGAGCCCGAAGAAAGCCTTAGTTAGCTTAATGGGGGGTGGATAATTTCTGCCAATCCCTACATCCCTTTCTGGAGGTAGAAGCCTATGAGAGTTCAGTGGGGTCACAGGGGTTCAGTTGCTAAGAATGAGTGTCCAACAGCCGGCCTGGGAGAGTTGAAGACAATCTAGCTATGAAAAAGGAAAGTCAGATCATAGGGGTCTCAGGGACCATCTAACGGTCCAAATGCTTTAATGTCGCCATCCAGAGAACTTCCTTAGGGCCACAGGCCTGGAGAACAAGGAAGCACTGCAATTGCAGTTCACACATTCACCACATGGGGGCGCAGGCATTCTCGTCTCTCTTTCCACATCTGTTATAGCTGGTTTTCCAGCTGTTAAATCTGAGGTCAACCCCAACCCAACTTTTCTACTCAAAAGCATTACTGCTTATTGAGCACTACTGAAGGCTAGACATTGACAGCTTTATCAAAACATGTTTACATCTTTGCAATCATGTTTTACAACAAAGATTAATCTACACTTAAATGTTTCCAAGTGACTCATAGACATGAGTTTGCGAAATACAGCTTTATGTCCGTAACGCTGTGGCATAGATGTCCCATTTAAACGCTAGATTTAGGTATTGTGGCTGGCTTGTTTTCCCACAGCTAAGAACGAGGCAGTCTACGTAAAGATTTTCCAAGGTGTCTTACACACACAGCGTGTGCTCAGTAAACTAAAATGGCGATTTTAAGTGATAGCAGCAAATTGTGAAAGGTTCACTTTCTCAGCTGTAGCGTCCCTCGGTCTCAGAAGAGACCTCTTAGGTGCACAGCTCTGATTCCACCAGATACGGCGGGGTTTGGGCTATGGCTTCTATCCAGCACAGCCCGTCTACAAAATGTGGTGTGTATGTGTGTGTCCCGCACACGTGCATGTCGCCCTCTGGAAGCTGCCACCGGAGTGCACTGAATCCTGTAGCAGATGTGATTCTCCGAAGAGGCCAGCTGCAGAAAGTGGGAAAGCGTACTCCAGCATGCAATAGGGACCCCCCCCTTCCTTAAAATGCTGCACCCTCAAGCTCACCTTCTTCCCCTAAGGGACCTTTGCCCTCTGGATGTCAGAGGCCTCCTCTCTTTAGATCTGCCCTCTGACCTGCAGCAGGAGCTATGGTGAAAGACTGAGCTACTTCTTGAGGCAGGGCTGTCTTCCCTGTGCTGGCCAGGTCCTCCTGGGGCCCTCAGTTGCAAGGTCCAGGGACTGACACCCTAGCCACCTTCTCCTGGAAAGTGCTGGCTCCACCCTTCTTTAAGTCCTAACTATCGTTGAACAACCCGCTACCATCTTTATTCTTCCAAATAAAAATTTCAATACACAATAAAAAAAAGTTTCTTAAAGCACATAGTAAAAATTCAAACACTATTAAAATAATATAAAGTAAAAACTAACTTCACTCTTTAAAAGCTTTTCAGGCCGGTCGTGCCGTGTTTAAAAACCCAGCACTTTAAAGTCTAAGACCGGAAGGTCACCCAGGGTGCCACAGTGAGTTCCAAGCCAGCCTGCAATATACTGTGAGGCTTTTTCTCACAAAACCAAAACCTCGCAGAAGAGTACGGAGGACCGGAAACGTCTGTCTTGGCCTGAACCATGTCAAGACCACTAGCATCTGAGCGCTTGGTTTACCTGGTACCAGTTCACTCTCTCCCAGACTCTGGGAGTTGGCAAGCCCGCGGGGAGTCGTGGGTAAGGAGGAATAGAGGGGTGTGGGTGCCGGGGAGCAGGCCAATAAGCTTCCAGCCAGACTCAACAAAGCGGAAGCCGCCCAGGGAGAGAGCTGTGTCTCCAGTGGTTACCGCAGGAAGAAAACCGCAGCATCCTTCCTACCGGTGGGAGGAGCCTGAGTAGAGGAACCCGCAGTTCCCATCCCGAGGTGAACAGTCTCCAGCTCCTCCAGGAGAGATCTCAGCTCTCCGTCCCGGGGCGCACCCCACCTCCAGCACCCCCAGGGGAAGAGCTTGTAGCTCCTCCATCTCGGAGGGTCCCCATCTCCAGAGTTCCCAGGAGAGAAGCCCGCAGCTCCCCACCCAGGACCAGCTGGGTCCCTGGAGCCCTGGAGTCCCGGAAGCGGCTTCCCGCCTATCCCCGGGAAGAGTTATTCGGCTCCGGGCCGCGGGGGCCAGCTCGCCTCCTGCAGGCTGAACTTGTCGTCCCTCGTCTCCGCATCCGTGTCCTCCCCACCACCGTCTCCCGTCTGGAACTGGGAAGCACGAGCGGATTGCGCTCCCGCTGCAGCCGCTGGGACCCGGTTTCGTAGGGTACAGCTAGCTCTGCGGGACCCGCCTGGGCGCACCTCCTTCTCACCCTCCCAGGGCCGCACACGTGCACGTTGTCAACACTTTTTTTTTCTTTTTAACCTTTGGTGAAAAGTCAATTACAGAAAAGTTAAGCAGCGTCTCTTCCGGTCACGGGCTGCCGGGTCGCACGTTTGTTTTTGTTGATCACGTTGCCTTCCGCCTTCCCGGGCCCTCGTGACCTTCACGTGTTCCCTCCCCATTCAATCATTCTGAAGATTTGAGAAACGCAGCAGCCTAAGACTCAGCCTGGAGGCTGGACGACAGGAACCACGTCCAGCACAGCCTGACCGCCTCGCCCTAGAAACGAAGCCCAAGGTTCTCATTTTCTCTTCCCTTTCCTGACCACCACGGGTTGTTGTTTGTTTTGAGACTAGATCTCAGAGTAGCCTGGGTTCTCTCAGTAGACCAGGCTGGCCTCCAGTTCTCTTGAGATCCTCCTGCCTCTGCCTCTGGGGCTGCTGGGATTAAAGGCTTGCACTACCACATCTGGAAGGCGGTAGAAATTTAAGATTACGGTGCATTGCACAGGCGGACTTTTCCAGAACTTTCTCTGAAGGAGGCGGGGGGGAGGGGGGGCACACCACGGGGACCAGACTCTGAGCTGGGAGATAATTAGGATACCAGTGTCTGGCAAGCCGCCTTCCAGCCCAGCAGTTTCCCCTGAAGGTCTGAGTAGATGAACTTTTACCACATTTCCAAGAGTGTGGGTGGGAATCCAAGTGTGGATGAATTTAAATATTGCACTGAAGCTTAAGACTTAGCACAGTTGGTAGAGGGGTTGCTTAGCTTGCAAGATGCCCTGTGTTTGCACATTAACCAGGAGTGGCCAAGCAGTCCTGGAATGACAGTGCCATGGGGTGGAGACCATCCATACACAGAGGGCTGTAGGCCAGCTTGGCATCCGGAATATAGGCAAAACTGTCTCAAGACAGAAAAGAAAAATAGCATTATTGAATGTATTGCTTATTAATTATGAGAATTCGTGGGATGTCTCGGGTATCCCAATTTTCTGGTTAAAATCTGTTTTAAGTGTCTTGGGGGGAGGGGGCTGGAGAGATAGATCAGCTGTTAAGACCGTTGCCTGCTCTTCCAAAGGTCCTGAGTTCAATTCCCAGCAACCACATGGTGGCTCACAACCATCTGTAATGAGGTCTGGTGCCCTCTTCTGGCCTGCAGGCATATGTGCAGACAGAATATTGGATACATAATAAATATTTTTTTTAAAAAAAGTGTCTTAGTGCGGAGAGGGGAGGAAGGGAGTTGTATGTGGCTCACACTTGTAATTCCAGTGCTCACATTGGGGAGATTCAGACAGGAGGATTGTTCAGAGTTCAAGACCAGCCTTGCCTACAGAGTGAGACGTAAAAAACACCAGAAACGCCAACAGAAAGCAACAACCAAACCGCCTTTAGAAACACTGAAATAACTACCTGCTGCGTGTCTTTGATAATCTTCACCTGGGGGCTGGAGAGATGGCTCAGTGGTTAAGAGCACTGACTGCTTCTTTCAGAGGACCCAGGTTCAATTCCCAGCACCCACATGGCAGCTCACAACTGTCTGTAATTCCAGTTCCAGGGGATCTGACACCTTCATACCAATGCACATAAAATGAAGTTAAATAAATAATATATGTTTAAAAAAAAGATAATCTTCACCATAGTTTATGGCCTGGGGCTGGTGAGTGGCAGATAAGGTGAGGTGGAACCTTGTGTGGTAGGGCAGCTCCCACTCAGCGCAGTCAGGATGTAGACCATTCGGATAGTCTCATCCTGGTGGCTCTCAGTGACTTTGAATGATCGAGGACAGGGAGGCGCGGGGTGACAGGCAGTCCTGCCTTGCGTTTACTGTAGCTTTTCAGCCATCAGACCTATCATCAGGCCTCAAGCTGGTTGGTAGCCTCCTTGCCTGGCTGGTGTCTGCTTGGCACAGTTCTGAGCTTTGCCAGCACTTTGGTCCTGTAGAGAGAACCACTGTTATTGATCTTGTAACTAGTGCATCTCTCCCTCCCCTGGGGGTGGTCCTGAGAGAGCCAGAGCCAAGGATGGGCAAGTGAGCAGAGGATTGGAATGCAGGTGGGATTGGGAAAGGCTGAGAAAGCTTGGAGATGTCGTACAGGTCTAATATACCTTGCAAAAAGTAACAAGGAGGTGCTGCACGCTTGTCAGGAGGTTTTGCACACTTGTAATTCCAGCACTTGGGAGCTTGAGGCAGGAGGAGAGCTGTCAGTCTTGAAGACAGCTAGAACTATACAGGGCCGGCTCACCTATAGCTACACAGCGAGACTCTGTCTCAAGAAGCCAAACAAATAAGGAGTGGCTAACCGCTGAGGTGGCAGCGCCTTTGAAGCGGACCGTGCCTGCTACATGACACCAAGCATGTGATGTTGATTATATTTGCTTCATAGATAAGGATGAGGGACCAGGAAGAAAAACCAAAGCTCCGAAGCTGGGCCTTACCCTGCCCCAACTCAGTTGTCTATGAGATTTGACCCCTCTCACCCCAGTCAGGCTCCAGTTTTGGCACATACAATCCTTAACGTGGGTGACCCAAACTGGCACTTTGGGGTACCACACCATCAGACATGCTCTCGAGGACCGAGCTAAGTCAGTGTGCTCTCGTTTGCCACTTTCTACTTGCAGAGATGCCGGAAGGGCCTTCTGTGAGGAAGTTTCACCGCCTTGTCTCCCCCTTTGTGGGCCAGAAGGTGGTCAAGACAGGAGGGAGCAGTAAGAAGCTGAACCCCGCCTCCTTCCAGTCTTTGTGGCTCCAGGATGCCCGGGTGAGTTTTGCTTTCCCCAGATCTCAACTGTGCTGGCTCACCCCACCTCCCCTGCAGGCATTTAACCAAGATGTTTTATGACATCTTTTCTTTCAGCAGTGGGCAGCAGTGCTAGGACCGCATGTAGCCCTGCAGTGTGATGTTTCCCGTCACAGTGGACTGGGGCCCGTAAAGAACATACGAAAAGGGTCTGAAGATCACATGCGTAACCTGGAGAACTTCTCTCCTTTCTTACCTACGTCTCTGGTGTGGTGCCGCTGGCCCCCGTAGGCCAGCTGTGAAGGAAGGAATGAGCACTGTTGAAGATCAGGGTTCACACTTTCTCATCCTGAATGGGAGTCAGAGTTCCTTCAGGGGCCTCAGGGACTCCATGTACACTGACCCCTCCCTGCCTGTTTCTCTGGCCTTTCACCTAGCCAAGTCATTCTTTGCGTGTGCTAGTTCAGTTAGTTCTTGCCCACAGTGTAGACATGTGTTGGGCACATCCTCCTTTTTTTTCTTCTCAACCGTTTCTACTCCTGCCTCTTCAGTTTACCATGGCAATGTTAGCCTCTCTTCAGATTCCACTTGACCACGCTATCCTGTCTGCTTTGCGTTGGCTGAGAGATGACCCCCCTCTGTACTTCTGTGATAGCCTCGACTTCCTCCTAGTGCATCCTTATGGCCACGTCTGTCCTTTGTGGTATGTACAGAGAAACAGGGCAAGGCTGTGTTCTTGTCAATCCTGTATTCTTCTTGCTTAGCTATGAGCAGCTGCACATAGGAGGTATGGGGTGAATTTTGTACAGTAGCAATTGGTCTCTGCTGCTCCTGCTTAGCTGTGTGATCCCAAGCAAGTTCTCATTGTCTTTGCTCTCATTTCTTCAGTTGTATATGGGGCGTAAAACCCTTTGTGGTGGTTTCATTGAGAATGGTTCCCATAGGCTCAGATATTTAAATACTTGGTCATCAGAGACTAGAACTCTTGGGAAAGATTAGGACTGGAGGCCTTGTTGGAGATGTGGGCTTTGAGATTTCAAAAGCCCTTGCCAGGTCCAGTCTCTCCTCTCCTCTCCTCTCCTCTCCTCTCCTCTCCTCTCCTCTCCTCTCCTCTCCTCTCCTCTCCTCTCCTCTCCTCTCCTCTCCTCTCCTCTCCTCTCCTCTCCTCTCCCCTCCCCTCCCCTCCCCTCCCCTCCCCTCCCCTCCCCTCTCTCTCTCTCCCTCTGTTTCAGGGTGTAAAGCTCCCCAGTACTGCACCATGCCTGTCTGCTCCCTGCCATGATGATCATGGGCTAACCCTCTAAAACTGAAGCAAGCTACCAGTGACATGTATTTTTTTTTTTTTATAAGAGTTGCCTTGGTCAATGTGTCTTTTCACAGCGATAGAACACAGACTAAGACACACTTGTTTGTTAAAACCCTTGTAAGAATAGACTTTACAGCCCACACAAAATATGTATGTCCCTGCTAAATTGCTAGTTCACTTCTTCCACTTTATATACATGCATGCACATGTGTACACACACTCCTCATAGGCTACGGGATCATTCTTCGAGTGGAAGATGTCTCATAGCCCTTCCCCTATAGTTCACCACCGGAAACTGAGACTCTGAATTGTCCAGGTTTAAGAGTCCATGTCTTCCAGACTTCAGGCTCTTTGTAGAGACTGTCCCATGTTTGGGTCCCATGGCTTTGGTCCTCCAGCACTTATAATGAGAGTTGTCACAGAGCTGGCACTTACACAACACTGAATAGATTTGGAAACAGATAAATATATGGTAGGGGATCTGGAGATGCAGTGGATCCTGTTTTGTAGGAAACAGAGGAGACATCCATGCTGTAGAAACCCTAGGGAGACCTGAGCTTTGGACTGCCAGATGGTGCTTCTAGGGATTTTTCATCCAGGGAATGTAGAGTTGGGTAGGGAAGGAGGGACCCGTATTTTAATAAGAAAACTGCCCGACAAGACTGGATAGAATCATAGCTGTAATTAAGGCCCAGTAATACCTTGATGTGAAGGGGTCCTTCTGTCCTGAAGGAGATGGGACTTGGGATGGTCCTTGAAGATTAGAGAATATAGATATACTTCAGGGGATAAGACTGTGTAATTGTGCGTGTTCACGAGAGTGTGTATGCATGTGTGTGTGTAGAATATAACGTGTACAAGGATGCATACATGAGTATACCTGTGCATGTGGAGGTTATCAGTTGCTGTTGGGGTTTCCCCGCAGGAATTCTCACATTATCTTCTTAAACAGCATCTCTCACTGAGTGTGGCGCGCACCACTTGGCTAGGCTAACTGACCAGTGAGCTCCAGGGATTCTCCTGACTCCACCTCCCAGTGCTGGTGTTACAGGCTCAACCGGCTGTACTTAGCCACCAGCCTCAAGCTCTTCTCCCTCTGCCAAGTTCTTGAGGCCTCCCATCCTCAGGCTTGTCTAGGGTCAGAGTGGGTGGGATTCAACAGGGCAGGTCCCTATGTCTCAGCTGTACCGCATGTGTCAGCATCCTGTACCTGCTTCCCGTTTCACAGAGAGATGCCTTGTCTTACCTGCTGGAGGTAAGGGATCTGAGTTTACTCACTGAGCCATCTCAGTGGCCCAGATCTTGAGCTCTCAATCCCCCTGCCTCAGCCTCTTTAGTGTTGAGATTACAGTCGTGAGCCATCACACTCATCGGATTAGAGTTCTTTGTTTTGTTTTGTTTGTGAGTTCTCCTGTGGTTGGTAACTTTTTCCAGGTCCTGTTTGCTGGGTGGGGGATGCTTCTGGGTTTTATGACATTGTTTCTTTTTTTCTTTTTTTTTTTTTGGAAACCAGAACATTTATTTTATGACAGATTGAAATCCTCACGATGAACTGGATGCTGCAACAGCTGCCCTCTTGGGTTTAGGGGTTGTCCCTTCACGGAATCCATGTCTGAGTCTTCGGTAGACAATTTTTAGGTGCCGCATCCGCCCAGTCCCGGTAGTGTTTCGTCTCTTAGCCTTGGCACTCCAGTTATACTTTCTCTTGCGCTTGGCCGGGTAGCCGCATTTGCCACAGGTAGACTTCTGAAGGTGGTAGGCCTTAGAGCCACAGCGGTGGCACAATGTGTGCGTCTTGTTGCAACGCTTTCTGAAGGATGACGTTCCTTTCGTCATCTTGCTTCTGCCGCCGAGGCCCATGACATTGTTTCTTTAGCTGTGGTCGGGCTGAGTGTGTACATGCCGGTTCACTCTAGCCTAGAAAAATGTGTCATGGAGTCAGGAGCAGCTAAATGAATGAGCATTTGGATAATCTCTAGTGAGGTCCTGAAGTCTTTGGGAACAACTGTCCTTGGATGTTCTGGGTGGCTGTGCTGTCTGACATCGACCTATCCCATCACTAATCCAGCTCCTCCAGTACCTCCGGGCATTTGGAAAGCCATTCACCTCTTTTGACACCACTGGGGCAGAAGAGCAAAGGACAAAGAAATCCTCTGTGCTGGGGCAAGCTTTGGGTGAGGAAAAGGATCCAGACTGTTGGCAGCTATCTGTGAAGCTTTGGCACCTGTGTAGAGCTCTAAGGACCAATACATGTTCATTTTTTTATTGTTGTTTTGTTTTGCTAGGTGCATGGAAAACAATTATTCCTTCGGTTTGATCCAAAGGAGGAGATGGAGCTACTTGGCAGCAGCCCACAGCCTGAACAAAGAATGTGGCAGAAAGAGGCCCAGGACCCAGAGCTGGCCCTGGGGCCCCATGCTCAGGAAACTTCTGCAGGCCCCTCTGGATCTGGGGAGCCTGTGCCTAGTGGATCTGATGACCCCTGTGGTCCTGGGGGGCACAACCTGTTAGCAGTTGCCCAGAGGTGGCTGGAGGTCAGATTTGGTTTGTTTGGCAGCATCTGGGTGAACGACTTCTCCAGAGCAAAGAAAGCTAATAAGAGAGGTGACTGGAGAGACCCTGTGCCCAGGTAATGATGTGACATTGACAGGGGTCCTAATAGGGTCTGCAGTGTTCATACGGTCCCCTCTGTGGCAAGGCAGTGGCTGAACAGTCGCACTTGGTAATGGCCAGACCTTGCTATCCAGGAAGCAGAGTGTGTAGGTGGAGATTTTCTGTCCCACCCGCCTGCTCCCACATAACCTCTTAGCCTTATTATTAATTATGATTACTTGACCAATAGCTCAGACTCATTACTAACTAGCTCTTGCAACTTAAATTAACCCTTAAGAACTGGACTGTGGTCTGCCATCCAAAAGATTCTAACTGCCTGGGTCACTGAGAGAACAGAGTAGGTTTCCAGCCAACATGGCACTTGAGGATGAACTGACTGGGAAGAAAAGTGTGTCTAGACTCTTACTCGGTTTGTGAACACTGAGAACTGTGTTTGTGTGTAAAGCTTATGTGTAGGATTATTTCCTTAGAGTCAGTTCCCAGTTGCTTCGGGAAGGGAATGAACATTCTCATGGCTGGATTTGCTCAATCCTTACTGGCATTGGGCTATTTGTATACATGCTAGCAATAAAAAGTATCTATTTCATTATTATTGCTTGAGTATGCGTGTACACCCCAGTGTGAAGGTCAGAAGACAGCTTCCGGGAGCTGATTCTCTCCTTTTACTGTGGGTCCTGGAAATCAAACTCAGGTTAGGATTTCATAGCAAGCCTGCTAGGTCAACTCAGCATCCTCGTGCTGACATTCTTTAAACTCTCAGATACTAAGTCTGGTAGCCTGTGTTGTCAGGATTGTTTCCAGGCCAGTGTGCATCCTTTGAGTGTGTTTATAAAGCATTTTGGAATTCAGGGTTTTTAAGTTTTATGGTCAATGGTCATGTGTAACTTTGCCTTTTAGCAAAAGATTCCACTTCCAGTGAGTCACACAGGTACTCTAGTTTGTTTGATGGGTTGTTTTGTGACACTGTGCATTGTTGCTAAGCAAGTCCTCTGAGCCTTACCTCCAATCCTCGAAAGAGTATTTTTTATTACACTTATTCATTGTGTGTGTGTGTGTGTGTGTGTAAGCGTATACATAAGCAGAGAACAACTTGCAGCAGCTGGTTCTGTGGGTGGGTTCTGGAGCATGTGGTCCTGGATATCAAGCTCAAGTCATCAGGGCTGATGGCAAACACCTTTACTCTGTGAGCCAACTTGTTGGCTCTGACCATTGAAAACAAGAAAGGAAGAAATATTGCTGTGTTATTTATAACAAGAGTCTTCCTACATTGCCTAGGCTAGTCTCGAACTCATAATCCTCCTGTCTCAGCCTCTCTGAGTGCTGGGATTGCAGGCATTACCATAGTGCCCACCTCCTAGCTTTCTGAAGGTTCCCCTGCCCTTCCCAAGACACTAACTAGGTCAGACGTGGACTCAAGTTCTCCTACTTCCGATGTGGAGACAAACTGTCCCTACAAAGTATCTCATTATTTCCTTACCAAAGTGTGAGGTGTCTTTTCTGTCCTTACATTCAAAGGCTCAGGGTGTGTAGGAGACACACACACATGTCTAGGCTAATGCAGCCTGAAACTGGGAGTGGTGCCCCCTTTACCACCATTTCTTCATCGGCTTCCTGATGCACCTGCCCACCTCTGGTTAGTTTGCCACTAACCTGGACTCAGACTCACAGCTTTTCCTGTTTCTGTCTGTCAAACACGTATTGCTGTAATGTAATTAGAAAACAACGTACATGCATGTTTTACTTCATTCCATTTGGCCTTGAGATGTTTATGATTCTGACCATAGAGCCTTAACCTTCCCAGTTTGATCCAGACTAGTCTAGAAACTTAATGTGCAGTCTACCTGACTGCTGTCGAGTAGAAATTGTGTGTATGTGTGATCTGTCCCATGGTAACTGTGTGTAAATGTGACCCACATAGTGGTCATTGTATGTACATGTGACATAATTATATGGGGTAACTATATGATGATGTTCATTGATTGCTGCGTGTGTGAGATGATTATATTATAACTATACATACATGGGAACTGACTCTATAGGGGTCTGCTTATATATTGTAAACTGTACATTGGTGGTTGTAATGTATGATCTCATTGTATGTAAGAGCACTGTATGTACGATCCCTTCTGTCTCCTCAGGCTGGTACTCCATTTTGATGGTGGTGGCTTCCTGGCATTTTATAGTTGCCAGATGTCATGGAGTCCTCCCCCAGAGGTTGAGCCCACCTGCGACATCTTGTCTAATAAGTTCCATCGAGGACAAGCCTTGGAAGCTCTGAGCCAGGCTCAGCCTGTGTGCTATACACTATTGGACCAGAGATACTTTTCAGGATTAGGTATGACTCGTGTGATCGGGAGGAACCCCACAACATTGCTTAATGGAAAAGTTATGCATGTGTAGGGCATTCAAGACTTGAGGACTCCTATCCCAATTGTGCCGACACTCCTGGTTTTGAGGTTGGCTCATCATCCCTAGATTTTAGACTCAGAGGTCGGATTAGGTGGCCCTCACTTTTCTGTCTGGCCCAGTGGTATAGGAGGGTCATCTGTCTATGTGTTACTTTCATTGGTTAATAAAGAAACTGCCTTGGCCTTTTGATAGGCCAGCACTTAGGTGGGTGGAGTAGACAGAACAGAATTCTGGGAAGAAGAATGCAGAGTCAGGCAGATGCCATGAATCTCCGGCCCAAGATGGAGATGGACGTAGGCTAGGATCTTTCCTGGTAAGCCACAGCCTAGTGGTACTACACAGATTTAATAGAAGTGGGTTAATCAAGATGTGAGAGTTAGCCAATAAGAGGCTAGAAATAATGGGCCAGGCAGTGTTTAAATGAATAGTTTCCATGTAATTATTTCGGGGATTAGCCAGGCGGCCGGTAACTGGGCGGGACACACCCACTCACTGCTCATCTTTGCAACAGCCCAGCACCCACATGATAGTGTTTACTGCTCTAGAGGCAGTGGGAGGGACCTGGGTAAATGAAGCCAATGAATGAGACAGACTGAAGTTTCATGCAATAGCCAAATTTATTCAGAGCAGCAGACAACTTGACTCTGAGGGCGAAGAGGGGTCCCCGAGTGACGTTCTCATGAGTTCAAGCTGTATACAATCACGAGGACAAGCCATAGAGTGTAAAAACATGGTTTTCCACAAAGGCCTAAACAAATCACAATAGCCAGTTGTAATGAACAATGAAGTAAGCACACTCCTATCCCCTATACCTGAGAGGCGCATGAACACACATTTCAAGAACTCTGTTTTGAAGAAACTGAGGCCACAAGATTCTTGTATTTTGTGTGTGTGTGTTTTGAGTTTTCTCACAAGTACTCAGAATTCTCACGTAACTCTACTCTTTAACTGTGTTCTGACATGACAGGACTGTCAGTTGTGAGCCTCCTGATGGCGTATTAGTATCACCTAACATAGTGATAATGTCTTATACCTGGTGACCTCTGGAGCATATAGAAGATTCAGGGTCATGACATGCCATGAATGGTTGTCCTTAAGGCCATCAGAAGAGAGGAAGATGTGTTCCTACACATCTTAGGTGATGGAGCTTCCTGCTCTCAAACCAGAGGCAAACATCAGGTCAGCTCCCGGTTCTTAGAAGGCACGAGAAAGAAGCTCTCTGCTTTGGAGAACTGAGTGGTGAAACTGAGCATTTCCAGTCGAGACAAGGAGTGTGCTGTGCTTAGGTCCAAGGAGGGCAGCCTTCTTACTGCCCGCAGGAGAGCAAGCAGTAAGTGCTGCACAGCTGGCCATTCCAGCAGTTGCTGTTAGTAGAACTGCACCCTTCTACAAAGTGTGACTTTGCCTGCCATGGGTGCGGCTCGCTATGGGAAGGTGGAAAAGCCTTGTGCTTTCATGGGAGAACCAGTTTCTATGCCAGAGGAGCAACGAGGCTTCTAGAAGCAGCTTTCGGAGGTACACGGAGAGCTGACTGCGCAACGATACCGGTGACAGCCAGCGCGAGTCACGTGACTCCAGCGACCTAGGCACACGGTCCTGGCCTCATGCTACTCCATGAGACGATCGCTTGTTAGCTTTCTCCTTTATCCAGATGAAGAAATTAAAGCAAAGGGCACCTTTCTGGTGAGAGGCAGCACAGCTGAGCTGAGTCCAGGTAGCCAGCCACTCAGTTCGCAGAGAACCTGTAACTGGAAGTGCAATTGTGAAACTCTTGGGGGAGTGGGGAGGAACCACAACTGTTTCATCCGTTGCCACCATGTGTCATCGGGCTCACTGTCCTCTCCTTAGCAAGGTCATTGCTCGGTGGCCCAGCAAGCTGGTCTCCACTCATCGTAACTTAGTTTGTGAGCTAGTGTGGTGGCAACTCAACACTTGGAAGATGGAGGAGGCAGGGGGATCAGGAGTTTAGCCTAGGCTCCGTAGTGAGTTTGAGGTTCTGTAGACAAGAGTGTTTCCTAACCCCATGTCTCTCTTTGTTTTCAGGGAACATTATAAAGAACGAAGCCTTGTTCAGAGCAGGGATCCATCCTCTCTCTCTCGGTTCACTCCTGAGTTCTTCCTCTCTAGAGGCCCTCGTGAATCATGTGGTGGAGTTCAGTTCAGATTGGCTTCGGTACAAACTCCAAGGCAAGGAACAGCATACACAGATCTACAAGAAGGAGCAGTGTCCTTCTGGTCACCAGGTTATGAAGGAGAGCTTTGGGCCCCCTGGTAGACTCCAGAGGCTTACCTGGTGGTGCCCTCAGTGCCAGCCCCAGCTGCCATCTGAGGAGCCGTAGAATCTGCTGTCCTCATAAAAACACTTGGCCATCTTCATGGAACTTGTAGCCTTGAAGATCTAGATACCATGTGTCCTGAGAGAAAGGTGTAGGCAGGACTCATATAACAGGTTGGGGATGGGGTCCGGAGGGTCAGTATTGTTGACACTCATCTCATTGGATTATGCATAAGCCACAACTTTCAGGGGGATAGATGTTTTCCTTTTCTGGTTAATTCTATATAATCCCACCATGCTGTCAAAATCCTGACAGAGGGTTGGAGAAAATGCCTGGAGCAGTAGTATCTGAAAAAGAGTGACTGGAAACAGCTGGGGGACTGGGGACAGCTGGGGGTGGAGCGGCACTGGTGGGGACAGCTAGAGGATACTATGCTCCTAGGCTGCCTTGCTAATGTTATGTTGTGCATTAGGAACTGAGTGATTTTGAGTCCCTCCATTTTCTTTCTTCTTTCTCCTGGAGGGGTCAGGGATGAGGGCACAGCTGCGGGCAGGTACTGCTGGTCAGCCTGCCTGGTGCCTTCCCAGTGACTGAAGACCCAGGGTGGATAGGGAGGTGTGCCCAGGGACTGTGAGAAAAGCTACTGGTTTAAGATGGGCATTTGTGACAATTCAGGTGCCCAGGGATATAGAGAAACAACCCATCAGGTTGTTAGCAGCAAATTCGTGAAACTGGGGTAGCAATTGAAAATAAAACGGTGTGATGTTTTCTATGTTATCTTCATTAGGCAGAAATGGGTTTTGTTGTTGGTTTTTGTTTTTCGCTTTGCTTTGTTTTGTGGTGCTGAGATGAAACCTGGGGCTTCACTTGTGTCAAGCAATGGCTGTACCACTGAGCTATGTCCAGCTCTCACTCTTCGTGAAGGGGGCCGCCCAGGCATGCAGGGTTGGCTTGATGTATCCCCTTAGGAGTAGGATGGGAGGGAATTTCATATCTGCCCTTTGCCTTGGAGAACTAGATGGACCTTAGCTTCTGTTGACCTCTGGAGGGTGTGCGTGCATGTGCGTGCGTGCGTGTGTATGTGTGTGTGTGTGTGTGTGTAGTATGTGAACATGAATGCAGTGTCCTGGGAAGCCAGAAGGCAGTGTTGGAATCTCCTGGAGCTGGATTCACAGGCAGCTGTGACCTGCTCTGTGTTGGTGCTGGGAATCGTCCTTGAGTCCTCTGGAAGAATGAGTGCTCCTAGTCATGAAGCTGCATCTCCAGCTCCCAGCACGCCCTGTATGCTTGCCCACGCCAGGCACCTGCCACTTAGTTCTTGTTCAGATCCTTCAGGATGAGCCATGGAGATGGACACTTCATCATTTAAAATTGCTTTATTTTCTGTTTTGAAAAATTTTATGTTTAATGTGTGTCTTGTGTAGGGTTATCTGCACAATACTGCAGGTACCCGAGGAGGTCAGATCCCCTGAAGCTAGAGTTACAGGGGTTATGAGTCACCTGAGTGGGTGCTGGGAACTAAACTTGGGTCCTCTAGAACAGTGTGTACTCTTGATCAGTGAGCCATTTCCTCAGTCCTGAGCACTTACTCTTTACTGTCCTTACTTTATGGGTGAGTCAACAAAGTCTGGGGAGCTTATGGAACTTAAGACCACACAGTTAAACTGAGGTAGTGCTGTAATCCCAGCTACTCAGGAGGCTGAGGCAGTAGCACCCAGTGTGTAGGCCAACCTGGTTTTGCAGAGACTCTGCCTCAGAGAGAAAACAAACAATAAACAAGATCCAAAGCCACTGTCACACGCCTTAGCAAAATACTCGCTCTTCCATCTGTGCCAGAGATGTCCTGGCTGTGTCCCCAGGATGACTGAGTGGGAGACAGTCACAAGGGTGGTAACAGAGGCCTCTGACATCAAGCTTTGGGGGACTTGGAGCACTGAGCATGTGCAGATCAGTGACAGTAACCTTCAGGATTGCACCCCAGCAAAGAAACCTGACAGGCACTGGTGCAGGATGCCTGGTGTTGTGCCACCAAGTGCTTCTGCAAAGCTCATCCCACAGCTTCCTGTGGAGCATCTCATCATAGCCCAGCAATGCACACGTTCACGACTGTGTGCCTCATCAAGCATGCCTTTGACATCCTCCACCTGCTCACTGATGGGCACTCTCTGCAGGGCTTGGTTGTCATTATCAACAGTGGCCTCCCAGAGGACTTAGCATGCACTAGGAGAGTGCCACAGTAGGGTGGCAAGCTGTGGGTGTGGCCCCACTACCTCCTCTGTTTGCTGCTGGATGTGGGCGTCTGTGAGGCTGCCCCCTAGAACAGTAAGGCCACAGGCAGGTAAGCTCCTAAGTGTTATCAAGGGCTTTTCCAATTCTTGGATGACCTGAAGTGTAGCACCAAGTCTAACTGACTTCCCAGCTGTTTATAGTAAACTGATGTTTTAAATGGAAATTTAAAAAATAAAATCAAAGACTGAGTGGGTAATTTCTCACTTCTCATGAATCTACAAGATGAAAGTCTTAAGATCAAGGCAGATTCAGTTATATGATGAGATTCCCTCTTCTGGTTTACAGATGGCACGTTCTAGAACACTGTGACCTCACTGTGTGTTGGGGGGGCTCTTCTGATATTTTTTTCCTTGCAGAAAAGACACCAATATCAAGGGAATCATCTTAAAATCTACCGTATGACCTTGCTTCTATACTATTCCTCCCAAACTTCCATCTCTAAAGGTTCCTAAGGCTTCAACATGGGAGTTTTGGAGGGACATGAGCATTCAGAACCAAATAGGTACATACTTTAGAGTGTTTTTATTAACATGTTCACCATACATAATAATGGGCTTTCTTATGACATTTTTATACATGTATATAAAGTATTTTGATCATATTCCCCACCACCACCATTTTCTCTTGTCCCCTCCCATGATCTTCCTCGTTGAAATTGTCATTTTTCTTCTTGATCACTCAATAGGTTTATTTAGGGATACTAACAGAAGCATGGGTAACTTTCTAGTGGTCATACCACTGAAGAAAATCTGCCCCTCATTAGGTTACCTGATGACCTGAATTCTATTCCCAGGACTCACATGGAGGAAGAAAGAACTGACCTCCATACCTGAGAATGTGTATGATGACACACTCACATCAAAATATAATAAAAAGAGGTAAGTATAAATGGGTCTATTTGAAAGAATAAGAGAGGGGCTGGAGAAATGGCTCAGAGGTTGGGAGTACTCACTGATCTTCCAGAGGACCCAGGTTCAAATACCAGCACCCACATGGCAGCTCACAACTGTCTGTAACTCCAGGGTCTAACACCCTCACACAAAATATACATGCAGGCAAAACACTGATACAAATAAAAGGATTGACAAGTGTGGGAGTTGTATGAGGGTTAAAGGGGAATATGATCAAAATACATTATATACATGTGTGAAGAGTTCATAATAAAACTCGTGTGTCATTTAGGTTAATAACTTTAAAAGTTATTCCACTAGCAACCACTAACCACCGAGGGAGGGAGCCCTTCCCTGACCCTTGCAACCCTTAACTAGAGGGGTGGTTGGCTGCCCCTCCCACTCCAGATGGGGCCCAATCTTGTGCAGATTTTGCAGGCTCCGCATAAATCCTGGTTTATTAAACAGAACATGAGAGGTATGTCCATCAAGAGCCCAGTTCTCAGGGGGCTGGAGAGATGGCTCAGTGGTTAAGAGCATTGCCTGCTCTTCCAAAGGTCCTGAGTTCAATTCCCAGCAACCACATGGTGGCTCACAACCATCTGTAAAGAGGTCTGGCGCCCTCTCCTGGCCTTCAGGCATACACACAGACAGAATATTGTATACATAATAAATAAATAAATATTTAAAAAAAAAAAAAAAGAGCCCAGTTCTCTTTGTTTTAGTAGCTTTGAAAATACGATCCAAGAATCATCTCCATGTCTCACAGATGAGGGATGGGGACGTCTGAGAAATACTGTAGGCTGTCCCACTTGAAGCTTCATGGGGCTCAGGAAAGCCGCAGAAACTCTCCTCGGAGGGAAGCAAAACTGTTTACCCTGTTTTCTTTTAAACCACGAAACCTACTTTCTCTTGGAAACCTACATTCCTTAGGACACAGTGTAGAGCCTGAGTGACAGGCAGCTCCGGTTACCGTGATCCTCCACGGCGATCTAAGACGCTAATCACAGTTCCAGTCCCTGCTCTCCTGACGCCGCTTTGCTAGCCCACCCCTTAGGCGTCTCAAGAGGTAAATGGTAACTAGGGGAGGAGGCGCGCTGGAGCAAGCGAACCTCTCTTCCCGGCACCTGAGAACACGTGGGTCTCCGCACTCCCGAACGTCTACCCACGCGCGGAGCTCGCCCACCTCCGACACGCAGCTCGCAAACAAAGACCCTCTTCTGGGAATCAATCGCGTTCGCTGGCCTCTTTCTAGCCCTCCAATCAGATTCTAGGGTGTGGTCATCGCGCCAGGCACTTCTGTCCTCCTATTGGCCGGCGTCTTCCTGGTGCGAGAGGCTCTGACCAATTAACGCCCGTGAGTCCACTGCGCTCGCTCTAGGCTGGCGGCGCGAGCGGCGGGGCCGGTTGAGGAGGGCGGGAGGTGGGCGGGGCGTCTGGCGCTTGCCCCGCCTCCTCGCCCTGGCCGATTCTGAGTATCTAGACACCAGTGGGAGACGGAAATCCAGACAGGTGAGCCTGGCGTCCGGCAGTCGCCAAGGATGGAGTTCGTGAAGTGTCTCGGCCACCCGGAGGAGTTCTACAACCTGCTGCGATTCCGCATGGGAGGCCAGCGGAAGTTCATACCAAAGATGGACCAGGTAGGCCGAGCATCCCTGTACCCACGCAGGTCTGTGGCCGCTGCACGCACCGGAGGTAACGGAGAACGGCCACGAGCGCCCCGGTCTCCTTGGAAGGGGGGTTTCCTGGCCTGGGTCCCACACCCCAGCTGGACCCTATCATTCTCTTGACAGGTCCCGCCCTACCCCCTACCTGTTTTTAAAGGTTTCTGCTTGTTCAAGCCATTACTTTTCCTGCGCACTTTTTCCCCCCTAAACTTGAGGGTTTATTTTAATCCAACGGCTGCGTTCCAAGATTGAGATCAGAGAGAACAGACTTGAGAAAATATAACTCCACACCCACCACTCCTTCCAGCTTTCAGAGACATCACCTCCCTCATACGCTCCCTCACCTTCCCCTATTTCCTTCCCGGGTGCTTCCTATGTTTTCTTGTGTACATAATCTCCAAGTTCTTACCAGCTGTTGGCTGCTGGAAGGCCAGAGCTTGGTTTTTTGTTTGTATTTCATCGCACTGTACCCTTCATTACATGTGTGCGTTTATGGTGATGTTCACTCTTGTAATAAGAGTATGTAACGGTTGCATGTGTGCACATCCCGTTGAATTAATAGTTTACATCAGAAGCCTTAAAATTTTCCCATCCGTTGGAAACATCACACTGTATTTTATTTAAAGAGATTCTTCATTGAATCACTTTAATTTTTTCATAATGCGGAATCCTCATTAGCTCTGACAAGTGCCACCTCTCTGCCCTTCAGATGATGCCTGTTTACGGGACACCTACACTGTGATAGATAGGTGCTGTTTTGGGTAAGCCACGGAGGGCCGTATAGCATCGACAGATAGGACCCCCAAAGAAATAAATGCAAAGAGTACCTATCAGGGGAGAAGGGTGCACAGTTGTCAGGTTCTTACAGGGAGAATGACTAAAAGCAAAGAATCTCTGCTTTATAATGCAAGTCACTTGGTCTCGTGACAGCTCCAGTGAGCTCTTAGAGGGGGAAGCCGCCTGCGTTTGTCAGCTTCTTGCAGGGATCGGGGAGCCTAAGCTTACACTTCAGGTCTCCTGATGCCTCTGGTGATGGTAGTTCCCCCACCAGGGAGGCGTGTTCACTGCCTTCCCTCCTCCTGGGAAGTTCAGGTTTTAGAAAGTCTTGGACTCAACTTCAACCCTTTGTTCTGCTGCTTTTAGAGCCAGTTTCGGAATACAGACCCTGAGGTATTAAAACTCTCATATTCTCTTAAGAATACAGATTCACAGCCAGGCGTGGCAGCACACACGCCTTTAAGCCTACCATAAGAAAAGGAGATGGAGGTGGATTTCTAGGAGTTCATGGTCAGGCTGCTCTACAGACTGAGTTCTGTGGCTAGTTGTGAACACATACTGAGACCTTGTTTCGAATGACAACAGACCAAGAAAGTATTATTGCCACAACGCCGTGTCCTTTAGTTATTTGTAGTATGACACTTTCCAGGCCACGTCCCTGCTCCTCCTTTTCCTTTAAAGTTCAGTTTCCATGGTTATATGGTAATTGGGCAATTCTCATCTGGCTACTTCAGAACCTATAACGCACTGGGCGTTTTATTTTTTGAGACAGGGTAAGCTTATCTGAAACTCACTCAGGCTGACTTTGAACTCTGAACCTCCTGAGTGCTGGGATTGCAGATGTGAGCTTCCAAGCCCAATTAAAACTGCATTTTCATTACAAGATATTTCATGCAGGATAATACCAAAAGTACTATAACAAAGCACTGTACCTGAGGTTAAGTATGTATTCTTTTGGTCACACTTAACTTTGTTCTCCTCATATATCTTTACTAAGATATTAAATATTCATTAACAACTAAAGCAGCTGGCTGTCCAGATCTAGCTCAGAGCCGAACACAGTTGTTGCTGGCATGCAGTAGTCAGTACTTGCAGACAAGGCTCTTCTGCGCCATACCTTGACCTGTTTGCCCCTTGCCAGTGTCTACCTGCTTTTTCAGGCAGTCTCTTCAGGCTTAGCACTGTGGACATCCCAGATCTGTAAGGACACCTGTCTGGGACTTTTTCCTCCATCGTTGTACCTTGCTGAAAGGCTTTTGAAACGGAAGATGTGTGCCTTTTAGTTAGAGAGTGCCATGACAGTTAGCTAATGTTCATTAGCTCTTGGTCTGTGCCAAACACTTGTTTTACATAATCTCCCATCTGTTTGTCACCCTTGAGGATCTATTGGTTTTGTGTTTTATAGAAGGGGCTTGGAGAAGTTAGTTGTCTAAGGTCCTGTAGCTATGGAATGGAAGCTGGGTTTTGATTCTCAGTCTGAGTAGAGATTGTTCATTCTCTCTTTTAAAAAAGATTCACTGTTAATGTTGTAATTGTGTGTGTGTGTGTGTGTGTGTGTGTATGTGTCTCTCAGTGTCTATGTGGGTTTGTGGAGGTGAGTACAGTACTTGTGAGGTCAGCAGAGGGCGTCAGATCCCACCCTGGAGCTAGAGGTAGGGGTGGTTGTGAGCTGTCTGATACCAGTTCTGGGAACTGAACTCCAGTCCTCTGCAAGAGCAGTACTTGCTCTTAACCACTGAGTCATCTCTCCAACCCCTCCAGAGCGCTCTCTCCCAATACACTGTTCATCCCTAGGATAATGGACCACAGAGGTACATTAAGCAGCCTTCTCAAAGCCAGCTAAGAGGTGGACACACTGGCTTGATGCACACACATGCCTATCTTAAGTGGTTCGGAGGTTTTAAAAAGTAAGGTAACTTAGGAACTATCATGTAGCCTGACGGGCAAGATGGCACAGCAGGTAAAGGCATCCACCAGCAAGACTAACAACCTGAGTTCAATTCCCAGGACCCACATGGTGGAAGTGGAGCCCCACTCTGGCAAGTTGTTCTCTTATCTGCACATCCCTGCTGTGGTCCTCGTTATCCTCCACAGAAATAAATGAACAAATAGTAATAATGTTTTTCTTTTCTTTCTTTTTTTTTTTTTTTGCTGGGCATGGCGGCACATGCCCTTAATCCCAGTGCTTGGGAGACAGAGGCAGGTAGATTTCTGTGCGTTCTAGGCCACCCTAAGGTTAGTTTGTGAGTTCCAGGGCAGAAGATGTTGTCTTATAGCCATTTATTATCTAAGTATATTACTTAGATTTTTTTAAATTAATTTTGAATTTTTTTCTTTTTTAAGATTTAATTAGTGTACATTGGGGTTTTGCCTGTATGTGTGTCTGTGTAAATGTGTAACTGGAGTTACAGGTCGTTACGAGCCGCCCTGTGGGTGCTGGGAACTGAACCCAGGTTCTTTGGATGAGCAGGCCGTGCTCTTCACCACTGAGCCATCTCTCCAGCCCCTAAATTAGATTTTTAAGAACACAATTTATGTGTGTGTGTTTACTTGTACACATACGCCACTGCACACATGTGGCAGTCATGGAACAACTTTGGCATTTATTCTCACCACATCTGCCTTTACAGGATGCCAGGAGTTGAACTCAGGTCACCAGTCCTGTTCAGCAAGCATCCTAATCCTCTGAGGCATCTCGCCAGCTTCTCATTTAGCGTTTACTGAGGACAAATCATCCCAAACCTTAGGGCTGGGGTTGGGGAAACGTGTGCTCCTTCCTGATGCCAGGGAACTAGTAAAAGGAGCGAGGTGGTCAAATCCTGCTGTGCGAGGTGGTCAAATCTGCTGTGCGTGTGTTTAGCCTAAGTTTAGGGAACCAAACGTAATGGTTTAAAGTAACAACTGCTACTTAGTTCCCAGTTGTCTGGGACAGCTGGGGCTTCTGGTCCGGGACAGCTGTGTCTATTTCTCCATGGCATGCTCAGCTGACAGGCAAGCTTGTGGCTGGATGAAGGGGTGGTTAGCAGGTTACAGCCAGTTTAGGGGAGACACACATCTCATCAGCCCGCAGGCTTGTTTTGGGACTCATGGACACTGGAAGGGAGCAGACCCCAATACACACACTTCAGAATTCTGCGTGTGTCACATCTGTTACTGTGCACTTGGACCCCAATGTCACCCGGGGAGCCAGGAGCGAGGGAGGAGAGAAAGACTCCTTCGTGATGGGAAGAGTCATGTTAACAGTTTAGTGCACTTCGTCACTCTTAGTAATCTGAAAGGGACACGTACTGTTGTTGCTGCCACTTTGCAGATTACAGGTGTAGATTCCAGATGCCGTTTCCCCTCACAGGCCTGTAAGTGTGCCTCGGGGAGGGCCAGTCAGGCCCTCTGCTTCTTTCTACCTTGGAGACTGTTCAGCCTCAAAAGCTCAGGTGTTGCCAGAACCCAGCTAGCAGGCAAGAACTGGTCTGTGTAATTAAATTAAAAACAAAAAAGCCCACACACTACAAAGACCTGGCTTTTGTCAAACATGTCCTATTGGGTGATAGAGGTAAGACAAGTACCCAAAGTTTCAGGCAGAACTAATTACCAAAAGCATAGTTGCAGGAGGTCAGAGTGGCGAGGTCAAGGGATGACAGATCTTAGGGTTGTGATCTACGGCAGGGGACTGTTTTTCTCTCCCTCTATAAAATGAGACTCTTGGAGACTGTGGGTGGCCATGGCAAGGGGCAGAGGAAGTGAGACTTGGCTCGGGCTGTCCCTTTTTCCTGGAGGGTTTTGATGGCCAGTGTGTTTCCTGAACACTTTGTAAGCCCCTGTGAGACCCCCACACACTCCCCAGTGTTGGAAATTGACCCCAAGGCCTCATGCATGCTAACCAGGTGCTACCACTGAGGTACATGCTGTGGTGCGTGCTCTTCCAGAAGTGGAGGCGGGAGGCTCATGTGAGCCCAGAAGTTTCAGACCACCCTAAATGCCATGGTAATAGCTCAGGTGGATAAATAAATAACAATAGTTGAATATACCTTTAACTAGGGGAAACAAACAGGAAAACGAATTTCCCTTCATTTAACATTTCTTTCTTAAGTAACAACAATAAGACAACACCGAGGGAAGTGCACCCTGGACAATACCGAGGACTGGTTATTTCTGTGACAAGGAACAAATGTGGTTCAGGCCAGACATAGTGGTGCGTGCTTTTAATCTTTGAACGGGCGGGCAGGGCTACTACACACTGACACAGTACCCTAAAAAAAAAAAAAAAAAAATCAAGTTCAAATAATTTGTCATTTACTGGGCATATCAGCACCTCTAAATGCATTCCCCCATATGCAAGTTTTGTGACATTACTCAGAGGCCACAGAATAGAAGAAGCCAACCTTTTCCAAGGAGATTTGGCTTACTATTTACACATTCATGTTCTCGTCAGTAACTTTCATCTCCATGTTTCTTTATCATCAGTAAGATAGCAGTGCACAGAGGTACAGTGCCTTAGCAACAGCCTGCTTGTTCCAGGTTGGGAATGAAAGAGGTTTTGTTTCTTTTTTTATTTGTTATTTTCCTTTATGCCAAGAGGTCTTGGGGTATAGCCCAGATGGCGTCTTCACCCTTCACCTCAGCCTCCCAAGTAATAAGTCACAGCTGTGCTCACCATGCCTGCGTAACTGAAAGGTTTTTTTCTCCCTAAGACTGCTCTCCAAACCCAGTGCCACTGTCCCCTTGCATTTATTGCTTCCCTGTGAGAGCAGTCCCTAGACCATTGTCACCGTAGATGATACGGGGCATGAGTCAGTGAGCTGTCAGAGTTGCTCACCCTGGGTGTGGATCACAGCTGTAATTTGAGCAGTGAAGAGATTGAGGCAGGGGGATTGCCTTGAGTTCCATGCCTGCCTGGGCTACAAGAGTAACATAGTATCCCAAAAGAGAGGTTACTTAGTTTTTTCTTGTGAACGCTTACCTTTCTACATTCTGAAAGAGTGTATTTTAAAATCCTCCATGAATGTATTGCTTTATTCACTGAAACACTGTGGGTTGTTTTCATGTGCTTGATTGTGAATTTTACTTAAATATGCTGATCAGTAAATATTGGTTTTAACTAGTATATCTTATTGAAAATGACAACAAAATGAAACTTAGGATTATATATCTTTTTTTTTTTAAAGAAAGCCTTACTCTTTGGACAAAATGATGTGTATTCATATTAGGAAATGTAGGAAATACAAATAAAAAAGGACATAGCTCATAGGATCTACCAGTTTTCTTGCTCATAAAACGTTCGCACACACAGCACAAAACCGCAGGTTTGTTTTGACATTTATAGTAAGATGCCTTGCAGACCTCCAGTTCCTTGCAAAGTGTATTTAGCCCTTCCTTGTTTTCCTATGCGAAGACCAGCTCACTGCACATCCCTGATATCGCTGCTAAGAGCAGTGATTTAAGGTTTCTGGCAGTTTTAAGCAGGGCTGGGGCCAGCCACGCAGTGCAGCAGTTGTTGAAGCCAGATTCTCTTCAGAAGAAAATAATCGCAGTGGGGTTAAAGAAGCCTCAGAGTAGAAATGGACTCTGTCCCAATTATTAAGGGAAACTGGAGAGGGTAAGGGGTTATTGTTTAGATGGGACAGTGTGGTCACGTGTTTAGGTTGGGCAATTTCAGCTAAAATTGGGCAGTGCAAAGACAGACCCGTTGTTGGGTGTGGTGGTCCATATGCTAATCTCAGCACTACACTCAGGGGAGGTAGAAGAGGGTGCACGATCAAGTCCGAGGCCACCCTGGTCTACATTCCGATTTCCGAGCCAGCCAGAGCTCGATTTCCGAGCCAGCCAGAGCTCGGTAGTAAGACTGACCACAAACACAGAGCACTTCAGTTTACCAAAGGCCAGCCTAGTTGAGAAAGGATTCAGAGGAGCTTGCATAAATAGTTTTGTTTTGGAAAAACACAGGGAGAGAGAGCCAGCTTTTCCGAGCTGCACCAGTCCGTGTTCCCCTCACCCTGACCATTTGTGGTGGCAGGAGAAAGCTCAACAGAAGGGTGGGCAAGGGGTTCCTGCTGGTTGAGGGCGTGGCCAGAAGCGACAGGGGGCGTGGTCCGGACCTGCACGTGTTGGTGAGTGAGGCTTGCTCCCTCTGCTCTGGCCCCGCTAGCCCTGTCCGATCTCCGCCCTGAGGTGGGCGCCTATGGAGGAAGGGCTCCACGCTGCACTTCCCATGGCAGCCGCCGGCAGCACCAAGGCCATGGCCTTGGTCAAGCGCACTTTGGTGCTTAGCCCGGTCGCTGCGCCCAGGACTCCTGGCTCGCCCCCACGGTGCTGCTCCTGGCCCCCCACCGCCTGGCCTTGCAAGGATTGGTCCCGGGCTCGGAGCCCAACTGCCAGCTGTCTGCCCCAGCCCCACTCCTGCTCCACGTCTGCCACTGCGGTATGTCTTCTCTGCCCACAGGACTCGCTCAGCAGCAGCTTGAAGACGTGCTACAAGTATCTGAATCAGACCAGTCGCAGCTTCGCCGCTGTTATCCAGGCGCTGGATGGGGAAATGCGGTTAGTGGAGAGCCCTGACTCCGGGAGGACCGCTTTTCCAGGGGACTTTGAGTCACTGCAGCCACGTTGACTCACCACTTAGAATTATGGGCTCCTTAAAAAAAAAAAATATGGGCTCCTTGTTGTGGCTTAGGCAGGACTAACCCTCCCCCCTCCACACACACACACACACACACACACACACACACTGCGCCCACGTGTTTACTTGCAAATGTCCTTCCAGACACCTGGCCATCTACCAATTTCTATCCTCAGGCCAGTTCTTTCAGAGAAGGGGGTGGGGCAGCCATGTTTATTACCTTCTTTTAGGCCTGGCACCCGCACCTGTCAGTGAGCAGGCCTGGCGTTTTATCTTAGCTCGTTTGTCACCTTACATTTTAAGCATAACTGAGTCTTCAGAATGTTCACATTGCACACAAGTTTGCAGCGGTTACCACGACAGCATTCATGCTGAAAAGTTTTGCGCCTGCAAAATCCTAGTTCCCTCTAAACATGGGTCTAAACTGTTGGTCCCTGACATGCATTGGTTAATTGTAAAGCATTCTAGGAGTGGTATGGCACCTACCTGCTTAGGTTATCACTTTTTACAAAACTATAGAGTTAATCATTAAGATAGGGTAACAAATATAAGATTGATAGTCTTTGAACAGCACTTCTTAGCTCTGTAGAGTTACTGGGAAGACCACTTAGAAAATGGCCCGGCACAATTTAAATGACTTATTGAAGGAGGGTCTCACTCTGTAGCCCAAGTTGTCCTGAACTCCAGATCCTTCTGCCTCAACCTTCCAAAGCTAAGATTACAGGCATGAAGCACTATTCTGCTTTAAATGTGACTTAAAAATAAATATTTTCAAAAAGAGACTAATGAAATAGTAAGGGCACTTGCTGCCAAGTCCGACGACCTAAATTGGGGCCCCAGAACCCACATGGTACAAAGGGAGGACTGATTCCCAGAAGTTGTCCTCTGACCTCGCACATGTGCTGGGGTACATTCATGCTCGTGCGTTCTCTCTCTCTCTCTCTCTCTCTCACACACACACACACACACACACACACATATATAACATCAGTCCATACACAGAATGAACAATGTTGAAAGGTGCATGCTCCTTGCCCTGTTAATTGCCTTTCCTTTTTCACAGCCACGCAGTGTGTGTGTTTTATCTGGTTCTTCGCGCTCTGGACACCGTGGAAGATGACATGACCATCAGTGTGGAGAAGAAGATCCCGATGCTGCGCAACTTTCACACTTTCCTCTATGAACCAGAGTGGCGCTTCATGGAGAGCAAGGAGAAGCACCGCCAAGTGCTGGAGGACTTCCCCACGGTAGTGGACTCTCTTCTGGGTACATATGTTGCTAATTGGCAGTGCTGTTGTCAGTCAGCCCCGGAGCTGAGGGCAGCCGGAGACGTGATGGCCGAGAACTCTGGCAGCTGAGAGTCCAGCACCAGATGTCTCTGCTTAGGATCCCAGCTTACTAATTGGTAATGAGGTAGAGACCCCTCCCTACACCGGTTTCTGTCTGTGTGGTAGAAACGATAACAGCTCCCTGATTCTAGTGTTGTTAATTCTCTTTCTACAGGGCGTTGTTGAGATGTCCTAGTCTGGGTCTGTTCGTGTAGAAAGACTTCTGTACCGTTGCACAGTTCAGGCTTCTAAAAGATACCCTCTCCCAATTTTTTTTTTTTTTAAAGTGAATGTCCAGACTGGCTCTCCTGTACCTATTGATTGTGGTGTAGCCTTCAGTGAGGCTGGCTGGCTGGCTGGGATTGCTGCTCAGCATGGGTCACATCTGTGGGCAGGGTGTGGGCTGCTACAGCAGCCAGGTGAAATCCTTGGCACTTCCCCTGAACTGTGACTCAGTATCCCAATCTGCATGGGTGGAGCTGCAAAAGTTGAGTAGTTTCTTAGGTACAAAGTTCTTAGATCAGTGCCTGGTGCATACTAAGTGTTGGGTAGTTATTAGCTCTTGAGGTGGATTATAGTTAAAGCCCCAAGCTTTAGGGGGTCCTAAACCTCTTGTACATGGACCTCACTTCGTCCTTTTCTAGAATTTTCATGTTTAGCAAAGTCACGTGGTCCCTGATACCCTAAAGAGGGCATCTGTTTAGTGCACAGTTTGCTAGAGTTTTGGAGAACTCATCTGACGTTTACAATGAAGGAATCTATCTAGTCTGCACATCTGAGTGGGAGGGAGTCAGGTGAACAGAGGGGGAGTCCAGCCAGGTTTGAGAAAGACTCTTTTGGGCAAGGGCTGTTTCTACTTGCTGAGATCATGTTTTCAGGGCCAAAGCCCAAAATCTAGTGTACTGTGTTATGACTCCAAGAAAGACTGGAGAAATGCCTGAGCTGTTAGAGCTCTGAGCTAGGGGAGAAACTGGTGCATTGGTGTCTTCGAGGTACCTGATGCATGTTTCCTCTGAAACTCAGCACTGAGCCTCTGAGCCCTGCCAGTGTCGATGACAAACTGTGAACCCCCTGGTGTTCCTTTTTAGAAACAGACATGGATTTTGCATTTCTCTTCAGTACTAGGTATGGAACCCAGGGCCCTATGGTCTCTAGGTACTCTTATTTATTATTACTGTTCTGTATCCTCAGCCTGCCTTTTTCTCAAAGGTTGACCATGAACCCACTTTGTATTTTAAGCTGTCCTTGAACTTGTAACCCTCCTACTCCAACCTCCTAAGGAACACCAGACTTACCTCCATCTACCTGCCTCTGTTTCCTGGGTGCTGGGATTTTAGGTGTGTGCTATCACATCTGGCCCAAACTACTTTTCATACAGGGACATTACAACCGTTAAATACTTGCTGGTTGTGGGATAATTTTCTTACATGGTTCATAAAAATTTAAGGTAACCTCCAGGCAGTGGTGGTGCATCCCTTTAATCCTAGTACTCAAGAGACAGAGGTAGGTGGATCTCTGTGAGTTCAAGGCTAGCCTGATCTACAGAATGAGTTCCAGGACAGCTAGGGCTGTTACACAGAAAAATCATGTCTCAAGGAACCAAAACAATTAAGTTAGCCTCATCTGCCCAACAGAAAGAATATAAAACTGAGAATGTTAAAGTAATTTGGGGGAGATAAGTAATTTCAGATCCGCTAGTATGTTGGTAAAGCCCAGTGTCTTCCTTGATGCAAGTGGCAGTCCAACGGAAGAGAATGTTTGGCTTTGGAGGGCTTCAAAGGTGAGCAGTAAATTGATCTTTTTCTGTTTGCGCAAGAAGGTTAGGAAACAGCGAACTGTCCCAGCTAGAGAAAAAGGGAGATAAAAATATAGGCCAGAAAAGAAGCCACTTGTTATTGTTAGCCATTTATATCCTGATGGAGGTGAAGCATTGAGAAGTCATGTTTTTGTATGAATGGGAGACCCTCTCATTTCTGGGAATCGGTTTAAGAGAGGAAGACATGGAAAAGATGTGTTCAGAAAGCTTGTAGAGGAAGTCTGGCCCTGGGACATCTTTCTTTAGGAGTAAAGGACAGAGCTGCAGCAGGAAGGGAAGGGAGCAGAGGTGTTGTAGTGGGAGCTGCTTGGCTTAAAAAATCTGGATGGTACCAGGCATTTTAACTTCAAACCTAAAAGGTTCAAGTTCTTACACAATATACTTTGTTTTGTTTTTTTTTTTTGTTTGTTTCATTTTTGTTTGTTTTGTTTTGTTTTCAAGACAGGGTTTCTCTGCAGCTTTGGAGCCTGTCCTGGAACTTGCTCTGTAGACCAGGTTGGCCTTGAACTCACAGAGATCCACCTGCCTCTGCCTCCCAAGTGCTGAGATTAAAGGCGTGCACCACCAACACACCTGGTAACACACATGCTTATCAAGGCTAGGTAGATAGAATATACTTTCAAGGGCAGTTTATTAGCGCCATTGATAAATGGTTTTGCCACATATGATGTGCGGACTTCCATTTGTACGCGCTCTTGTTCTGCGAATAAGCCAAGTGAACTCCCTCTACTGGATGCACAGTGTGTGTGAGCATGCTGTCTTGTGTTTGTCTGCTTCAGCCTTGAGGGTTTTTTGGTTGGTTGTTTGGGTTTGTTTTTTTGAGACAGGGTTTCTCTGTGGTGCTCTGACTGTCCTGGAACTCACTCTATAGACCAGGCTGAGCTAAGACTCAGATCCACCTGCCTCTGTCTTCCCAGTACTATGACCTAAAGCGTGCGATTGGGTTTGCCACAGCCTTTGTAATGTCCCCCCCACCCCTGGCTTTTATTTACACCATCTGCAGTATATCTGTGCTTTCTCCATTTTTGTATATGAGGGAGCTGAGGTACAGAGAAATTTAAGTCCCTTGCCTAAACGGGGAGTCAGGATTAGAACCCAGGGTGCCTGGCCCCAGCAACATGGTGCTGATTTGTGCATCTTTTTTGCTGCCTTTTTATAGCTGGGTGAGGTGAGGCAGTGGAGGCAGGAGGGATTTGGAGCTCAAGGCTAGCCTCAGCTACATAGTGAGTTTGAGGCCAGGATTTATGTAAACTTGTCTGAAAAACAACAAAAAAGCCCAAAGGACAAGAAGAGGTTAAAACATCCAGACATGTCAGCACACATCAGTGAGTACAGAGAAGCGAAGGCAGGAAGACCAGGAGTTTAAATCAGTTCTGAATATCATAATAAGAACCTGCCTCAGAAGGAGGGTGGGGGCTTAGAACAACAAATCAGCCAGTATTTTAATCCTAATCTCTTGAAGACCTTCTGTAAGGAGAGGAGTTTGCCTTTGAAAGTTAATGAAAGTGCCTTGAGCCTCTTGCCCTGTTTGGGATTTGGCCTTTATTGTCTCAGGAGATTTATCACCATAATGTGCCTTCATGTCCTTGGAATGGCCAGCAAGTGTTATAGGGACCTGGGTGTGTGCCGTGGTTGTGGCTCAGTCCACAACTATGGGAGAAGCCCTCCTGGCTTGTGTTAAGTAGCAGAGCCTGAAGAATAATATAGATCTTCCCTCCAGGTTCCAGGAAGACAGAATTCTTCCTTGTTTTGCTGGATACTTTTTATTTTCATTTGCTTAAATTAAAGACACTAGCTTCAAGAAGGAAGTTCTTGGGGACCCTGACTGATGAAGGGAAGTGGCTTGTCTGATCTGGCTTGTGAGCTCTGTGGGGCTGTGCACTTCTGCTTGTACCATGAAGTGTGTCATCTTGTGTTTTGTTTGCTCTCCATTTCAGATCTCCCTGGAGTTTAGAAATTTGGCAGAGAAATACCAAACAGTGATTGCTGACATCTGCCAGAAAATGGGATGTGGGATGGCAGAATTTGTGGACAAGCATGTGACCTCCAAACAGGACTGGGACAAGGTCAGTGTCTCTGTGAGCAGGGTCTACATCTGCTAAGTTAGCCAGCCAGCAGCCACCGTGGTGAAACTCAGAGCAAGGACAGCATAGCCTCCAGATCTGGATTTTCTGGTTTAACCAACGTCTGTTGTAGTTGACCGTGTCCTTAAACCCATTAGTTTAATGTTGTCAGTGGTAGTCCGTGCCCTAGAGGTATCCTGAGCTGCAGTGAAATATCAGGTAAATGGCCAATCATTTCCTGTATTACAGAAGTGACGGTGCTTTTCAGATTTTAAGAGCAATGTTTGTTGTTACTGTTATTTTCTTTTCTGTTATGGAATGCTGTGTGTGTGCACGTGTTAGTGTGTGAGTCATCAGGTGGGTTATTTCTCCTTTTGCTTTTAGAGAAGGTCAGTGGTAAAGAATAATTAGGGGTCTCCAAGTTTTTCATGTCTTTCTCAAATGTCTGTGGAGTTACGCCACATCTAGAGAGGACCTTCTTGCGGTTCTCACTGTAATGTGTCCAGAGCGATGGAGAGTGCCCGAGAGCATGAGATGGGAGCCCCAGCCTGAAGCTCATTTAGAACTTGCACTAATCCACTTAGGCTGGAGCTTTCATGGCCTCCATCTCCCACAAGACATCTCCACCTCAGCACCGTTGCTCTGGAGACTTCCCAGCTTTGCTTTTAGAGAAACTGAATCCATAGCAACCGCTGACGAGTGGAGAGCTGGGCTATCCCTGTGGGCATGGTGCATCTTCCTGAAGAGAGTCAGGAGAGTGGGGATGAAGCAGACACACACAGTAATAGCTTATCTGGCCAGAGCTTCCTCCTCACCAGTAGTGTGGAGTACAGGTCAGACTAGGAGTTGTAGGCTACGCTAGATTGCTCATCTGGACAAAGGGAGACTTGACAGTGTGTGTGGCCTGCTCACTTATTTGTTGACCTCTCAAATACCTAAAGAGTATGTGATTTCTATTTCCTGCAGAGCTTAGGTTCAGATCACAAAATAGACTGACATGCTCATTGAGGTCGTGGATTGAATGCTTGCAGAGTGCTCACTTGGTGTCAGGAACACGATGTAGTTACATTTTGATTGTATTCTTTTCATGTGCTTGTGTTTTAATCAGAAGGACAGCTCAGACATTCTGCTCTAGCCTCCCTATTTTGTAGCTAAGATGCCTGGCAAGACTTTCCTATGTCATTATTAAAGCACTTTACACAATCTTTTGCAGTATTGTCACTACGTTGCTGGGCTGGTAGGAATTGGCCTTTCTCGTCTGTTCTCGGCCTCAGAGTTTGAAGACCCCTTAGTTGGTGAAGACACAGAATGTGCCAACTCAATGGGTCTGTTCCTACAGAAAACAAATATCATTCGTGATTACCTGGAAGACCAACAAGAAGGAAGAGAGTTTTGGCCTCAAGAGGTAACTGACATGGGGTACTTGGGGGAAAACAATTTTAGACTCTGAAAAATGAGTCATTTAACCCAATGGTCGCAAGTGACTAAATCAAACTACCCTAGGCACCATCAGAAGGTACAGATGTGTTAGTCATTTGCCTTGGCTAGACCCGCTGTGTCCTGGGATTCAGGCTCTGTGCACGGCTGGGCAGACTTCCTCCAAGTCACAGATAAATCCCAGGCAAACCAACTTAAACTCTGAGAGCTGGGGCTTTTCCCCGAATGTATTTCTGTAGCCACAGCCTGAGCCCTCTGACTGCAGACCTTCATTAGGAGTGCCAACACAGTGGGACGGACTGAATCAGGGCAGTCTCTGACAGTGAGGGGCGAAGGTGCCTCACATGCGGCTCATGACATCATACGCACTAAGGATGTACAAGGATGTGGGTAGAAAAAAGTACAGAATGTCCGCTATACAAGGCCTGATTTAATTAACTACCAACACTGAACAGAAGCTTGAAAACTGAGTGACTATTGAGATCCCATCTCGATTTTCTTCCTGCTTTTCATAAAAGGTAATAATATAAGGTAAAAGGATAAAGATAAGCCGGGTGGTGGTGGCGCACGCCTTTAATCCCAGCACTTGGGAGGCAGAGGCAGGCGGATCTCTGTGAGTTCAAGACCAGCCTGGTCTACAAGAGCTAGTTCCAGGATAGGCTCCAAAAACCACAGAGAAACCCTGTCTCGAAAAACCAAAAAAAAAAAAAGGATAAAGATAAAAGTCACAAAGTCAGGAAATGCATTTGCAATGCATATAACAGATGTAAAATTCATATTTAATATAAAAGGAACTGTTTTGTTAAAAATCTCAAATTTTAAAGTTTAAGCATTTGCCCAGGCTAACTTTGAACTCGGGATTTTCCAGCCCAGCCTTGAAGGTGCTAAGATTCCAACAAAGAGACCAGCCATGTTCCAAAAAAAATGAGCTCATAGGGTGTTTACGCTTCTGGGTGACTTGGGGAGACAGAAGTGAGAAAGGCTTCTGCCTGGCTCTCTGCTTTGGTGATGCCTCAGTGGTGGAGAGTGGTAAGGGCCTTGTCTGATGATGCCCAGGCATCCATGGCCACCCAGGAAGAGGAGTCTGGCTGTACTGGCCCACAGTCTCCCAGACACAGCATGAATCATGAGCACATTTCCTCAGTCTGCAGAGTAAGTAGAAGAGTCAACCTTTAATTTCTGGCACTTGGGAAGCAGGTGTATCTCTGTGAGTTCAAGGCCATCCGGGTCTGCAGAGTGAATTCAGGACAGCCAAGGCTACACAGAGAAGTCCTGTCTTGAAACTTTTTTTAAAAAATTAATTAAAAAAAAAAAGAAGAGTTGTATTATAGGCTAGAGGTGTGACAGAAATGAGGCAGACATTCAGTTCACAGTTAGCCAGCGTTAGTCAGCTCAAACAGCCGTTTTTCATTAGGTGAGACCATGGGGCTCTGTGCTGCTGGTGAGGCTGTTGACAGTAAGGGTAAAATTTCCCAATGTGCCTGCTCACAGGAGAGGAAGGATAAGAAGAGCCACACTACTGCGGAGTCATCTTTAGGTCATGGCCCAGTGAGAGACCCCAGTGTAGGACATGCTCTGCTCTGCTACTGTTTAAATGGTGGGTTTCCTGCAGTGTTTCCTGTACCCATGGTTGGGGGGCGCTGGGGAACAGCTCAGTGACCCAGCGTTCTCACACAGGTGTGAGGCTGTTGTTTTTGACCCCTGGCACCAACTGTGTGTGGCGGGGCGGGGAGGGGGGGGGCGGGATAAGAAAAGGAAGGAAAGAAAGAAGTAATCCCATGAACTCATTTTAGTAGCAGAACTGGGTATGGTGAACCTTCTTGCGATCCCAAACCCCTCAAGGTTGAGGCTAGAAAATTTTGAATTCATGGCTAGCCTGAGTAAACACTCAAAAAATGAATTGGTTTCAAATACTGAAGTTGGGCAAAGGACTGGGGCTATATCAGAGGTGGAGTGCTTGTCTGGTACATGGAAAGCTGGTTTGATACCTAGCACTACAAAACAAACAAAAACCCCTGAAATTCTTACATAAACCTGGTATCATAAAATTGCTAGTTGCCTGTGCTCCTGCCATTGATCTTATCTTTGACTTAAGAATATGCACTTGATGCTTGTTTTCAGGCACGGACCTCCTAAAACCCCTGGGATCTTTTATTTTACTTTTTTTTTTTTTTTTTTTGAGCAAGGGCTCGCTTTGTCACCCAGGCTGATCTAAACTTCATGCTCATCCTGCCTCAACCCCCTAGTGCCAAGGCTGAGATCTTCTGACGCCCATGGGTGTTTTGCAAACAGGTGTCTGGTGGCTGTGGGCTCCTTACAGTCTGTGAGTAGAGATAGAATTGACCTCCACTGGCCTTTGATTATACCGTCTTCATGATGAAGCCTCTATCAAAACCCCGAAAGGCCAGGGATTCAGCCTTAATAGCTGACTAAGTAGAAGTGTCTGAAGGGTGGCACACGAGAGAGGGCAGGGAGGCTCTGCACCCTTTTCCCACATCTCATTCTTCATCTTTCACCTGTCGTCTGCATCCTTTATGATGAGAACTGAACAGGTGCCAACTTGCTTCTTGGAGTAGACATTGGAGCTGGGAGCATACTTAGAAGCCTGAGCCCCTCAACCTGTTGGATCTGATGCAACAGTCTCCAACAACAGGGTTTCCAGAAGTCCACACGAACTATGGTTTTCTCAGGAAGCACAACAAAAGACAAAGGCAAATGACACAGATCACCAGTGGAGTATTTTTGCCAGACCTATCATTTACAAGAAAAGCAGGATGAGTAAACACTATGGGATTGGATGGAGAAAAAGAAAAGTCAGGATATCTTCCAGGACACACCACACCCTTTTCTTCAACAAGTGAATGGCTAGGCAGACCTCTGCAGTGATAGCCAGCATGTACTGGATGTGGAGCTTGGTTAGATTTGAGCAAACTTGTGAGGGGGAAGGAAAATTGGAAGACTTTTATATTAAGTATTAATCGTTTGTGTTTAGATGTGACCTGATATTTTATTTATACAAGAAAGTTCCAGGCAGGGAATGTAGCTCCGTGGTAGAACACTCGCCTGCATGCATGAGGCTATAGACGGAAGTTTTTGTCCTGTCTGGTACTGCAGCTATTCAGTTCCAAAGAAAAACACAGAGGCTATTTAATTATAAACTGGCCTATTAGTTCAGGCTTATTATTAACTAGCTCTTATAACTTAACCCATAATTGTTGTCTATGCTTAGCCATGTGGCTTGGTACCTTTTCTCAGTATGGCTTTCTCATCTTCCTCTGTATCTGGCTGGTGACTGTGACTGCCTTTGCTCTTCCCAGAATTCTTCTAGTCTGGTCACCCCACCTATACTTTCTGCCTGGCTACTGGCCTATCGGTGTTTTATTAAACTAATATGAGTGACAAATCTTTACAGTGTACAAGAGCATTATCCCACAGCATGAGGCCCTAAGTTCAACTTCCTTTTGGAAATCAGACTGTATGGGTAAAAAAAAAAAAATAAGTCCAGCCCTACTTTAAAATAATCTATGAGTAGGGTGTAGATTGAACAGGTTTGTTATGTGTCTATAATTGTTGAAGCAGGTGGATACATGCATTTATACCACAAGTTTCCCCCACCCCCAGGTTCTGCAAAACAACCTAGTACCTTCTGTCTAGGTAGATTCGGGTGCATGTTAAGGATGGATAACATGGCGCTGAAGCAAAGGCTCAACAGTTAAGAGTACCTGCTGCTCTCTCACAGGACCTGAGTTTGGTTCCTAGGACCCACACACATGTGGCATATACACACAGACACATACATTATCTATATTGTGTATATATATATATATATTGTATGTGTGTGTGTGTGTGTGTGTGTGTGTGTAGAGTGAGATTTTTAATAGTCATGCTTAGTGATTTTCAATTTAAAAAATTCTTGAGACTAGGCCAGGTAGGGTAACTACAAACTTAACATCTTGGCATTCCAGAGATTGGGGACTGGAGAAAGGGATTTTGAGGTTACTTACTGAGATTGTGCTTCCAAAGAAACAATAATAAAAAATAAAACCAACCACTAAACTCACACTTTGGAAGTGAGGGGTCAGAGAGTACTACTCTAAGTTCAAGTTAACTGCAATCTGGGAGGCAGTGGCACTGTGACGCACACCTGCCTACTTCCCTTCATGTTCTGGCTTGACAACATTCTTAGCGGAATTGGCTGTCTTGGGGTTTGAACAGTTGCTTGTGATGCTGGAGCTGATTTGTGTGCACTGGGGGTGTTCAGTAATAGACTCACATCCTTCCGGCTAGCAGGAAGCCTCTGTAGGCTGAGGCCATTATGACATTGGTTGGTGCATGCTACATTAATTATTTACAAGGGCACCTTCCCATATGCCACTCTGTCTCTTGCTGTCATTGGTCCTTGACTAGTTGCCGTAAATGGCTGTTACCTGAAGCCTAAGACAGATGGGTCTTTGGTGAGCAGTAAAGTGATTTCACTGTAAGTAGCACAGCTCTCGTATGGTGCTGAGCATGGAACCCAGGCCCCACTCATCACATGCTACATGGTCTACACTGAGCTCCCTCCAACCCCTGAAGAAACCTTATAATACATGTAAGTTTTCCACCTGTGCACCTCTTGACTGGTTCTGTACTTTCTTGGCTGCTAGGTGTGGGGCAGATATGTTAAGAAGCTGGAAGACTTTGCTAAGCCAGAAAACATAGATGTGGCCGTGCAGTGCTTAAATGAACTCATAACCAACACCCTGCACCATATCCCCGACGTCATCACCTACCTGTCAAGGCTCCGGAACCAAAGTGTGTTTAACTTCTGTGCTATTCCACAGGTATGGAATGTCGTGCTTGGGCTGGGTGGAACAGTTTCTGCCTCGCTTTGCCATGTTCAGGACTGTGGCTTATTAGGAAAGTGGCTCTGGTGTGTTTTCCTTTGCTCAGGAATAGCTAGTGAGCTACAGCATGGTCCTTGTATTACTTGCAGGAGCAAGGTCAACTTTTTTTTTCTTCCCCAGAACCTTCTGGATTTACCCTTTTCCCATCATCCATTCTAAACTAGCTAGATCATTATGCTAATAATTAAAGTGTGGCCTCAGCCTAGATAGCCACCAGCATGCTGGTTAAAACCAATAAGGCTGGTATCATGAGGCATCTTGGTAGGTCATGGCTTCGGCACTAGGCATCTCATATTGCAAATATACATGAAATGAATAAATATAATAACTTCTTCACTAAATACCTAAAGATTATCCTTTTCTGTACTCGATAGTAATGTAGACCTGGCCTTGTTTTAAATTAAATGTGTTGATGTTTTCCTTGCATATATGTATGTGTGAAGGTGCCAGATGCCCTGGAGTGACAGACAGTTGTGAGCTGCCATGTGGGTGCTGGGAATTGAACCCAGGGCCTGGAAGAGCACCCAGTGCTCTTAACTGCTGAGCCATCTCTCTAGCCCTGCCTCTATATTCTCACACTTACTAATTTCCTTTACGAGTTACTTCCTGTAATTACCTCCCTCAGAAGCTTGGTTTTACATTGTACTGACAGCCCTAAATGGTGCTCAGCTAAATCTAGATACCTTGCTGAGGTTTCCATCTGGGTAATAATCATTCAGTTTTAAGCACAGGTACCCCTTCCCTTGTTTTCATCTCACACAATTTTTAATGTGTAATGATTATGTTCATAATAGGATAAACTAGAAAATCTTCCCCAGATACTATTTTGAAATATATTTCTGTTATAATAACCTACCACTTTCGTATGTAAAAGTTGGATTTACTTGTATTTGTAAATAAGTTGGAATTTTTTTACTAATGGCAGAATAATTTAGCCCTGTTGTTGAGAAAGGAGGGGAGCTGGAAAGGTAGACCCTGACTGGCCTACCCCGGGTGGTACTGCTTGGCTGGTACACATTAGCCCTTTAACACTTGGTATTCCACAAAAAGACTTAGCTCCTGGGAGTGCGTGCAGCGCTGCGTGTTATATCTTCATGAACTGAGATTCCTCCTGTTACCTGTAGGTAATGGCCATCGCTACACTGGCTGCCTGTTACAACAATCAGCAGGTTTTCAAAGGGGTAGTGAAGATTCGGAAGGGGCAAGCAGTTACCCTCATGATGGATGCTACCAACATGCCAGCCGTCAAAGCTATCATACAACAGTATATAGAAGAGGTGGGTTTTCAGTTAATATCCTGGGTAATTTGTAGCTGTTTTTATGCATGAAGTCATGTCACTGTTTAACCAGACCATGTTTGGTTAGTAGCTAGTCCTCACTACTTAGTGTTACAGCCTAAAGAGGGTGGTTGGTATCTCTTATTAGAAAATACACACACTGAAGGGGAGGGGGAAATAGGGAGGGGAGCAGAGAAAAATGTAGAGCTCAATAAAAATCAATAAAAAAAGAAGAAAATAACACACAGAGAGAGCCCTGTTGTAGGACTCATGGTGACATAAAAGAAGCAAGGCCATAGACAGAGCCCCCAGGAAGAATCACGTCTCCTGAAGTGTGAGATGTTAGAGATGGACCTAGCTTCTTTGATGGGTGAAGGAAATGAAGTGGAGGCTCTGGAAGCTAAAGCATGGCTGAGTGAATCTCGTGTCCTGACGCTCAGTGTGTGTGTTCTAGCATATCACAGACCTCAGTTGAAAACTCCAGGAGGGAACGTAGACAATGTATGGCTGTTAAGTTGCAGTCAGTTCTTAAGTCCTGGTCTGTTTGTTTCTGCAACTCTCATTTCAAATGCCAAAACCACCTTATAAAGCCAAGCACACCTCCCCCTGCTGGGTGAGCATGCATAACAGGTGTCTGCTCAGGCTGGCCTTGAACTCACTGGAATCCTCCCTCCTCAGCTCCCCAAGTGCTGGGACTACAGGCATGATTTGGGGATTACCTAATTTACTGATCATTATTTTTTGAAAACCTTCATGGGCACTAAAATTCATTTTTTATTTGTGTGCTTCTTGACTGCTAGAATGAAGTACTGCTGGGGGGTTGAGTCTGAGGCCAAAGGCTTTTGTGAATGCCGCTGCTGTAACCCAGCCACTGTGTCCCCTCCTTGTCTGACTGCTTGTGCAACTTCAGGGCAGAGTTGAGTAGTTACAACAGAAGAGGCCAGAAAACTAAAAATAGCTTTGGGTCCTTAAAGAGAACGCATGCCGACCTCTGACCCAGCGTTTCTAGTTTTCTTTAAGTTACTGCAGTGAAATTCAGAGTAAAGGATATATTAATATTTGATGCAGAAAAAATGGAATTATAAAGTTCAGGCAATAAAATCTGAGTTCAATGTCAGCCTTATGGAAGACTTCTCAGTGTTGTTTTTATAATGAAGGCTTGCAGCCTGGAAGTATAACTCAGTGGGTGGTGTTCGCCTTCCATGCACAAAGTCCTGGGTTTGATCCCTAGCCCCCATCATATAAACCAGCCATGGTGGAACATGGCTGAAATCCCGATACTGGGGAGGTGGAGGCAGGAGGATCAGGAGTTCAGGGTCATCCTCACCAGCACAGCAGGTTTGAGGCCAGCCTGAGCTACAGAGGCTGTCTCACAGTGAGTCAAGACTTATATGAGGTCTCCAGGTAGGCTGGCCTGCTGGTGTCTAGATGCCAGCTGGAGCCGATCCTGTTCCTCCTCATGGATCACTTCTGCTGTTGCAGGAAAGGCGGGCATGTCCCTTGTGAAGTCTGTCTCCTCAGTTGTACTGAGAATGTAGCAGGGAAAAGCTTCCCAGAGGCCACTGATGCCTACAGAGAGATGCAGTGAAGGCCCGTGTCCTCCTGAGCGGTGGACTCCGCAGTAGCTGGAGAAGCCTGGCTCAGAGCAGCCTGCGAACCTGTCCGCCAGGGAAGTCTTCCTGCTATTTTGGGATAGAAGTAATATGTGGGCAAATACCTGGAAACTTCCATCCTCTGCTCTGCCAACTGAAAGCTTTGGCAAGGGCCATTGTTTTCATGTTCCTGTGCCTCCTTGTGGCTGGGCTTTGCCAGGCTCTTGGGCCTTCTTAACTGTACAGATTACCACTTGGGTGTGTATAAGCCAGAAGAGGAAGAAATGTGATGGCCTTCGATGATAAACCCCCAAACAAACCAGTTTGTTTTAAATCACCCCTCCCCCCAGGTCATCTGATGCAGGGACTCCTTCTCCTTGGAGACCTTTGCTGCTTTCCTGTCTTCAGCGATGCTTGTCTCCTGCTTATCCTCTCCTCTTCCTGCTCTCGACCTTTCTGCCTCTTCTGCGTAATCTTTAGATGTTGGGTTGCTTTGCATTCTCTCTTGATTTCATTTCTTTTCCTCTCATGTAGATGTTTCATGGCTGTTACCCAGCTACAGCCTTGGGCATGAACTCTAGTTGTTAATGACATAGCCTTAATCATGGAATCCCTGGAACATCCTAGAGCCCTTGCGTGGCCAGAGATCCACCACCCTCTTCTGGTCTCCATGGGCACTGCACACACATGGTACACAGACATGTCTACCAATGTGGTGTCAATATAAAACGCTACAACCTGCATTCACCCTTCATGTGATCTGGCTTCTGTAGAATGAAGTCCTGCATTACCAGGAACTCTGGAACTAGAGTTTCAGATGCCTGTGAGCTTCCTTAGGGCTGATGTGAACACATCTCTTAACTACTGAGCCATCTCTCCAGCCCTGGGTCCTGTTTATTTTTAAATGGTCTCACTGTATAGCTCAGGCTGTGCTCAACTCACCATCCTCCTAAGTACTTAAATGATAAACTGTAGGTACACCATGGGCTGGGCTAAAAGTCTGTAAAATGCTTGCTCTATCCTCTCCACTCATGCTCCAGTTCTGGCTCAGACTGTCATCACTTCCTGCCAGTAACCTGTCAGTTTGATTTATTGGAGATTTGAGGGGTAGGCAGGAGACTGGTGAAGGCATATAGACGTGCAGTGTGGAAGGTGTAGTGGGAGAGAGAAAGAAGTATGGAGAGAGGTACCCGGTGGCCTGTGCATTTAGAGAGGGTATGGCCCAAGGTCACCTCATGTCCACAGTAAGAAGCTCAGATAGTCTGCAGGTAATGGGGAGGGCACAGGGGTTCCTGAGAACAGGTTGTCCATCTCTGTTGACCATGTGAACAGGTGAGTGGATTTGGGACTCAGATGTGAGTCACTAAGGGCATGGCTGAGGCATTGTGTTGGCATGGATGTGGAAAGAGAGTGGGACTCTGCGGATGTGGGGGAGGTTCCTGTAAGGAGCAGCGCTGAGGAGGTCTTGGCAGGACTGCACAGTGCCTCTGCTGTTCCCGCTATTGCAGACTTCCCCATCCAACACATGCCTTTGGTCAGCCTAACTGCATCATGCCAACATGCACCGGGCACCTGCTCCGTGCCTGCCCCCATGAGGTACCAGGATCTGAAGTAGTGGTGCGGTGGCAGCTCTCCAGGTACTCAGTGGCTCCCTGGTGGGATGTGTTGCACTGTGCGTCCTTGTCAGCAGGACGTGCCTAGGAGCTTATTCAGCTTTCTGAGTAGCAAGTCACTCTTGCTTTCAGAACTTGAGTTTTCTTCTTGGTGACCAAACCGTGGAAGATATAAGTGGCGTACTCGACAGTGCTAAGTACCTGCTCTTCTTTCCTTAACAGATTTATCACCGGATCCCCAACTCAGACCCATCTTCCAGCAAAACCAAGCAGGTCATCTCCACCATCAGGACACAGAGCCTTCCCAACTGTCAGCTCATCTCCCGAAGCCACTACTCCCCCATTTACCTGTCGTTTGTCATGCTCTTGGCTGCCCTGAGCTGGCAGTACCTGAGCACCCTGTCCCAGGTCACAGAAGACTATATGCAGACAGGAGAACACTGATATTTTTATTTGGCTGGAAGCCGAAGTTCACATGAAATGGTTTAACCTTCCTCCTGGTGGATTTTGACTTCCCTTTCACTTTCCCTACTTTAATTCCTGGGAGAACTATGTGTGGGACCTTTAGACTCTGCGGAGAAAAGGACGCCTGCCCCAGCGGCCTGGTGCTTGCTGGGTTGTGGTCTGCCTCTTGTAGCCATTGCAGCATGCTCACTGCTGCACTTTAGATGGGGTGGCCACATGTGATGGTCACAAGACCCTAGAGAACCTGGCTAGAGTAATAATTGAATTTATTTAATTTGAGACAGCCTTTGAATACTTATCACAATAGAAAATGAAGTGACTTTTCCTTTTGTCTTGTTCCTGTTTTTCTCACCAGTTTGACAATGAAAGGCGTTAATCATCATCGTTCTAGGTGAGGCTGCCAAGCTTCCCAAGAGTGCCAGTGTGTCTTTCTCACTCAAAGGGCTCTTAAGCGTTCATTGGTCACTTGTCAGAAGCGTGGCCTCCAGTAAAAGCTTTTGATCTTGAGATTTTTATGATAGCATGTCAGGGTTGGAATATAACTTGGGTGGTAGAACAGTTGTCTAATATACACAAGGCTTGTTTTAGTTAGGGCTTCTGTTGCTATGAAGAAAGACCATGATCACGGCAACTCTTAGAAAGCATTTGAGGTGGCGGTTTATAGCTCAGGGATTCAGTCCATTATCATGGCGAGAAGCATGACAGCATGGAGGTAGACATAGTGCTGGCTACATCTTGCTCAGAAGGCAACAGGAAGTTGACTGACACATTGGGCGGTATCCTGAGCATATGAAACCTTAAAGCCTGCCCCCACAATGACACACTTCCTCCAGCAAGGCCACTCCCAATAGTGCCACTCCCTATGGGATTAAGGGGCCAATTACATTTAAACTACCACAAGGCCCTACATTTGATCCCCAGCACCACAAAGTAACAAATTAAAAATCCCTTGTAATGTCTGAGTTTGTCAAATGCAGGTTACCTGAAAGACCAGACAGATGATAGTGATTTTAAGGCCCAGTCATCTGTCGCCACAACAGAGCTAGTAAGGACTGGCAAGGGCTTGATGGCTACCTGGTGTTACTTGTGGAGGAACAGTAGAAGATCACCTTGCTGCTCCAGCCTGCCACTGGCATCTGCCCTACCAGCCTCTGAAGACCTTCCAGTTTGCCCTCCCATGTTTTTATACCGAAATTCAAGATAAAGGACGGCAGGCAGGAAGAGCAGTTCTCCTATATAAGGTTTTCGTTCTGAATTCTAACCTGGTCTGCTCCATTGTATGATGGCCCCTGACTCCCTGTGTATCTGAAAGCCAGCGATACAGGCATGATAGCAGAGAAAATCTAGGCAACATGCTAACCTGTTTCCTATTATAATACAACACCCAAGGCCAGCTGCTTTACCAAGAAAAGAGGTTTATTTCCTTTACAGCCTAGGAGGATGAAGATCCAAGATGAGGTGGCCCCATCTTTAGCCTCTGGAGGGCCTCATGTGTAATAACACCACATTGGTGGGAAGACATACAGGAGAGGGCACAGGAAGCAAGAGACAGTCTTAAACTAGCTCAGGTTGGCCTGGAAATCTGGGTAGCCTTGAGCTTAATGGTGATCCCCTGCCTCCGCTTTCTGAATGCAAGGGTTCCAGAAATGAGCCACCCCATTCTTGGTCTCAGAACTAACTCTGGAAGACAAGCGTTGACCCCCTTTGAGGACAGTACCTCCAAAACCTTGCAATGTGCCTCAGCCGTCTCACTGCCACGCTGTGGACCAAGCTTCCAGCATTTGACCTTTTGGGGGACCCCATGTATGCTCCCTTGTTCAGCCTACTGTGTATGCTGACTTCACCACTGAGGCACCTCAGCTGGCATGGCGGTTCATGCAGCATTGTATGCAAACACAGATTTCCTTACTGTGACTGGGGTACCTCTTGGGGCATGGAGACTTAATTTAATTGGTTGTTTGCGGTTCAACCTTGGACCAGCGTCACCCTGTTGAAACTAGTCAAAGTAATGCATTTCATGATTCTTTAACTTCTCTTTAAAAGAAACACAAACAGAAAAGCTCATCTTTTCTTACAATAATCCCAGTACCTGGGAGGCAAAGGCAGAAGGATTGGGAGTTCAAGGTCATTCTCAGTTGTGGAGGTCAGCCTGGGCTACATAAGACCCCATCTCTAACACAAAACCCAAAGACTTTTTCTCGTGGCAATAAAGCACAGGATGCCACGCTCCCCTTGAATTTCAAATAGTTTTGTTTATATCCAGATAATTTAGCATGGAACATTTCTATAAAGCCATTTATCTGAAACACATATATATAATAGGTTACATCTGACACACCTTCCTTACCCCCCCCCCCATTTGTTATTTTATTGTTGCTAGACACTGAACCAAGGGTCTTGCTTGGAACATACGTTGGAGAAGTCCTCTTTCTACCAATGAGAATCCCAGTCTGCTTCTGACTCAATGGAATTTATAGCATCTCCAGTGTAGCCCCTTGGTTCCTTACACATTGGATGTGCTGTCTTCCTCAGAAGCCCATCTGTACCCAGCCACTATGGCAGCTGGAAGGACCTGGTCTACCTTTCTGGAGCCTCTGGTTATCTGAAAATCGTGTCTGGGGCAGTCCCTTTGAGGTTTTCCCCTGCTGAGTCATTTTCCAGGATCTCCGGTAACTTTCACTAAGGTTCAGTGTGTATGTGATTGCTCTGGAACCAGACTTCTGACCAAGTAAGTCTAGCACGGTGCCTGATGAGTTCTGGGAGGCATGAATGCTTTTGGTCATAGGACCTGTTTGAAGACCACTGCCCAAAAGTTGATGTACCTGAGAATGATGTAGTCAGGCAGCAAATGACTACTTGAAGGCCCGGCACTAACATGAGGATTGCATATAACGGCAGGACTCTTACAGCACAGTGCTCCAGTTTAACATGTAGAAAGGGAAGGATGTGTAAAATGTGAACCATCAAAGGCCTGTGGGCAGGCTGAAAAGGAAATGCTCTTCTGCCTACTTTTTATCTTTTGAAACAGGGTCTCATTGTAGACCAGCCCAGGTAGGCCTCAAATTCCCAGAGATTCTCTTCCTCTGCTTCCTGAGTGCCCATTTGTCATTTTTTCACCCAAGGAACACTGCTACTGACTTGGGCACAGGCGACAACCCACAATCTGTTTATGGAAGCCATCCAGAGCCGGCCCCAAGTGTACAACAAGGCAGGTTTCTCTCCTGGGCTGCTTCTCTTGGCCTGACTCCACAGGCTCTAGGGTAGGAATGGAATTGCAGGTGGGCATGTGATGAGCTAAGACAGGCAGCGGAGGAGGAACTATTTGATGCAGTTTAGGGACAAGAACTGTCTTGCAGTACTGAAGCCCCAGCATCCAAGCCAGGTTAACCTCTGACTCACGTCTCCAGCACTCAGCAGGCTTTAAGAGCTCAATATAGTTCTGATCCCCAACTTAGGGGAAGGCAAACTTCCTCAGCTTCTAGAAAGAACCAGCCCCTCCCACTTAGCAGGAAAGTAACAGGTCAACAGGATAATAAAGTGAATGCTGATTAGGGGGAAGCCTCCTGTTCTCTCTGAACTAAACTATGATTTTATAAATGAATTCCTTCACCAGCCACGTAATTCAGTGACCAAGAAAACTTAAAACATGGTGCACAAGCTTTGGCTCCACCCCAAGGAATGGGGCCCTCTAGGAAGGTAACAAACAGTCCGCTCTCAGGTGAAATATACACACACATGCCAGGCGTGGTCAACGTGCAGCTCACCTCTCTCTGAGCAGGAAGACTCCAAGGCTGAGCACAGCCCTGGGGATGGCCAGCCTAGAGAAGGGTTTCGGAGGGCGGCAGGAAACCAAGGAGAGAGGTACAAACAGCTTGAAAACGCAGCCCAGGACTGTTCACCCTGCCTCCAGGAGGCCACGAAGCAGACGTCAGGCAGAGGGAGAACTGGTTTATTGGCACAGTCAATAAACTTGTTAAACTGACAGGGTGAAGTGGTGACTCTACAACATAAAAGAGGGTTCTTGCCAGACTAGCGTCACTGTGGTGTCTGAGGTCAGTAGGTCACCCAGCAAACCAGGACCACTTGTTTTAAGCCATACAATTAGGAGAGAATCTGTAGAAGTAGTACAGCTCTTCAGCTAATTAGACCTGTTTGTTTGTTTCACATACTCAGTTGAGGTGCACAAAAAAATAAAAACTCCTATTGAAAAAGCATTGGCTGAGGACAAGACCAGGGAGGGCTCGCCACATCACCAATGTGGCGATGGACAAAGGTGTCCTGGGAAAAGGTAGCTTTCTCCAGAGAACTGCACCAGGCAACATCAATGCTTGCCACCGACTAAGGAAGTGACTGGCTTCAAGGTGCAGCTGACAGGTGGCATTTGTCCTCATCATGAAGTTGGTGTTCCATTCTTTTGGAAAACTTGCAACCAAAGCCTATCCTGCTCTGGAGAAACCGGGGTGGGGGTGACAGGGGTGGCAGGCAGAGCCTCAGCAGTAGGCACTACAAACAGCACTAGTCTAGGGGGAGGCTAGGATGCAGGCTGTGTCACTGCCGTGGAACAGGCTGGGAGGGAGCCAGCTAAGGACAGAATGAAGAGGACAGCTCTGATGGCAGGTCGCTCTGGACCAGTTGCTCAAGCCTCAATGGAAGCTTCGTGAATCGTAGGTGAATTCAATGAATCAAAGACTGTCCTATCTGCCTCACTCCCAGCCTGGGCAGCTAAATTTAGGGGAAATTCCCTAAGGACTAGCCAGCCGGGTCACAGCACATTAGAATCTTCCCCAGTACTGGTCAGTGCGAGGGATCCCAGCCACAATTTCTGATTCAATTCCACAGTGGTCTTCTCCTCTGAGGATTTTAAAGAGGCCTGGGGAGGAAAAAAAAAATAACGTGCTTTCAAAGTATGCTCTGGGTTTGGTCTAACCCTTGCTTTTAGATGGTGTCCCACTCTGTAACCCAAGCTGGTCACAAACTCCACCCTTCAGCCTCAGCATCCTTAGTGTTTCAGCCACAGGAGTGCAGGGATTACGGCCACCATGTCCAGCAGCCTTGGGTCTTGACACCTGTTGGTATACTCAGATGCATCCAGACCTAGTGGTGAGTCATGCGGCCCCCAGCATCATCTAAGAGACATCCCTTAGTTCCCTTCACACGCTGCCTGTGCAATGGAACCTGTATACAGAACCATGAGGAGCTGGGGCTCAAAATGGTCCAAAGTATCTATTCACTTAGGCAGTCAGGGCCACACTTCAGGCCACAGTGGAGCAAAGGGGCTCATGGCTCATTATGTAGTCTGAGGAAGAGGACGGCTACTCACCATTATCACCCCAGTCAACGTTCCAAGAGTTGGCTACCAGCCAGTAGGGGACTCCATTCTCTACTCCCCAGCCCAGGATGCGGATGGCGTGACCACCCAACACGTCACCGGCCACATGCTTGTATACTCCTGAGGAAGAAAAAAGGCAGTCCTGACTACACACAGGCTACTCCCTGCCCAGAGTCCCCAGAGACAACTGGCTACCCAGTCAGAAGCAACAGGTTGACAGGAACCAATCATTCCCCTACACAGAAATCTCTAGAAGACTGGAGAAGGGCTCAGGATGTGCAAGGTCATGGAATCCCAGGGAATGGCACTATCTGAAAGAATTAGAAGGATAAGGGATGTGGTTGTGGTCTTGTGTCAGTGGGGGTGGGTGTTGAGGTTTCAAAAGCCAGGCCTAGTTGTCTCTATCCTGTCCCATACTCTCTCCCCACCCCGTCTGCCTGTGAACTGAGATGCAACTCTCACTGTTCTGGCATGTGTGCCAGCATGCTCCCTGCCATGATGATAAATGGACTAAGCCTCTAAAGCTGTAATCCATCCCCCATTAAATGTTTTCTTTCACAAGAGTTGCCTTGGCCATGGTGTCTCGTCATAGCAATAGAACAGTGAGTAAGCAAAGGAGTGTCTCTTCACAGCAGCGGAACAGTGACTATGACAAGGGTATCTATAGTGTCAGGACATTTTAACTATACACATATGTATGCGCATATATGTACAGAAGGTGTGTGTGTGTATGTTTGAGAAAGGGTCTAAGAGGCCCAAGTTGGTCTCAAACTCATAATCCTGCCTCTGCTTCCTGAATGCTGGGATTACACATGGCTGCCAGTATACCTGACTAAGTGTGTGTGTGTATTTTGAGGAAGGGTCTTATTAAATAGCTTAGCTGACTTGAAACTCACTGTGTAGACCAAGCTAATCTCAAACTCAGCGGTCTGCCTGCCTCTGCCTTTTGAGTGTTGGAATTATATCCACCATGACCGGCACTGTAGAAATATTTTGGGAAGCCCAACACACTTGAGTATGCAAATTAATATTAAAATAGGATCCTACAAAAATATCATTTGGTTGGCTTTAAAATAAAGATCCACCTTTAATCTGGGTCTGATCTACTGGCAGCCTATAGGAAGGACATGAAAGAAGGAAGCGCTCTCTCTCTCTCTCTCTCTCTCTCTCTCTGCCTGCTTGTTCTCACTAGCAAGTCCATTCTTTCACATATTAGACTTCTTTGGGATTCCGGTGTATACTTAAGACCAGCTTAGACATCCAGCCTTGTGGACTGAACAACTAATGGATTCTTAGACCTTCCATTTATAGACAGCCATTGTTGGACTATCTGGACCATAGCCTATAAGTCATTCTAATAAATTCCCTTTAGATAACTAGATGGAGAGAGGGGGGAGGGAGAAAGAGAGATGATAGATAGATAGATAGATAGATAGATAGATAGATAGATAGATAGATAGATAGGTAGGTAGGTAGGTAGGTAGGTAGGTAGATAGATAGATAGATAGATAGATAGATAGATAGATAGATAGATAGATAGATAGATAGATAGATAGATCCATTCATTCTGTAAGTTCTGTTCCTCTGGAGCAGTGTTCTCAACCTTCCCAATGCTGCAGCCCTTTAATACAATTCCTTGTGTTGTGGTAACCCTCCAACCATACAATTATTTTTGTTTCTACTTATAAACTGTAATTTTGCTACTGTTACAAATCATAATGTAAGAATCTGATATGCAGGATGTATTTTCACTGTTACAAACTGACCCAAAGGAGTTGGCCGGTTAGCTCAGTTGGTTAGAGCGTGGTGCTAACCAACTGACCCAAAGGGATCACGACCCACAGGTTGAGAACCACTGCTCTAGACGACCCTGACTATACAGATGCTATGAGTTGCTAATCACAAGTCACATTTGTGATCCCGGCTACGTGGAAGGCTGAAGTGACCTAGGCCTTTGCAAAGATAAAGAATGACAATGTCAAATGTAGATGAGACACAAGGACAGGAGTGGCTGCTATGGCTGCTATGGACGGACAATCATCCGCAGAGCAGGGGGCTGAGCTGGGTTGCAGGGATGGAAAGGAGCCCTAGAGAAGCCCTGTGGAGACTACGCTCAGAAGGAGTCAGTGAGCACAGCAGTGGGAAGCCGTGACCGTCATCAGACGGGCACCATCAGCTGACTATCTATCTGCCCGGAAGAGTGGGGAGGGAGGTTGAGTCCCAGGGATCTGCTCTCTCAAAGCCTCTGCCTACCTCCCAGTGATACCTACTGGCTCATGTGGACCCTGGAGTCAATAGATACCTGATTTGTAAGTCAAGAAGTCTGAATACACAGTGAAGGCACCCTCCACTGGGCCATTTTTGTAGATTTCCGCCATGATCTCCTTCTCACTGTTAGACACGCTGTAGGAAGAGTACCCTGCAGAAGGAACAAAGTGAGTGAGAAGGTGCCTCCAGCCTCTCTAGCCCTCCAGAAGAGGCCAAGAAGACCATACGGTTTAAAACCAGGTTCTAACCCTTACGAAACAATGGTCTGCCTAGTCCCCTAGAGCTCAAATGGGCTGAGGCAGGGCAGAGTACGGACCAGAGTATGGAGTGTGCAGCTCTACCCGGGAGCCAGGTGTGAACTACTCGACTTCCCTTCTTCCTGCTGCTCTGGGAGTTTCTCTGTGTAGCCCTGCTGTCCTGGAACTCTCTCTGTAGACCAGGCTGGCCATGGACTCAGATATCTGCCTGCCTGTCTCCCAAGTGCTGGGATTAAAAGCACACACCCCCACCACCCCTGGTGCTGGCTTCTTAACACTCAATGGCACTGGCCTCCTCTCCCCTCAGCAGGCTCTGACTTACCGTAGTGCTTATCTTCTTTGTAGGATGGGGAATAGCCAGCCTCACAGCTCTTGGTACACTTGGGAGTGTCTCCTCCTTCTCCAGTGCACTGGGGCCGGGAGCCATTGACATGGTGCTCACAGGGAGGTATGGTATATGGTAAGCAGCCTGAGAGATGGAGAGGACAAGATGACATCAGCCTGCAACCCACAATGCAAGGCTTCCTTCCCCAGGCCAGGTAGAGCTGGGATGCAGCCAGACCATGTCTACTTCCCGTGGGGGCTGCTCCTGTACTGAAGATGGTCTGGCTAACTATCAATCAGCTGGCCCCTCTACCGCTGACTCTCCCTTTACAACAGAAAAGGAAGCCACCAACACCTGCCCATGAAACCCACCTGAGAGACAGGGGTTGTAGGCACACACTCACCTACATGGGAATTGTAGAGTCCACCAGAAACCAGGCCTTTTTTGGTCCAGAAGTTCCATGCTCCAGAGGGATAGCCACCATTACAGCTGGAAAAGAGCATCTATCAACGCTGAGCTAATTCCAGCTTTTCCCACACATCACGGCAAATATCAAGGGAATACACGGTCCTCACAAGACTCCTCTCACAGCCTGATATCCCGATTCATCCTCTCGCCACTGTCCTTCCACCAGGGACTCGATTCAGCTCCATTTCTGTCTACAAGGACCCTCCAGGACACAAGGACTCCCTTTTTTCCATGTCCATATCAAACTGACCTTCAAAGCTCCCCTTTCTGGAACAGTGGTTCTCAAAACTGCACAAGATGTTGTAAGTCTCTGAGCATAGTAGTCCCCTCCCTTATCTGTAGTTTAATTTCTTTGTCTCTCTCTTTCTTTGAGACAGGGTCTCTCTATGAAGTCTTGGCTGTCCTAGCACTTATTCCCAAGTGCTGAGACCAAAGGCATGCACCACTACACCTGGATAGTTTGATTTCTGAGGTTTTAGTTATACCTTCAACTAAGGTCCAAACATATTAAGTGGAAAATTCCAGAATTAATTCCTCAATTTTAACTTGCACACTCTTCTGAGTAGCATGATAAAATCTCACACTCCCTGGTCCACTCAGCATAGAACATCAATCATCCTTGTCCGGAGTATCCATGCTGTATAAGCTATTATCTCTAGTCAACTAAAAGCTATCTTGGTTATCAAATCCACAGCTGTGTGTTGTGGAATATCAGTTAAAGATGTATTGCATTTATTTATGCGTGGAATATTTAATGATGCAAAGATGTGTTGCATTCTTTTGTTACATTTGTTTAACGCTGGAAAGCTTTGTTACTTTGTCTAAAATACCTGACTGGTCTAAGAAAGAGCTGAACCATCAACAGCTAGGCAGGAGAGAAATGGTAGGTGGGGCTGCCAGGCAGAAAAAATGATTAGAAGGAGCTAGAAAAGGAGGAGAAGAGGATGCCAGGGACCAGCCACCCAGCAACACAGCCAGCTACGGAATAAGAAGAAAAGAAAGAATTAGAATAGAGAAAGGTAAATGCCTAGAGGCAAAAGGTAAATGGGATAATTTAAGTTAGCAAAGCTGACTAGAAACAAGCCAAGCTAAGGCCAGGCATCTGCAAGTAAGAATAAGTCTCCATATATTTATTTGAGAGCTAGGTGGTGGCCCCCAAAGAGTGATGAGTAAAAAGCCAACAACAGCTGTGAGGCTGTGGTGTGGGTTTAAGTAATCCTTGACGGTCAGTTCTAAGAGCGGAGATACTGGCAGCTCAGGCATGCCAAACTGAAGCTGGAAATGCCTTCTTCATGTGAAAAAGCACAAGTTCTGAACTTAATGAGAAAAAGTACATCATAAACCGAGGTTGCTAAGATCTACGGTAAGAATGACTCTCCTATGCCTTACATCATGAAGAAACAGGGATTCATGTTGGCTTTACTGCCACCTGTTGGACTCTAAAGAGTTATGGCCGCCAGGCGATGATGGTGCACGCCTTTAATCCCAGCACTCGGGAGGCAGAGGCAGGCGGATCTCTGTGAGTTCGAGGCCAGCCTGGTCTACAAGATCTAGTTCCAGGACAGGCTCCAAAGCTACAGAGAAACCCTGTCTCGAAAAACAAAAAAAAAATAATAATAAAAAAAAAAAAAGGAGTTATGGCCACAATGAACATATGTTCAGCTAAGATGGAAACAGGCAGCAGGCAGATAGAGGATTATGCCCCTGGTTTAAGACATCTACTTGGGGCGGGGGCAAGGGGAGCTGGAGCGTTTGCAAAATGATGTCTGGTGTCCTTTGCAGCTCCAACGCACTAGGCAGAATATAGAAGAATGGGGCTCTGTCTGGGGAGAGGTGGGACTAGCTTGCTGCTCTCACACTATTGGGGTAAGGCCCACACACATTCCTTTTGGAACTTTCAGGAATGTCTAACCTGCACCACTGCTACAGGCTAAGGGCCAGGGGACCCTGGTGAGCACTTGAGTTACAGACTGAGTTTAGTGTGACCCCCTCCTCCCCAGCTGGGACCTGTCATCCGTATAGAGCAGACTGGTAGACTTCTCTGAGTTGAGGGGTAAGGGAAGTGATGGGGGACAAGTGGGACAAGAGCCAGACAGGGAACAGAAAGTAAGCAAAACCTTCGGAGAACATATTCTGCCAAGACTCTATGTCCCGAGAGGCACAACAGCAGCAGCTATAACAAGTCTGCCTGCAGACTCCCATGTCTCCCTCTGTCCCCGCCTTGAAAACAGCTTTCCGCTCCCCAGGGAGCCCTGAGTTACTCAGTACAAAGGAAGGGTCTAAGGGTTTCCAGGAAGAGGTGCCCAATAATTACCCGTCCCCACACTGGAAACCACAGCAGGTGAGCAGGTCCTGAGCAGACACCTCCACGTTGACATGGCCATTGGTGTGGATGCAGAGTCGGTCAGACATGGCTTCCACCGCCCCGAATGCCTGTAGGAATAGTTAGTCAGACCTGGTGAGGCGCCCGTCTTAACTAAAGCAAGGAGGGTCCTGGACAAACTCCATCTTTTCCCCTAACTCTCCCTTCCAGCTTGTGCTGGCTAATTCCAGTTTGTTCCAAACCCACTCTCAGCTTCCACTTGGCAGGAGTCTGAATTAAAACAAGCTTGCACCCTCAGGAACATCCACCCATAAGCCTGGTCAACAGGAATTCCACACTGAGGGTCCCAAGATTGTCCCCTGAAGTATATGGAATCTTCTGAATGGTGAGACCCTTTCGATGTCAGGTGAGGTTCACACTTAGCATTAAAGAGACCAATCCAAGCCTGGCTGAGGACTTGGTTTACAAGGAGCAAATTCCAACAGAGAGCAGATGGGAGCCACCATAGGCACAGGAGGGCGACAGGGAGTCAGTAGGACCGAAGTGGTCCATTTGGGGCAAATGAAAGAACCGTGTGGATGGGCAGCAGAGATGGCCACCCAACACTGGGAGCATATTTAATGTCACTGGACTACATACTTAGTTAAGAGGGTTGCATTTTCTGTCATTCATATTTTGCCACAGTTCAAAAACCACAGACTAGCTCACAGACGGAACACCCATGAAGCTGTATTGCATCAGAGCAGATGTGTTTACTGAGGAACACGGCTCCACAGCCTGTTCCTGGACCTCGATCTCAGGACCCCACTGTATGTCCATCATCCACTTCATCCCTGAAGCAATTCCCAACCACAAGGGTCAGAAACCATAGCGACGGAAAGAAACTGACTCCAATATCTCCTCACTTGGCCTCGTCCCATCTGGTCCCTCCCTAGATACCCCATCACATCCCAACCAGACTTCAGGAAGCCGGCCCCACCAGCAGGGTCTTACCCAGCAAGAGCCGCAGGAGCCCTGGTCTCTAATCTGTTTGATAGTTGGGCAGTTGGGCCACTGTTCCCGTGCATCGAAGTTTTCAGGCAGATCCATGTCCTCAGCGAACCCAACTCTGGGGCAAAGAAGGACTCTGTTAGAAAGCGCAATTTCCTCCCCTATCCCTGAGAGGACAGGTAAAGAGCAGCTGTCCCTGGATGGACTGTCTATCCTAGAGAGGTGGTGAGACACAGGCAGGTGTCCTTTGCCACTTTACACTGTCCAGTGAGACTCAGCACTGTGTACACACCCCTTCCTACTCTCTCTGTCTCTGTCTCTCTGTCTCTCTCAGTCTTTGTCTCTCTCAGTCTCTCTCTCTCTCTCTCTCTCTCTCTCTCTCTCTCTCTCTCTCTCTCTCAGACAGGGTCTGACTATGTAGCCCAGGCTAGCCTGAACTCCTTAGTAAATATTGGAGTAACAAGCATACCCCATCATGCCTCATTCAAACCACTTCAGCAACACTAATCCTTCAGGTTTATTAAGGCTGGTGTAGTGGAGGTGCATTTTTACCTGTGCCTTAGTCTTTTCTTTTAGATTTATTTATTTAGTGTACGAGTGGTTTGCCTGCATGGATGTCTGTGCACTCTCTGTGTGTGCCTGGTGCCCTCAGGTCAGAAGATACCAGATCCCCTAGAACTGCAGCTACGGATGTGTTTGAGCCACCATATAGGTGCTAGGAACTGAACCCAGGTCCTCTGCAAGAGCAACAAGTATTCTTAAGCACTGAGCCATCTCTCCAGCCCTGGGATTCATTTTATTTTCCTTGAACGGGCATTTAGCAATACACGAGGGTGTTATGTGCCTACCCTAGATGGTACAGCTGTCTACAGAAACCATTCCAATTCTCTCACTATGTCTGCAGATGCAGCTCAACGGCTGAGCGCCTGTCAAGTCAAGCATGTGTAAGTCCTCAATTTGATGCCCATGACTGGGGTCGGGGCTGGATGTAGAGGTGCATTGTCTGGCAGGAAGATCGTGAGTTCAAGGCCATAGCAAGACCCCTCAGGGCACAGTGTAGCTGTGTGGCTGTAATCAGAAGAGAGAGCCAAGCAAAGTCCTGCAGTATGGGCCTGTGATCCTGTACAAATATTGCCCTGATTTTAAATGCTTCTAATCTCTTCCCACCTAATGTGGAATTTTAAAATATTAAACTGTGCCTTGCCTACAGCCTGACCTGAGTTAGATAACATCATCACTGTCATGTACCAACACTTGATTACCTCATGCTTGACAGACATCCTAATCCTTGCTGAGAAGAATTCTACACGAGTATGCCCACAAGGTAGTAAATCCAGATTTTGAGGCAGTCTCTGCAGCCCAGAAGAGCACACCTAGGGAATCCAGAGAGGGCTTCCTCTACCTCTGCCTACACCCTAACACTAGTACTACTGCTCACAAGCCAATATGCAGGGGCAGTGTCTATTCTGGGGGGGGGGGGTGGTCACTCACCTTTCAGGCAGCTTGGGTCCACCCAGGATGGTACCACACAGCTTCTTCAGGTAGCTTATGTCAACATTGTAGAAGTTTCGTCCAGCCTGAAAGAGAGTGACACCAGGACAGTCACCCATGGGAGGTTTCCCGGGACGGTAGGCCAAGGGTCTTGCCCAATTCTGGGAGCTACAGGAACAGGCAGAGCGATTCAGGGTCAGCACTGCTCTCAGACCGTCATGTCTTCTCTACTCTGCTATAGGTTGTTACCAGGAGAACCTGCCCAGATTGGAGGAAGTGATGGCATGAAGTACTACCAAGGAACCGCCTCACCTTCCAGGGTAGTTTCCCTAGGGTCAACCTGATTTGGGAGTTCACTATCCCTCCACACACCTCCATGTACAAGTGTTCACACATGTGCATACTCCCATGCACACAACGTGGAGCTCAGAGAGGAAGCTTCAACTTCCAGAAAATACTGTCCTAAGGCCAGTTAGTCACCTCAGAGGCAGTGTGCACAAGGTGACTCAAAGCAGGGACCCACGGAAACGGACGGGAGATAGCAACACTGCCCACCTGCCATGTTGTATTTCGTTTGTTGATATAGTTAATCAGGTCATCCGACAGTGGGTGAAAGGAAGGACTGTTGTGGGCACTCGCCAGTGCCAGCAGGCAAGAGAGAGAGATCAGGGACCACCACATTCTGGAAGCTGGATCTGCACCCACCTAAAAAAAAAGGACATAGGTAACATCAAAACAATTTCTACACAAGGACACTGCTCAGGCCTCCTGGCTACCTTTATGGCCCCAATACGAAGTCGGGTTTCATGGGATCCTGTAACACAACACTTGACAATATGCATTTCCCCTCCTGGCTTTTAAAACTATCTAGACCTGATCAACAACTAAGTTTAAGAGATTCTTTCAGTGCTCTAGAAGGACAGCTATCCTGAAGCTGGATGTGGTGTAAACCCCGCACTGGGGAAGTCAGGGGGATGAAAGTTCAGCCTGGGGGCTGGAGAGATGGCTCAGTGGTTAAGAGCACTGGCTGTTCTTCCAGAGGTCCTGAGTTCAATTCCCAGCAACCACATGGTGGCTCACAACCATCTGTAATGAGATCTGGTGCCCTCTTCTGGCCTGCAGATGCACATGCAGACAGAACACTGTATACATAATAAATGAATAAATAAATCTTAGAAAAAAAAAAAGAAAGAAAGTTCAGCCTGGGCCATGTAGCTACAACCTGCCTCAAAACAAACAAAAACCAGTCAGTCTGTGTGGGTGTGTCCTAAGGGGAGCCAATGGGTAAGGAAACTAAGAGGAGTCGTGTTCATAACCTCACTTAAAAACATTTGAAATGAATTTGCTGCATGTATGTGTGACCATGTGCAGGTCTAAGGACATGAGGACTGGGAACCAGTTCTCTCCTTCTACTTCAGGCCTGAGTCATCTCCCCAGTTCTGCAAGCTCCACTCCTGGCATATTTCAAGCCAACAGAAGCTGGACTGGGGTTCGTTGCTGAGAACTAAGGAACCATACTGAATATGCCAGGGGCACCAGGCTCTCAGGAGCCCCTCTGGTTTTTCCTGTCAACCAAGGGCTTTGCTTCCGGCTCCTGAGAAGGAAAACTTATTACATCAATACCTTGGCCTCTGGACCTTGTGAACTGGTTTCAGAGTCAGGAGACCAGCCATTTCCTGCTCAAACCATGAGTCACCCTCTTGAGCAAGTAGCTTATAAAGGCCAGGTCTTTCCTGGGTATTGGCAGCTGGGGCTGGGCCTAGAGGGAGCAACAGTAGATGTGGGTGGGGCTGGGACCCTGTCTCGACTATAGGACTTACAGAAGCAAGTGCACTAAGTCAGGGTCATGTGTTGTAAGGACACTGGAACACAGATTTACACACTTAGAAAACTTTTGGTGGAGTGGGAAGTTAAGACAGGATCTCACTTAGCCCAGGTTGGCCTGCCTCTGCTTTCTGAGTGCTGGATCATAGGCATAAAAGCATACTGAAGGAAAACTAAAAACTCTCATTTAAGTTCAAGCAACAGAGTTGGGTCCTCAATGTGTTACAATGATGGTAAGTCTGGTGTGTGTGGTGGTGGTGAGGGGTATTGAGCAACAACTCAGCCATAAGAACAATGTGTATGGACAGAAAGACTATTCTGAAAAAGCTCCCATGAAGGCCTTCTGGACATCATGATATATTATAAAATGCCTGGTAATACTAGCTCAGAAAAGTTCCATTAAAAAAAAAAATGTCAGACTACTCAAAACTCATCTTGGGTATGGGGAAAAAGCGTGTGTGGGCCAGGGAAAGAGGAAGTGACAACACACTCCTGCAGATGTGCTTGCACAGCTGGCTGCCCATCCCGGGAAAACAAGGAGGGCCAACTATGCACACCTGGCGACATCAAAACATGCAAGCCTGAGCAGGTTTGTGAGGCATGCTTGTAACCCTAGGGCTCTGGAGGCTGAGACATGAGGAGCAAGGGTTCAAGGCTAGCCTGGGCTACACTAAGTAAGATACACAAAACAAAACAAGCAAAAAGCCCAAACAAAACTAACTTCCTGGAAAGCCTAAAACTAGCATAAAACAAAACCTGTTAGGCGGCACATTAAAATTAAAAGTCTTATGCTGGTGGGATGGCTCTGCTGGTAAAGGGACTTGCAGCCAAGCTCAGGGACTTGAGTTTAATTTCCTGCTTGATGAAGGAGAGAGCTGACTCTTACAAGCTGTCCTCTGACCCCCACGTGCACACGCACAACAAATAAACAAGTCTTCATAATAAAAACAGCAACCAAGATATATGGGAAAAGCAGTGCTCCCATTAAAGGCTTTGTGTCCTCCATAAAACAAGACTTGAACGTCAGAGGACTAGGGGCTGAAATGCAGCCGAGCAGAACATGGGCTTAGCATAGATGAGACTCCGGATTCCAACCCCAGCACCACACACTCTCACATCAGAACACAGGATAGGAAAATGGATGTAGCAAGCACAGAAAAAGTGCAAATGGCCAAGGCAGATATGAACGTGTTCAGTCTCAGGGAGGCATAGGTGAAATCGAGAAGCTGTCAGTCTCAGAGGCCAAAGCAGGTTGCTTCTTCTCCTGGGGGGGGGGGGGGAGCAATAAGAGAAGCCAGCCTAGACCCGTCAACTGGAACCTACACACGTGACATCTGCATATGGACACTAGACATTTACTTGCTACACAGTGACCCCAAAACACACCGACACAAGCACCGAACACTTGAACACAAGCCTGTAAGTGAGACAAAAGTTCAACGGCATAGTAACTGGGAAATCACTGCAAGCAGCTAAACAGAGTTCAAACAGCCACCCAGAATGAACTAGCTAAGGGAAACCACACTGCAGAAATGAAGTATAAGCACCCCAGCACCAGTTAGGTGAGAAAGAAGCAGCAGATAACTGGGGGACACAGGGGCTGTGTCTGCTAGTGGGCAGGTCAGGGGCAGAGACACAGACCTGTGGTAAGGAGAGCACACACAGGCAGTGGCCGCATGCTCAGGGCTCCTTTTCCGTCTTGTACGGCTATGATGCACGAGTGCCTCAGGTGTGCAAAAGTTCGTGTGCGCAGCACTTGATTCTCAGTTAAAACAGGTGGGCTTAAAGTTGGGCTTGGTGGGAGGTCTTGGTGTGACCCCCACCTCATTTCTGTTTTTCCTTCTAGCTATGTAGGGGCTCCCTGACACAGGCATTCCTGCCATGACACTGGCACTATGGAGTGCTCCAAAGTAAGGGGCCCTGGACAGATGCCAAACCTGTGAGCCTCCCCCCACAAGACAGCGAGTTCTATAAACCCCCTTTCTTTACATGCCCAGCTTTGAGTATCTCTATAATAGTGAGAAATGGATTGCCACACGTATATATGTACAACTTACCCAACACTTACTGCCCCCACCTCCAGTGACTCATGGGAAGCCTGTCTCACATGGCCATGTGTCAGCCATCACATGACCTCCAAACCACCCTCTGACTTGTACTTGGCATCTTACCCTTTTTGTGTTTCTGTGTGCATGCATGTTAAACATATGCAAGTACAACATATGTGCAAGTCTCTGGAGCCCAGGACAACCACGGTGCTGTTGCTCAGGTGCCACCCAGCTTATTTCCAAACAGGGTCTCTCAATACCTGGACCTTACCAAAGAAGTGGGGCTGGCTGCCCAGTGAGCTGATTTCTGCCTTCCCAGTGTCCACACGGGTTGGTGGCATTACTCACTCCTGGGGAATCAAACTCAGACTCTTGTGCAAAGCCTTTACCAGCTAAGTCATCTCCACAACGGGAGGCCTGATACAGAAACACTGGCCTATCCACTCCCTAGGGTGGAAGTCTGGGCTAATGAAGGAGCTGGTAAGTATGTTAAGTTCTCCTATGTTGAAGAACTGACACCCATGGGTTCTCACCATACTGTGTGTGGAGAGTAACAGTGTCCCGAGATACCCTCTGGGGACGTGGCATCTGTTGAGCTGTTAAATATAAGCCGAGTAGAGAGGCGTATTTCCATGGTAACTTGAATGTTACAAAAGATGTCTTTGGTTTCTGTGGTGGCAGGCACTCTCATGCCCCCAAGGGTTCCCAGGACACTTTCTGGAAATTCATTTTCCATTGGTTCTACAGCCTACCTCTGACTACCGGACTTTATTTTCTCTACCGTCAGGGCTCTGCCTGACTGCAAACCTACGTACTGGGGCTTCAGTGACTCAGCTGTCCCCACTCAATGTCTAGCCTCACTCACACCAGAATGAACCCCAGGAAAAAGACTTCACCTCCCAAACCGAGATTCTCCGTTCCTCACTTAGCCTCCAGCTGCTGAGGAGGCCAGGTTCTGCTGGAGATGGGACACCAGGGTCTAGGTCTTGGTTCTGCCGCTGTCACCCTTGAACGCTGCCTTTCGCTGAGGCTCAGATTCTACACCTCCAAGGTGGGAATAAGCACCACGTTTCCATGAGGAGCAGAGGAGGTGACGGAGACCCTGCGTCAGTGCACACGTCCCACCCTCTCCCCACAACTCTCCCTTCCAGCTTGTGCTGGCCGATTCCAGTTTGTTCCAAACCCACTCCTCCATTTGGCAGGAGTCCGATTTAAAACAAGCTTCCATCCTTAGAAAAACCCACAAGCCTTGTCAAAAGGAATTCCACACCGAGGGTCCCAAGACTGTCGCCTGAAGTATATGAAGCTTTTTGTCCCCACCTAGTGCACTGAGTCCCCAAGAATGCCAGTCTTCCTAGGTATCACACACATAGGAACTTCGGTGACACAGCCAGTAGTGACAATGATAAGCTAAGTTGTCTGTAAGCCTGTCACGGGTTCCGTATCTTTGCCTGAAATAGCCCCTGGTTTTCACTTCCTCTACTTTAGCAAGCACTTCCCTTTATTTCCCAATTCTGTGATTTTTTTTGTGTTGTTGTTGTTAACAGAAAGTCTTTATTTCACAAAAGAAAGGGGTTGGAACAGACAAGTACATTTACCGCTAACCAGACTCCTCTTCCAGGTGTACAGATGGAGGGCAGTTATGGGCAGAATTTATTTCTAGCTCAGGTCAGCTGCTCCTGGGTTCCACCTTCTTTCCTTTCTAAATTATACAGCAATCGATGTCTCAATGTCCTGTTATTGCTGTCTCTCTACACAACACTGTCACGTGCACAGAACGGCTAGGGAACTGGTGATGCCGTCAACAGCAAAATGATTTCCCAAACTAGCTGAATGCCCTTCCTCGGACAAATATAGCCCCTGGGACTCAAAAAGAAGAAAATGGGATAAACATCCACAGAGAAACGGATGCCATGTGAAGGAAGCATCATGTAATGGAACCCTAAAAAACTGGGTGGAGGGGGCACAAGCTTGACAAAGAAAGCTTTCTTTGACAGGCACAGAGTCTCAGGCAGACTAGAGTCTACATCATGTTCTAAAGGCTATAAGGAGACAGAATATGTAGATCTCAAAGACCCACGGGCCACCTGCCGTGTCCTGGCACGGGATCTTCTGCTCTCCCTGACAGAGGTATAGGCTGACCTCTCCACGCCAGCTCTAAACGATCAGAAGCATGAAATGTCTTCATTTGCCAACAGCCACACACTGTGAGCATCCGTCACAGATGTACAGAGGAGCTCCATGCTAGGAAGGTGGGAAAACTGGATGGGGAGACCTGGGACCTCAGCACTGCATTTTATGAGTTTCTCTTCCATAAAAACAAACTTGTCTCAGCTTGGGCACCTGCTCCTCAAGTTTTGACCACTTCAGTCCACCCACAGAACAAGACTGTGCAAGCTTCGTTTCCTTTTGACTGGTTTGCTCAGTCGCTCCCCATGCTGGGACAGGTATGGTGGAAGCAGACATCCTAATCTCAAAGATGTGCAGGGCAGACCTGAAGGAGGCCAGAGACTCCCCCTTTTGAGAAGTCTGAATCACAGCCTCGATGTGGACTTGCAGATTTCACATCTTTGCTCCTAGTAGGGAAGTGTGATTGATTCATGGCTGACCGTTGAGAACAAAAACCAGCCTGGGGCTATCCACAGCACAGCTACCTTCTACCCAAGGCACATCTGGAAGGGGATGCTACCGACCTAATTCAGAGGCAGAATGCTTACCAGTTCAATTGAGAATATGCCCCCATAATAAGATCAGACCGTGGGCAGACCTATAGGGCATTTTCTTAATTAGCGATTGATGGAGAAGGTTCTATGAGAAAGCAGGCTGAGCAAACCATGAGGAGCAAGCCAGTAAGCAGCTCTCTTCCATGGCCTCTGCATCAGCTCCTGCCTGAGTTCCTGTCCTGATCTCCTTTCATGGTGGCTACGATGTGGAAGTGCAAGCCCAGCAAACCCTTTCCTCCCCAGCTTGCTTTCGGTCATGGTGTCTCATCACAGGAATAGCAACCCTGACTAGAACAGGCCCTCGGAGGAAAAACATTTCATTGTTGGTAGAAAATAAGACAATTTGACTGGACAGTAAACATTCCCAGAAGCTTTTGTTTTCCAGCTCTGTTCAAGACCTGCAGAAACACTCCCCAGGTGCATGGGGTAGTGTATTCCCCAAGTCTGCGCCTAAAACATACACAGTACAAGGCTTCTTAAAGATCTTGAGATGTAAATGAGAATCATGTTCTCTTCATCTCTAATTCGACTGCAGGGTAAACTAAGTTCCAGGCTGGTCGCACGGAGGCCCAAGCAGACATGTAAACGAGCAACAGAAATGCTCTGTGAGCTGGGCATCGTCTCCTTTCTTGGGGCCCCAGGAAGAAAGAATTCCTCTCCAGGCTAACAGAAGTGATGGACAGAGGTACTCTTTTGGACAGTGTCTCCCTGTACCAGGCTTGGGGCAGCCACCAGCAGGCAGAGCCATCAGGTACAACATCAGGTCTCTGCTAACTGGTTACATGGCTCTCTATGTATGCAGCAGTCAATGCTTACTGTTCCGGGGTAATTATCATCTTAAAAAGTATACAATCTGAGATCAGGGATGAGCTCAAGCTGGCTGAGTGCTTGCCTCGCTAGTTAGCATCCTGGGTTCAGTCCCCAGCATCACATTAAACCAGAGGTAAGGACATATGCCCAGAACAGCAGCTCAAAGAGGCAGGATACGGCTACACTGTGAACTACACTGTGAACTACACCGTGAACTACACCGTGAACTGCGGCCAGCCTCACAACACCTCTCCTCCCTACCAGGTCTCCTGATTGGGGTAAAAAAGTTATGACCATCATACAATTTGTAATAAAGTCTTATATGCTGATGTATATTCTACTATTTGATTATCAAAACAAAGTATAGCCTCAAACCCAGAGGGGATCAGTAAGTTGAGAACAAGTGGCAGGCTGCTTGAATCCTGAAATGGTTTTTCACCAGCACAAGCTGGCCAGCACCACCAGCCTTAGGCAAGCAGGAAGGACATGTGACTCCCATGGATGAGCACCTCCCGCCTGGGCCAGATCAGCAGCTCAGAGGGTCAGAGAGCAGCCAACTCTGCTGTGAGAGCAGATTGTCCAAGTGTTCTCTATGTTCTGCGGACACTAACTTGGCACTCGGCAGCCCCATTCTCTTCCTCCCTGCCTGCTGGAAAGCTGTATTATCTTGGCTAGCCTATAGAGTTACTGGCCCAGTAAAAACAGGTTACAGTAGAGATTACAGACCACAGGTCCTTCCCAGCCTTCAGCTTTTACAAAACAGTTCTGGGAAAAGCCCTCCAGTCTTGTAGAAGGCTTCTATTTCATGGATGAGGGAAACTAAGGCATGAGAGGAGACCATGGCCAAGCCCCGAATGGCTATACCTGAGTAGGCATGAAACCTTCTGGAGATCAAATTCCAGGTCACTTTCCACCATCATTTCCCAAGAGTCTCTAACAATTTGACAGACTTGCAGGTGACTTCGCTTTCCCATCTGCAAAGTCCCCCAACCTCACATACCTCCTGGATTTTAAAAACTAGGCCTTGGAGGATGGTTCAGCGGGGAAAGTACTATTGTACAGTCATGAGGAGCTGGGCTTGACTCCCGAGTGCCCACGTAAACGCTGAGGACCTGGTGGCCTGCATTTGTAATTCCAGCATTTGGAAGTCAGAGAAAAAGGATCCCTGCGGCAATCTGGCTAGCTAGACTAGCCAAATCAGTGAGCTCTGGGGTACAAGTAGACCTGCACCATGAAGTGGAGTGTCAATGCCTGTCCCCCGCTACCCACATACAAACACACAGACCTATTTAGAAACTAAATAGCAATAGAAACTAACTGCAGCTAAGCTCAGCTACCCAGGTTTATGACCTAAAGAACTCAGACAATTGTAGATGCATGGTGGCATCCATGCGTTAAGCTCAGCACCTGGAAGGCACAGGCAGAAGAAATAAAACTTGAGTTGATGGTCATACTTGGCTACATATCAATTTTGAAGCTAACCTGGGCTATATAAGATCCTGTCTCAAAAAAAAAAAAGAAAAGAAAAAGAAAAAAAGAAAATAAAATCCAAATCTAAACCCAAACTTTTTTTAATTTTTTGAGACAGGGTCACCATGTAGCCCTGACTGACCTAGAACGTGATACATAGATACAGGTTGGCCTTGAACTCTCAGAGGGTTGGGATTAAAATAGTGCACTATCACATTGAGCTAAAACCCTAATATTTAAAACAACAGCAACAAAATGAACATTAGCACAAGCGCTACCTGTGACCAACCACAAGACCAGGGAGAGCTTCATTAATCAAGACTTCGACAGCAATGAAGACACACGGACCATTCCAAAGCCATTACACTGCCAATTAGGGCCTGGTAAGATCTAACTGGGACATCGGAACAGGAAATCCTGAACTGCAAGGTGGCAGAGCCACAGAAGGGAGGGGATTTCACCGCTATCCAGCAGAACAAATGTGTGCAAGTCTCCATCCAGCAATTTATCCTATTTTGCTTTGCCCAAGAAGATTTACTGTGCCACTAGGAACAAGAGTGAAAAGGTAGGAGGAAAAGAAATAGAAGTAGGAAATTCTAACTGTCCTTCAGGTTAACACATTCAAGATCAGGTGTGGTGGTGTACATCTTTAACCCCAGCACTCAGGAGGCTGAGGCTGGTAGACCTCTGTGAGTTCAAGGCCAGCCTGGTTTACAGGACAGTCAAGACTCAAACAGACAAAAAAAAAAAAAAATGACTAACTAAATTTCCTGGGCATGACAGGTGTACAGCTGGGATCTCAGCACTTGGGAGGTAGGTAGGAGGAACAATAGGGTGTGGAGGCACGTGCCTTTAATCCCAGCACTCGGGAGACAGAGACAGGTGGATCTCTGTGAGTTCGAGGCCAGGCTGGTCTACAAAGTGAATAAAAAACTCCAAACTAATCTTCACCTACATATTGAGTTTGAGCTGGGCTACATGAGACCTTTGCCACACTCACCCTCTCCCCAACAAATTAAAATAAACATTAAATCTGCAGGCATCAACATTAGCAAATCTCATAAACTGGGTGAAAAAGACACATAGTACAATTAAATTACATAGAACAACTGTATACATTGTTCGTTGCAGATTGGATATATTGTATTTCAAGCACAGAAGTAGAAAAGAATGATAAGAAAAAGAACAGCTACCAAAGTCCTTATGAAAGACAAAGCAAGTCTAGGAACCAAACTGATCCCAATGAAACATGTCCCCTCAGAGGGAAGCACCCTACCTTTACCCCAAATCTGAGTCTGGGAGAATCAGGTCTCCAGAAAGGGGAGTTCAGCCTTGAAGCTAAAACTGAAGGGCCTTCTAGGAACGGTGGCCTATACCTTTAATCCCAGCACTGGTGAGACAGAGGCAGGTTTATCTCTGAGTTTGTGCACTCCGTCATGCTTGGGCCATCCTGGTCTACAAACCTAGTTTCAAGCTAGCCAAGGGCTACAAAGTGAGTGATAAGACCCATTCTCAAAAAAAAAAAAAAAAAAAAGACTAAACCAGGAGTGACAGCTCATGTCTATGACCTAGCATGTGGAAGGGTGAGGCAGGACTGTCCAGTTCAAGGCCTGCCTGAACCACAGGGCTTCAAAAAGCTGGGAGAGATGGAGGAGGAGACCGGCTCAAGCTGGCTAGGTATGGTATAGTCCAGGGGCAGAGTACATGATGAGCATGCAGAAAGCCCTGGGTTGGATTTCAGCACCTCAGACAAACCAGACAGTTCTATCATTGCAGCCGGAGCCACACCCCTAGAACTTCCACCATGCTCAATGTAGGGCGGAATATAAACTACAGCCATGAAAGGACTCCAGATGGATCCTCCACCCTTTCTTAGGCAGCTCAGCTCCAGGCTGGGACCAGGGATATGGACTGTTAGCTAAGCAAAGAGAGTTCTGAGATGATAGGACCAGGGATTCGGACCGTGAGCTAAGCAAAGACTATACAGACTTTTAAATACCTCACCTTTGCCAGCTGGCCCCATCACTGAAGTCCCTGGTTTCCTTTTTGACGTTCAGAAGTTCCACTGCATACAGTTCAACCTCACACATACCTAGTATTTTCCTTACAACAGACCATCAAAAGTCAGTTAGCCAAAAGGAGACTCTGACACCTAAAGGTTTCCACCCATACATACCACAAAGGGCCTCAGCCTAGGCTGCTGAACCAGCACCTCCATGGGGCAGTTCCAATCTGGAACCAAGAGCCTGACTAGTCTCAAATAGTCAACATCGAGAAGGGTACCGGAAGCCTCCGAGGCCCCCTGGCCTGGTGAAGCACAAATGTGAGCCCACCTATCGGCCCCAGCCCCCAGCAGTCCCTGCAGGCCCAGGATGCATGCTTTTTAAAGGAGCACAGGTCATTCCCTCCAGGGTGCCTTTTTTCCAAACGTGTCCTTCTTTGGGAGGAAGGAGGACTAGGAGGTGAAACAGTCTCACTCTGTAGTCAGATTGCCTTGGGATTCATTATGTAGCCCAGGCTAGATTCCAGTGCACAGCGATCCTCCTGTCTCAGCCTTCCAAGCGCTGTGATTGACTGGCTCTGGTATACCTCTGGGAGCTCTGGAGCTTTAGGCCACCGTGGCCAGACCTATGGGGTGCAATTCTCCCACGAGGGCTGCGAGGGACGGTGGGAGCACCTTCAGCAACGTTCTCCACACGCTACCCTTCTGAATCTGGATAGAACTCCTCGACCCTCTCAGAGGAGGCACCTGGGGAGCAGTCTTCCTCAGACACCAAGGGTTAAGCAGGCCCCTAGGGGACTAACTCCAATTCACCAATCTCCTGGTCTGCATGCCCAACACCCTGCCGGTGCAGACCTACCCCACGCCGCTTCGGGGCCAGCAGATTCCTGACTGATATTGTCCTGCATGTTCTTCTACCCCTCCACATTCCCATCATCTTGGTCATCCCCGTCCAGAGAAAGGGAGCGCAGCCCCAAGCACCCCTATCCTTTATTCCACTCCGCTTCTCTTCCTATTTCTCGGTTTAACTCTTCGTGCAGGTTCCACCCCAGCCACCCACCAGCTTCCTGTTCTCCATAGGACCGGTCTTTTAGGGCGCCAGGCACTGCGTGGGCTTGTGTGTGGTAAGTTGCCGGGGCAGATTCTTTAGAATAAGCCACAAACCTGGACTAGATGCAGGTCAATACCCGCCCTGAGCACCACTGAGACCCGGAGCCCGCGGGTTGGCAAGAGGGCCAGGGCCGAACCCTTCCCTGCAGGCTCCTCCCTCAGAGCTCCCCCAAGTCCCCAGCTCCGCCCTTGGAGTGCGCCAAGGCCACAGGAGGTACGCCGACCCGCGCGGGGTCACCAGGCCCGGCCCTAGGGGCGTGCAGGCCGCCAGTGCAGCTGGCCTACAGTGCCCTAATTAAGGAATCTTCTCCCCGCCGAGCAAGACCATTCTCGGTGCACAGCACCCAGGGCCGCGGAGGAACCGCGCCTGCGCCCTGGGCGAACGAGGGTCCTCGTCTCCGCCGCCCACGCGCCGTCCGCCCTCCGGCCCCAGCTAAGGTGACTTCTGTCGCGGAGCCACTGCGCCCCGAGCACACTCACCGAGCGCAGCGCTACAGCCCCGGCCTGCAGCCGCCGAGCCGAACCGAGCCGCACCTGTCCTCTCGGGCGCCCCACTAAGTACCCGGGCAGCTCCGCCCGCCGCTGGGCTGATTCACCACGTGACCAGTCGGCCGCGCCTCCACCCCCGCGCCGTCACCGGCTCCGCCCCTTCGTCCCGGGACTCCTAGCTGCTAATCCTCGGTCGGCCAGGCGCAGCTGGGGTGCTCCCGGAAGAAGTCGGTGGACTATCTGATCTCTCCACAGGACCAGAGATGCTCTCCAGGGATCCCCGCGGGAGCTCTGCCCCGGGAAGAAGTGACGTTGCCTACTGCATTCATCGGAAAGGCCCGGCGGGATCAGGGGTCTGGAAATGACTGGCGTCCCAGTGGAGCCTACTGGCCTCATATTCTGAAGCTCGGAGCATCCTGGTTTAGTGCTTGGGTTTAGGAATACTCAGACCAAGGAAGGTAATTAAAACTAGAACTGGGCTGGCGCAGTAGCCTAGTGGAGAGCTATTTCCTACCAAGCACAAGGCTCTAGGTTCAATACAAAATTAAAAAACAAACAAACAAAAACCACGTGTGTTATGAAATTCCAAACCCCTGCCAGGCCACTAGTCCCCCGTAGGAAACACCCCCCCCCCCATCTCCCTGTGTGGTAAGCTAGCCAATAAAGAAATTGGCCTATTTGGTCTGACAAGTCATAGCATCGCCCCACCCCCACCCCAGAAACGCCTTCAAGCACCCTCAGATCTCTCCAGTCCTTAGATCTACCTTGTAATATGGTAATGGCCCCCATGACATCATGGTGTTTTATAGCCAGGCTGTGTCTATAAGAAAACTATGGGTCGCGTAGATTCCAAGGCCCTGCTGGTGGGCTCCAAGTGAAGGGCAGGAGTGGAAGTATGGTTCTGAACCCTAGTTGAGTGGAATGTCCGAGGAATTCAGGAAACTTGCGGGGAAAGGCAGATCCAAGGTAAGCTGTCCCAGCTGCTGATAACAGGTGAAAACTGTCTAGGCGATTTAGTTTTGGTAAAAGGCCCAAATAAGAAGTCTCTTACTTGGCTGAATGCCAAAAAAATGTCCTTGGGCATGCCCAGAGCCTTGTACTTGCCTGAGGCTAGAGATACTTGAAGTGTCTAAACCAGAGGTGTCCCTGGTTTAACCACAACCAAAGGCTGGAGATGCCAAGAAGGGGCTCTATGTCTTTTTAGCGAACCCCTTTCCTGGACCCAAAGTGCAAAGACCTCTGACACCTGGGCTGACCAGCTCATATCCCCCCCCCCACTTCCTCCATCCATGAAACCCCCACTAACTCCCAGGCAGTGATGCTAAACACAATCCCACTCCCTCCCTCGGCCCTCTGCTGCCCAGGAGCTGGTCCCACTCCCTCCCTCGGGCCCTCTGCTTCCCAGAAGCTGGCCTTTTTTTTTTTTCTCCCTTAGCTCCCTACTGCATTTACCTCTCCTGTAAAACTCACTTTCTGTGGTCCATGAATCTCATTCTTCAAAACTGAGAGACAAGAACCCGAAAGCCTCTGGCTTGGGTAACCTTGATGGAGCCGGAAAAGGCTCCATCGAAGTCAGAACGTTAAGATATTCCCATATTACTGCCTGCTCTCATGGGACTGTCCTGAGAGCTGAGGATGCCAGACTGCAAGCCGATGTTTTGATACGTCATCCTCCACGTGGGCACAAATGGGAGGACACAGAATAAACCCTTCCTCTGTAATAAAACCTCAGATTTGCCGAGGGCCGTACGTGCATTATCACAGTGTTAGTAGAGAAGTTACCTTTGAAGCAAAACAATGATAAATGGTCAAATATGATGTGAGCGTGTAGGTCCAGTACTTGGGAAGTTGGGAGACCAGCCTGAGCTACCTGAGACCCCATCTCAAATGACCAATATCTCAGGTGGTAGAGTGTTTGGTTAATATGTGTGAAGTCCTGGGTTCCATCCCTGGCCCAACACAAATCTGACATAGTGGCCCACATACTCCTGAGGTAGAAGCAGAAAGATCAGAAGTTCAAGGACACAGCACCAGTTAGACGGCTGAGACAGTAAAAAGTGCTGGAGATCTTAGTTTGACCCCTGAAACCTACCTACAGAAGAAGGAGAGAACACATTCCAAAAAGTTGTCCTCTGACCTTCACACTCATGCCATCACACACCACACAGTTTAATAATAATGATTTCACAAGTCCAAAGCTGCTGGGCAATGGTGGTGCATGCCTTTAATCCCAGCAATCAGCGGGCAGAGGCAAGTAGATCTCTGTGAGTTTGAGGCTAGCCTGGTCTACAGCTACAGAGAAGCTCTGTCTTGAAAAAACCAAAAAGAACAAGGAGGAGGAAGAGGAGGAGGAAGAGAAAGAAAGAAAGAAAGAAAGAAAGAAAGAAAGAAAGAAAGAAAGAAAGAAAGAAAGAAAGAAAGACAAGAAGAAGAAGAAGAAGAAGAAGAAGAAGAAGAAGAAGAAGAAGAAGAAGAAGAAGAAGAAGAAGAAGAAAAGTTCAAAGCTATACTTAGCTCCATAATGATTTGTGGCCACAGCATGGGTTGCAAGAGACCCTGTGTTTCAAACAAATAACCAAATAAATAAACAAATACCAGAGTAGAATTTAGCCTTTCTTGGGATGCTGTGGGAAGCTTCAGGGAGGCAGTTATACCAGCATATTTAATTCCTTATTGCCCACATTGAATCTTCAGTCTTCAAAGGATGAGAATGTTCTGTGTTGTTCCCTGTTATTTACAACACAGTGCCTGAAAACAGGTAGAGAACACATACATAGACAATGAGTGTTCACAACAATGAAGTGAGCCAGTCGATGGTGACGCACACCTTTAATCCCCGCACTCGGGAGGCAGAAGCAGGCAGATCTCTATGAGTTTGAGGCCAACCTAGTCTACAGAGCTTGTTCCAGGACAGGCTCCAAAGCTACAGAGAAACCCTGTCTCAAAATACAAAACAAAACAAAACCAAAAAAAAAAAAAATGAAGTAGGCCTTGAAGGCAGAGTACAGTTTTACAGTTTCAGTGTCTCTGTTTTGTTCCCTGAATGTTCAGAGGGATCTCTGCCTGAGTGTGTAAAAGTATCTTCCTGCTGAACATGCCGACAGTAAAACTGGGCACACACCCTGAAGAAATGAAAACAGAGGTGCTCATAGAGATGTCACCAAACATGCACAGCAGCGTTGCTCACAAGAGCCTAGAGGTGGAAGCAACTCCTGGCCATCAGCTGATGCCTGGATAAACAAATGGCGTGTAATGGCAAAGCAGGGTGTTACTCAACCGTAAAAAATGAAGTGTTACTACATACACTGCGGATAAATCAACCTTCAGAAGACTCTGCAAAGTGAGGGCAGGACCACATGTCGTAGGTTGTACTTACAGCAAGTGTCCAGAGAAAGCCAATATTAGCAGTGGAGTAGTAATGCCTCAGGCTTGGGAGAAGAAACCTACAGGGTGTGCAGTTACACGAATTCTGAGACCCCAGGAGGGCTGCACAGCCTTGCGAAAGTCCTGAGAACTATAGACTCATACACTTCATTTTATTTCTAGGATTTTGAGGATTTTGGTTTTTTTTTTGGGGGGGGGGGTTGTTTGTTTTCTGAGACAAGGCTCTCTATGTAGTTCTGGCTATCCCAGAACTCACTGTGTATATAGACGAGGTTACCCTTCACAGAGATCCACCTGCTCCTACCTCCCCAGTGCTGGGATTAAAGGCATGTGTCACCGCACCCAACTGAACTGGGTGCATGCCTTCAGTGCCAGCTCCTGGGAAGCAGAGGCAGATGGATCTCTGTAAATTTGTAGCTAGCCTCGTCTACATAGTAAGTTCCAGGCAGGCACTGCTACATGGTGAGATCCTGTCTCAAAATAAACAAAAACAAACAAAAAGGTTATTCTGTGGGTTGACAGTGGCATTGGATGGCTTTAGCTTTGGCCAGTTCTATCTCACAGGGATGAACCCCACAAAGTGATTCCTTATGATAAGAGGAATCCCAGCACCCAGGAGACTGAGGCGGGAGGATCTCCGACTTGGAGCCAGCATGATCCCAGCAGAAAAAAATAGCTAGTTGTGGTGGTGCGTGCTTGTTATCTCAGCACTGAGGAGTCTGAGGCAGAAATTTAGGGCCAGCCTGGGTTACATAGTGAATTCAAAGCCAGCCTGGACTAATATGAGACCCTGCCTCTGTTTAAAGAAGAGAGAGGAAGAGGAGGGAAGGAAGAGGCAGCTCCAAGGATAAGATTATAGATCTTTGAAGGAAGATCTTTGCCCAGTCTGTATGAGATCCTGGGTTGGACCCCCAACACAACAACACATAATAATCACAATAGCAATAATCGTTTCTCTGCCTTTTACCAAGGGTTGGGTGTAATGGTGAAGATAATATTAATAATGATGAGATGACAGCAACAAGACAGGTGACAGGGAAACACTATCACCATCTCACAAAGATGACAGCATTAACACAACAGAACAAGTCAGCTTGCTTTTGCACAACCTACTTGGCCCAAGGCAGGAGGGAAAGAAAAACACAATCTTTCTTGGTCACCTCCTCTGTAAGACATTGTGGCTTCCCCACTCCTCAATGCTGGATTGAGCCCATGGTCTCATTCTCTGTGTAGCCCTGGCTGTCCTGGAAGTCACTGTAGATCTGGCTAGACAGGAACTCAGAGGCCCATCTGCTTCTGCTTCCCAAATGCTGGAATTAAAGGTGTGTGCTCTCACCAGCTCTAACACCCCAGCAGATACACGCTTAAAGAAGCTTCTCCCCTATCCTGTGTAAGAAAGACCCTTCACTGTTTCACAAAGGAGAGAGAAGGCACCCAGTGAAATCCTGAGTCCCCACTGAGCATTCATCGGTAGGGAAACTGAGGCTCTTGTAGCCCTCCTGTCCCTCTCCTTGTCATCTCTTTTGTCTTCCCTCATTCTGTAGATGTCCAGGCTCAGGCAAACAGAGAACTCAGAACAGACCAACTGCTTCTTGTGTGGGGTGGTCCATTTTACAGTGTGGAGTACTTGTGTATCTTTATAATACAGAATCTGAAGTGACCCCTCTCTGTCCCTCCTGCGCTAAAGAGAGAAGTCAAGGCCAGCCTGAGACTTAGTGGAACCCAACCACAAAATAAAAAGTAAATTGAGGGGTGGAAATACGACTTAGTAGTGATAAATGTCTCAGCCTGTCTGAGGTTCTGGGTTGATCCACAGTACCACAAGAAAACAGATGAATAACTGTTGTGGGGTATCCACCAGAGAAGGCTCCTCAGACGTGGGTTTAAGCCAATAAAAAATCTTTGTTAATTGGTTGGTGACTACACTGGGCGTTTAAGATCCCAGTACAGCACCACGCCTTTCTCAGGATGAGGTTTTGAACAGAAAACTCATGTTCTAGACTGACATATTTCAGCCAACAAGAACCGTGAGCCAGAAGCAGAACGACAGAAGTCAAAAAGGCAAGGTTAGTCCATTAGAGACTTTCCCAGAACCACGGACTTTGATGGATTAGGTCTCTGTTTTTATTCTGGCAGGTGAAGCTGTCTACATGCTGATTTTTATGGTCTGTGGGGTAAAGCAGAGGCTGCCCCATTGAAACTGTAGCTGTGTCTGGATTCTCATCGGACAGTATCCTGTGAGATAAAAAGTTCTGAGTTCCAGACTCCAGGTAACCTCATAGCCCTGGGTCAGTTTTCTTCATCATGAGCTGGTAACACTTAGAGCCCTGGCCTGGAACTCACTGTGTATACTGGGCTGGCCTCGAACTTCCAGGGATCTGCCTCCTGCTGCCACCAAGCCTGACTCTTCACATTTCTTCCTTTTATTATTGTTTGGTGGTTAGCTCATTTACAGTACAGGATGGTCTTGAACTTTTGATCTTCCTGCCTCCACTTCCAAGTGCTGGGATTATAGGCACTCGCTTGGTTTATGTGATGCTGGAGATTGAACCCAGGATTTCCTGACTAGTACTAGGCAGGCACTCTACCAACCGACCTATCCCAGACTTTTTTATTTCGTATGCTGCATTGGTCCTCATGTTAGGACGAAAGCAATGGATGCTCCACTCACTGTTCCTTCTCCATATCCCAAACCGTGGCAGCACTGAGTACAATCTCCTAAACAGAGGCTGGTGCTCCTGGAGGTACAACAGCCCATCTGGAGGCATGATTGAGGCTACCAAAACTGTAATGGCAATGAGTGTGACCAGCACACTAGCTCTGGAAGTGACTGTCCTTGGAAGCTTAGGCAACAGGATGACCTGAGACCTCCATCAGAGGGCAGAGTATGTCCTAGACAAGGGGTCTCTGCTTCCTGATCGTGGAGGCAATGTTACAAGCTACCTCACCATCCTATTGCTGTTGCTTCCCAACCATGATTGCCTGTAAGTTCAAACTGTGAGCTGAAATAAATCTGCTGTTTCTAAAACAAAACAAAACAAAAACCCAAAAACCTGGGGAGACAGGCGTGGTAATATAGCCCTATGATACCAACACTTGGGAGGTGGGGAAGCAGTAGGATCCGTAAATCAAGGTGATCTTCATCCATGTAGTGAGTTCAAGTCTAGTCTAGGCAAGAAAAGACTGTCTTAGAAGAACACGATAAAAAGAAAGGAAAATTATAGGAAGATCCGGGTCTAGTGTGCACACCTGCAATCCCAGGATTCCTGAGATTGAAGCAAGAGGATCGCTATTATACCAAGGATAGTCACGTCTTGTCAAAAAAGAGGAAGAGGAGGAAGGGAGGAAGAAAAGAAGGAAGGATGGGTGAGCAAAACTGGCAGGACACTGTTTTGAACCAAACTCCAGAGCTAGGTACCAATAGAAAGGCTAAAAATCAAAACAGAGTTAGTCACATTGTATCAGGTCCCAGATCTTAGCACAACTGACTCCATGATGGAATACCATTCAGGTCATAAAACTCAGGAGGTAGTCAGCACCACCTGCCAAAGTGAAAACAGAGACCTAATCCATCAAAGCTCACAGTTCTGCTCAAGTCTCTGAATGTACTAACCTCACCTGACTTCTGTAGTTCTGCTTCTGGCTCTCTGTTCCTGTTGACTGCTCACTGTTCTTGTTGACCAAGTGTACCAACCTAGAATATGGCTTTGTGCTTTAAAGCCACTTACCCTGAGGAGGGCTCAGAGCTACCCTGGAATCCCAAACACCCAGGGTAGTCACCGGCAGGCAAATGAAGACTTCCTATTGGTTTAAACCCATGCCTGAGCAGCCTTCTCTGGTGGATACCCCACAACAAAACTAAAGTTCCATATCACCGAGCTGAAACAAAACTTATGAACTGACCCGAGATATCTCTCAAAGGGTCAGTTTAATTGACCTGATAATAAGTCAACCCTGCCTTAACCCTTCCACAGAGAGGTGACCCGAACTGGCCAGCTCCCAACCCGCCAGTGCTGACCTATTATTCAGTTTTCCTGATGGCCTCACCAGGAGTCACCTTTAGTTTTGGTTTCTGCTCAGTTCATTGGAATGCACTCCATTTTATGAGATGAGGGGCTGCCCCATTGTAGAATTACGGAATGAAGTCAATTAAGACATCCTCTGCCTGTAATCTCAGCCAGAGACTGAGGCAGGAAGATCAGATGTTGGAGGCCTGCATGGAAAACAAAGAGACACCCTGTCCCAAAACAAAACAGCAAAACAAAGGCAAAGACAGAAAAATAAATACATTTTAAAAGTTCCAATATTTTTGGTCTGTGATTTCTTTTTTCTGTTTTTCTTTCTTGTCTTTGGCAGGCCTTTACCTCATCTCTTAACTCATTCAAACCCACTGGCCAAAAACTCCAGCTCTTATATGGACCACCATCCCCATAGCCCTGCTCTCTGAGGACTATTCTGCACCACTCCCTCACGCAGGTGCCTCCCTTTCCAATATTCTCCAAACTGGGTAGGGGAGAAAAAGTCTCACAGCAATCGACCACCCCAAAAAAGAAAAACTGAATTTGAATCCTACATCTGCAGTTACTCCTCCCAGCATCCGAACAGAAAAACCCTCAGACAGACAGCTAATGCCAGGCATGAAGCAGAACCCCACACGAAGAAGAGCAAAGTCTCTCTGGGTTTCTAAGGCCCGGAGCCAGAGGCACTGGGAGTTCTGACCAAATAAAACACTGAAGACAGGGACTGGAGAGAGACTGATGGTTAAGAGTGCCTGATGCTCTTGAAGAGGCCAGGAGTTCAGTTCCTAGCATTCGGGTCTGGTGGGTCATAACTCTAGCTCCAGAGGATCTGACACCTCTCCTGGCCTCCAAGGGTGCTCACACATTTGTTAACACATACATGAGGACAAATACAAATAAAGACTAGTGGCTGGCTAAGATGGGGAGCAATGGGGGCTCATGCAGATTGTTGTTGGGACAGTTGCTGTGACCTAAGAAACAGCATCCTTAGCTGGGGACCCATTGGCTGCTGGTGGACAGCCAATGGAAGGAGAGTCACTTTGGGAGTGTGTGGCTGCTGGGTAGGTTTTCCAGGTCCCAGTAGATAGAATGACCTCATCCGCACATAGTCAGCTTTAACTAAATGCAAGATACTATTGACAACAAAAGAATATGAGAGAGGAGGGAGGAAGTTGGTAGGTTCTGAGTAGAGCTGGAGGTTGTGAGGACAGATGGATAAGTCAAAATACACAGTATATATGCATATACTTCCTAAGACTAAATACAAGTGTTGTTTTTAAGAAGATGACATTAGGCATGTCTCCTTCCCTCAGAGACATCATAATCTAATAATGAAAATCAGTCTCTTTTCTGAGAACTATAGTTAAAAAAAAAAAAAGCAAAGAAATACTCTGCCAAGCCGGGCAGTGGTGGTACACACCACCTAGCACTCGGGAGGCAGAGGCAGGCGGCCAACCTGGTCTACAAGAGCTAGTTCCAGGACAGGCTTCAAAGCTACAGAGAAACCCTGTCTCGAAAAACCATAAATTTAGAACACACACACACCTGCCCGCACACACCGGCAAGCCTGCATGGGCACACACACACTATTGCTGAGTTACTCTAGACCCAGAAATTCTGCTTTTATCTACTTAGTCAAGAAAAGGAAAGTAGAGAACAGTCACAAAGTGACCTGTGAAAGAATAGTCAGCAGTTTTCTTCAAAATAGCTACAAATTGATACAATACCAATGGTCAGAGGCAAGAGGCCCATGAATTCAAGGCCAGCCTGGACTTCATAGTGAGATCTTGGCAGAAAACAACACCAACAACAAAACTACAGCCCAAATTTCCAAAGATCAGGTGTTCTTCCACAGGAGACTGGATCAACAGGAGATGGTACTTTCTTAACACTTCCCAGTTACAGAAATGGGTCAGTTGACTGTCAGACACACTGGGGAGATGGGTTTCCAAGCAAGGCATTATGCTGAGTGAGAGACTATTGGGAACATTGTTTTAACTAGGCAAAGGTGTGTTACTTTTATTTGTGCTGCAGAATTTTACTTTACTGTGTTAAGGTGTTACAATCGTTTCTACCACCTTTGTTTAATTATGGAAAGACGTGCTACACTTGTTTCACCTTGCCTGCCTAAGTCACCTGATTGGTCTAATAAAGAGCGGAATGGCCAATAGCTAGGCAGAAGAAGGACAGGCAGGGCTGGCATGCAGAGAGCATAAATAGGAGAAATCTAGGCTCAAGAAGGAGAGGAGAAAAGAGGAATAAGGAGACCTCTTCCAAAGGAGTGCACGTTGGGCCTGTAGGTGTCTGTCTCAGCAGATAAAGCCACTTGCCACCAAGCCTGACAACAGAGTTCAATATCTAGGTCCACACACTTACTCCCATAAGTTGTCCTCTGATCTCCATATGCACTCTATGGCATGAGTCCACATACAACCCTCATATACAAATAAATTAAAGCAAAACAAAGCAACAACAACATTAAAAAAACAGAGATACTTATTGGGCTGACAAAATGGCTCAGTTGGTTAAAAAAAGCACTTGCCACCAAGCGTATAACCTGAGCTCAATCCCAGGAGAACTGACACACGCAAGCTGTCCTCTGCCCTCCTTATATGTGTGTGTGCACGTGCACACAGAGGCATTAAAACTTTTTAAAATACAAATGGGGAGGGGAAGAAAGAGAGAAAGAGTGCAATATAACTCCTTTCAAATGAATTTCCAGAACAGGCAAAACTCACTGAGGGCACAGCAGGTATTCTAGCCCCGATACTTCCGAGGAGGGTGGTAAGAATGGACAAATGGCAGCAGACTTGAGAGAAATTCCCAGCGAGATGCCTGTGTGCCGAATCTTATAGGGTTTGGCTTCTGTGAGTGTTGTCTTGGTAGGTGTTTTTTTCTTTTTTCACAGTCGTGTGTTTTACAGCATTTCTGTTGCGGTTCCAGCTGGTCTCAAACTCATGACCTTCCTGCCTCGGTCTTCCAAGTGCTGAACGAACAGATGTGTACTACACCTGGCCTGAGGTGTACACGTGTACATGTGGACTACACACTTGTCACAGATGCACCAGGTCAGCTAACGTGGAGCACCCAGCAAGGGCAAAAGAAGTGAGACTCTGCCTCAGCAAGGTGGAAGGGGAGAACTGACTCATGGCAGTTGCCCTCTGAGTTCCATAGGAACGCTGTGGCACCTGCATGCTCACACTCACACACACACCACACCACACCACACACACTCACCATAACACCAAAAGATGTGTCTGGTGCTAGGGAGATGAAGCAGTGGGTGTGTGCAAGCCCAAACCCCTGAGTTTGAATCCCTAGCCTCCACATAAGAAGCTGGGCTTGCCTGCAGGGTTACAAGGAATCTCTGCTCTGCAGGGGGTGGAGACAGGAGGATTGCTGAGGCCTGCTGGCCCCCAGCCTGACGCCAGGTTTAGTTAGAGATTCTGTCTCAGGGGATTAAGGAGAAGATTAGGAGAAAAAGAGAGACCCAACCTCCTCCTCTGACTTCTACATGGGTATACCCCCCCACACACACACACTACACACACACACTACACACTTGTGTCTGTGCTGAGCACATACAGAACAGTTTCATGTCAGTGTTCTGATAATAATGCAATATGACAAATGAGTACATAGCATTACATCACTAGGTATAACAAGCAGTTCAGAGATGATTTATCACATACAGGAGGAAGTACGAAGGCTCTAAGAAAATACCACGTTGTTTGTTTCAGGTGAGGGACTGCGCATTGGAGGATTCATGTATCCTTGGGGAGGATGGTGTCTTGGAACCAACTTTACATGAATACAGAGGGACATTATTGGAAGACTTGCATAATAACGTATTGGAACAATGGTCTCATCTTACAAGCATGTAACACAAAAACACAATCTAAAATAAAACCTGGGTGAGGATGTGGCTCAGCTGATAGAGTGCTTGCTTAGCATGCATGAGATCCTGGGATGGACCCTCAGCACCACGTAAATAAGACATGGTGACATGCATGTAATCCCAGCATCTGGGAGGTAGAGGCAGGAGGATCAGGACAAGGCCATTTTTGCCTATATAATGAGTTCCAGGCCTACAGGAGATCCTGTTTCAAAAAATATATATATAATAAAATAAAATACTCATGGAAACCCCCCTGCCTCAGCCTTCTAAATGCTGGGGTCATGGACATGAACGACTGTATTTGGCACATTTGTTTTTTCCATCTATTGGTGCCCCACCCCCACACTTTCTCCCCTCATTACATGGCTGGAAATTGAACTCAGGGCCCGCACATGCTAGGTATGTACGTGTGTTATTACAAAGACTACTCCTGAGGGGTGGGCTTTAATTTCTCTTTTTCCAAAAACATGGCCTGTCCAGTTATCTAATAGAAAATAGTTGTTCCTGCCCCTGCACTTCCAATGAACTAGTCTTCCAATTACTCAGTGACAGGCACTTGTTAGGGACCTGCGACATGTTTGTCATCTAGACTGTCATGATTACTAGGTTTTATTACATCCTCCGTCCTGTTCCTCTTCACCCTGTAAGACACTTGAGAGCAGGGCCCTTCCTCCTCAGCACCTCCTCCCAGGGTGCGGTTCTCACTTCTGCGACAGAGCTGCAACCTGTCATTTGTAGATAAGCCATAGCAGCACAGAGTGTTTCTTCTCGTGTAAGCATGGACCCACCACAGGTAAGGCCCAGTGCCTTGCCTTTCCTCCGGCTGGGACATGGTCACTTTCTGTTTCCATTTGCCTGTATGGCTATATTTCTAGATTTTGCCTCTATGGCTATATTTACCTATAAGGCTATATTTCTGCTTTATAAATGTGCTTGCTCTCCACCGTCTCCTTTGAATTAGCTGCAATGCTTTCCAATTTTCACATTAATAATTTTGGGGAGGATGAGACAGGGTATCGTGTAGTCCATTCTTAGATTCACTATAGGTCTTTCAAAGGATGATTTTGAACTCCGGATCCTCCTACTCAGCTTACCAAGCACTGGGATTACACATATACACTGATGTGCACGGTTTTAAAAAATTCTATTTTTGAGACAGTTATCTAGATTAGTCTTAGCCTTCTGGACTCAAGCAACCCTCTGGCTTCAGCATCCCCAGTACCGGGACTACAGGCAAATGCCACCATGCCCATCTTACACAGTGATAGATTAAAACATTTCATACTTGCACATGAGAAATAAGATTTTTTTGACAGATTCTCAGTATTCAACCCAGGATGGCCTGAAACTTGTCACGTATACTAGCCTGAAACTCATGGCCACCTTCTCACCTCTGCTTCTCAAATGGTGAGACTATAGACCTGAGCTGCTATGCATGGCATTGTCTTTTTTTTTTTTTTTAAAAGATCTGCTCCCACACTTCTCCCTTCCCCTATAGCACTGGGGATTGAACACAGGGTCTCTGCATGCCAGGCATGTGTGTTACAAAGGAGGTGTGTTGTGGAATATTAGTTGAAGATGTGTTACATTCATTTATGCTGTGGAATATTTGTTTAATGATGCAAGCTGTGTTGTATTCTTTTATGCTGCATTCATTTAACTCTGTGAAGCTGTGTTACTTTGCCTGCCTAAAACACCCGATTGGTCTAATTAAGATCTGAATGGCCAATAGTTAGGCAGGACAGGGCTAGGTGGGGCTGGCAGGAAGAGAGAATAAATAGAAAGAGAAAGAGAGAAGAGAGGGAACAAAAAAGAGGAGAGGGGGATGCTAAGGGACAGCCACCTGGCAACACAGCTAGTCACAGAGTAAGAAGGAAAAAAAAGATATATAGAAATAGAAAAAGGCAAAAGCCCGGAGGCAAAAGGTAGATGGGATAATTTAAGATAAGAAAAACTGGCTAGAAATAAGACAAACTATTTGTTCATTTGGGAGCTGGGTGGCAGGCCCCCCAAAAGTGTAAAAGAATGAAGAACCAACTACAGATGTGACTCTATGAACAACTCCCTTTCTCTATGAAAGATTATATTTGAACACGCTGTCCAGACTTAACCATAATATTTAACTAATTTGAGTATTTTTCTTTATTTTATGTGTGTGAGTGTTTTGTCTACATGTATGTCTGTGTACCACAGACAGCTGGAACTGAAGTTATAGATGGTTTAGAACTCTCGTGGGAGCTTTGAGAAACAAACCATTGCTCCCTCCTGGGTGTGGTATGTGTGTGAGAGCCTTTACTTCTTGAGTACCTGCAATAGGACAATAGGTACACAGGACCACACCCAGCCTGGTCTACATAGGAAGTTCCAGGCTAACCACGGTTCCCTAGGGAGACTCCCTGCTAAACGAACAGGACAATGAGAAACAGCACATCTTTGAGTGACCCTGGGAGGCCTGCTGACTTTTACAAGTTTCTAGCCTGTAAGTGAGATTGTATAGTTCTGAAGTCACAAGTTTAAGCTTCTGATTGGACGGGAGGTCACCCAAGGCTGGTGGGCCGGAAGGCCATAGTCTGAACTGAACACAGAGGAGACTGCTCGTGAAGGGTTAACCACCAGTCTTCTCTGCTGAGAAGACAGGCTGTGGTGACATGTAATGTACATATCAAAGTCCACCCAGCCCCAGAGTCATCCCCCTGTGATCCTGAGTGTCCTCAAGCTGATGAGTCCATCTCTGGGGAGCTCTTTCCAGAGGCTATGAACTGGCCCAATAAAGGATGCGCTAAGCACAGAAAAGCAGAGTAAGCATCGAGCCATCACGGGAAGGCTTGTGGCCTCTGGCTTTGTTTTTAGAGGATGGGCACATCACTCTGGCAAGTCCATTACCCTGGACGACTGGCTGCCATTTCAGCAGTGGCAATAGAATGGTCACTGAAGAACACCAAATGACCAATGAGAGCCATCTCATCAGTTGAGATGCGGTCTGCTGGAGCAACGAGGGACAGAATTTCCAAATCTCTTCTTGTTGAACCTATTAAAATCAGATACTGCCCTGAAGTTGGCCTGGAGCACAAGCTTGTAATTCCAGATACTTTGGAGGCTGAGGTAGGAGGATCACAAGTTCAAGGCCTGCTTGGGTTATATCATAAGTTCAGGACCAGTCTAAGCAACTTAGTGAAACTGCCTCAAAATGAAGTAAAAAGTGGACCGGAATGAAGCTTTGCTGGTAGAGCTCTTTCTTATCCAGCATGCACCAGCAGGCCCTAGGTTCAGTCACCAGCGCTGCAGAAAAGGGGAGGCAGCTATAAAGACAGCAAGTGGGTAAGCATTTGGATCCCCAAAACTACATCAAGGCTGGGTGTGGCAGTGTACACTTGTAACTCCAGCACCAGGTGGTGGAGACAGGTGGATGTCAGGACTCACTAGCCAGTCAATCTGGCTGAAACAGCAAGTTTCTGGGTCAGTGAAAAGATCCTGTCAAAGAGAGAGATATGAGAGAGAGAAAGAGAGAGAGAGAGAGAGAGAGAGAGAGAGAGAGAGAGAGAGAGAGAGAGAGAGGAAGGAGAAGGAGAAAGGAACGGAAGGAAGACATCTAATATTAACATCTGGCCTCCAAGCCCCCTTCCCTCCCCTTAGCATTGAGGAGCACACACATGCACACATATGCATAACATGCACCCCCACACCCCCACACACCCACGCAAGGATGCATGCATGCATGCTGTGTTGTGTTTTGCTATCTCAGCATCTCAGCTATTTTCTCTGCAAATTGGAGTCAGTGGCATACTTCTCCTGGCTAGTAACAGCATAAGCAATCATGCAGCCAGGATTCTTGGGACTCTGGGTGAGTCTTCCTTCCACACTCAGGTTCTTTGGGGACAGTTTAAGTTTGGAAAGACACATCCCTGGGAAGCATCAAGGGGACACAGTTGCTCATGAGGGTTTGCAGAGGGTCAGCTGGACCCCCAGGTAAGCTGTGAAGCAAGTCTGCCCGTGTTAGTCCGCTGGGGCTGTCACAGTAAGACAGCATAAACTGCAGTGTAGAAACAACCAAAGTTCAGAAGGTCAGAAGACCTAGAATTAGGTCCTGGGAGCGGTGGCCTCTCCCAAAGGAGATCTCTCCCCTTGCTTGTGAGTGAGGCCTTTTTTACTTGTGGATCTCTCGGGTATCACAACATCTGAATTGCTTTCCCCCTTCTTCTATGTTATTGGGTTAAAATCCAGGTTTTTTTTTTTTTTTTTTTTTTTGGTTTTTTGAGACAGAGGTTTCTCTGTGGCTTTGGAGCCTGTCCTGGAACTAGATCTGTAGACCAGGCTGGTCTTGAACTCACAGAGATCCGCCTGCCTCTGCCTCCCGAGTGGCGGGATTAAAGGCATGCGCCACCATCACCCGGCTTTAAACCCAGGGTTTTGTACATGCTAAGCAAGCCTTCTACCTAGGCTGGCCTTGAATTTGTTCTGCAGACCAGACAGTCATTGGATTTGTTGTCTTCTTGCCTCAGGATCTGGAGGAGCTGATATTATAGATTAGTGCCACCAGGCCTAGCTTGAACTTCCTCTCTGTATTAAGACAGCAGCCAGGGACTGGGGCTCCAGCTCAGTTGGTAGAATGCTTGCCTCGCGTGCTCAAAGCCATGTAAACTGGACATGGTGGTTCCTGTTTGTAATCCCTGCACCCGAAAGACAGATGCAAGAGGATCAGAAATTCAAGATCATCCTTAGATACACAAGAAGTCTGAGGCTGAACTGGGCTACGGGAGACATTGTCTCAAAATAGTAACATAAAATAAGATAAAATAGGAGGAAGGACAGCTGTCACATCAGATCGAGCCCACTGGACTGACCTCATTTCAATTAAATCACCACTTCAGGGTTCCCATCTTCAAGTAAAGTCACATTCTGGGGTGCTAGGGGCTGGGCTTTGACATCTGAATTTGACAGGGGTCATAGTTGAGTCTATAACACCGACCTAGAAAAGTTGGCTGCCTCAGACTTTGGAGAGCCCAGAGAGAAAACGACGTAGGGGGTACTCCTGGCTGTAAATGTCTTACTACGGTAGGGGGCGGAATAAATGGCTCAAAGGCCTGCCGCTATTCATTCAACAAATATTTACTGAGCGTCCACCATGTGACACGCGATACCCTGGGTATCAGCAGTCAGGAGAGAACTTTGCTACAGCTCACACGTGATTAGGTGTTAGATATCAAAAGCCAGACTCCTGGAAGAAAACAGCCATCGCCAGTGGTCTTTCCTGCATTCACTGCAGATACAGCTGGGTTGTTTCTGAGTTTATAATTAGAGACCGTGTGCAGGTTTTTAGAGAGAGAATACTTTTTTGGCTCCCTGCTGACGTCTACAGACGACTTTATACTCCTGAGACATGCTAGTTCGTGATGCCTGTGAGACACCCCAGTACGTGATGCCTGTGACTCTTGTCAAGAGAGGGCCCAATACTCCCTGTTAAGGGTGATGAGCATCTGTAACAAACCAGCCCAACAGAGTGTGCATACATGTCTGTGTGTGCATGCATGTGTGCATGTGTGTGCATGCATGTGTTCATGTGTGTGTGTGTGTGTATGTGTGTGTCTGGAACCTAAACTCAGGGCCATTTACACACAAGGCAAATGCTCTACCACTGAGATACCTTGTAAGTCTCTCTGCCCTTTCTCTCTTCCGGTCTCTTTGTCTCTGTCTCTCCTGGAGTCAGGACCTTGCATGTCCTCGTCAAGCTCTCTAATACTGACCCATATCCTTAGGTGCTTTTTCTTTCATTTTCACTTTTTCTTTGGAGACAGGTTCTCATTAAGTTTCCCGGGCTGGCCTTGAACTTGTGATCCTTCTGCATTAACCTTTCTAGCAGCTGCAATGACAGGCCAGCTGTACCAACACTCCCTCCCTCTCTCTTCCTTCCTTCCCTCTCTGCTGTCTCTGCTACAGACAAACTCTAGGGCCTCTCACTCGCAGGGTAAGTCCTGTCATGCCACTGCGCCACATCCTCAACGTCATGACAGCTAATCGCTCGTCCACCTGAAGACCGATGAGCCACAGAAGCTCTGCTCTGCTGTGTCAGTGAGGGACTTGGGCTGCTTTCCCAGCTCTTGCCGTACGTCCGGCTACACAATCTAAGCCAGTTGCAGAGGGCAGCTAGGAAAACATCCTGCCCTGTAATCAGCTCCTGGCTGCAGGTGGAGTCTGCAAAGCCTCTACTACATTCCACTGATGAAATCTGTTTAGATGTTACAGGGCAAGGAAGCATGGCTTAGATGCAGGCCTAGGAAAAGGACAGGACTTCAGGATCCCTAGCTGACCTGTCCCTCAGGCTTATGATCCTGATCACACCACTTTCCACTTGGTGCCTTGGACGAATCTGTGAAATCCAGGTCCATGTTTTTCCCTGGCAGCATAATGGTGATGGGGCTAGCCTCTTAGGGGTGTCGCCAGCTTTTTTCCCCTAAATTTTGAGATTTATTTGCTTACTTATGATGTGTTTTGCTTGCATGTATGTCTGTGCACCACATGGTACATAGTGCCTGAAAAGGCCAGACAAGGGCCTTGGATCCCCTGGAACTGGTGTTACAGACAGTTGTGAACTGCCATGTGGGTGCTGAGAATTGAACTCTGGTTCAATTGAACTCTGAGCAACCTCCCACCTTTTTTTTTTCTTGAGACAGAGTCTCCCACAGCCCACAACTGGTCAGGAACTAATCATCCCCCTGTGACTCCCGAGAGCTGCAGTCACAAGCATGTGCCATGAAAATCAGTGGGATTGTTGGTTTAGAGGAATTTTGGGGGATGCACAGAAAGACTTGTGGATGCTGTCAAACACTCAAGCACCAAGTTACAGTCTAGACTCAGGACTGGATGCTCATAAAGCACTCGGTGCCTCTGCCTGGCACAGGCCAAACACAGCCACAATGAGCCTCCTCCCTTGTTTTTCCATTACGGGAACTGAACTTGGGGGCTGTGGTTGCAAGGCAAATGCTCTATCACTGAGACATGTCCCCAGCTCCTTCCAGAGACTTTAAAGTATCTCTAGATTACTAAAGTGCTCTGTACATGGTATCAATAATCACTATTCTGTATTGTCCAGGGATAGAGGTGGGTTTATGTGACTTTCCTCCTTCCTTCCTTCCTTCCTTCCTTCCTTCCTTCCTTCCTTCCTTCCTTCCTTCCTTCCTTCCTTTCTCCTTTCCTCCTTCTCCCCCTCCCTCCCTCCTTCCTTTTCTATCTTTTGACCCATAGCCAAGGCTAGCCTTGAACGATCTTACTGCTCCACCTCCCAAGTGCTGGGATCATAGGTGTATACTACAGTGCTTGACTTACAGTATATACTTCCCGCCCTATCCCTCTTCTCCTTCCCTCCCTCCCTCCCTCCCTCCCTTTTTCTTTTAAAAACAGGGCCATAGAAAGCCCAGGCTGGCCTTGAACATGAGATCCTCCTGTTCTAGCTTGCAAGTGTTGAGGCATGCACACTCCACTTTTTAAAACGTTTCCATCTGTAGTGAGTGGAATCTGCAGATTTGGAGCCTGTGGGTACCGAGGGCTGCCCAGCCTGACAGCTCCAGGAGAATGCTTACATTCAGGCAACTCCATGATGTTTACAACACATTGTCATCCACACAACCAGTTTAATTTGCACTCCTTGGCGGCCCCGAGGGGGTGGACCCTTTACAGATGAGAAAGCCTCACAAAGTCATGAGGCCCTTAGCAGTCAGGCCTGCTGATTCAGCCTGGCTCTTCTGCCTTTTGCTGAGGTCACGGTCAGCACCTTAGCATGATGTACTCTTTGGACGCTCTCCAAGGCCCTCGGAGAAGCTGGCAGGGAAGGTCTGAGTTACAGGAATTGAGCTGGTTTCTTTGGTTCTCTTTCTGGTTCTTATAGAATGTTCCAGAGTGTTTTTTGTCCTGGGTTGTCATTTCCCCTTGGGACAGATCTATTGACTTAGCTCTCTGAAAAACAGCATTGTACTTTCAATTTCTGTGACCAGATAGGGGACTACCCACTGTAGTTTCTCTGTCATTTTGACCCAACTCACAGGCCGGATAAAGGAGAAGTTTCTGGGTTGTGGGCCAGCAGAAAGAGTTTGACTGAGGTTCACCTTGTTAAGGGAAGATGAGACGTTCACTGTACCATTTCAAAACCTGGCTATGGCAGTGTACCCGTACAGTGCCAGCATTGGGGAGGTGGAGGCAGGAGGATTAAAAGTTCAAGATCATCATCAACTACTTGACAAGTTTGAGATCAGCCAAGGGTGCATGAGATCTCAAAACAAAACAAAACTGAAACAATAACAAAAAGTAGTCCCCACTTTATTATGTAGTATTTCTTCTGGCTCACATTGGCTCTTGCGCCCTTGGCCTTGAAGAATGCGCTCAGGACTTTATCCATTTTAGAAGCACAGGCAGGCATGCCGAAGATGGCCAATAAATACTTTTCAATAATTTATTGGTTTTATGGAAATGGGTTTGCAGACCATCAGTAAAGCGCTTGCCCCGAGTTCTATTCCCAGGAGCAAAACCAAATTATTTTACTGGTCCTTTATTATTCATGAACTGTGGCATTCGGATATATTTGAATTTTAAAAGTCCATGTCGAGACATGAAATGATTTGTTTCGCCAGCTGTTTGCCTGCTGGGGGCTTTCCATCCTTGTTTGTTTATTTAAAGCGCTGTGTGGGCAGGATGATTTCCGCTAATTGTGATGTCTGTGACTGTATATAAAGTATTTTTCTGTTGTTAACAATCTCACTCGTGTCTTTGTAGGGCGGAGTGGATCAGTCATCAGGACGCGTCAGAAACCAGTGGATTTCACAACAGGAGCTGGGCGGGGCTTGGCCGGCAGACAGGTGCTGGGACTGTCCTTCACAGGGGCCTTTCACTTCCTGTTCCCTTCTACTTGTCAGTCACCTAGGAGTGCTCTCTGGAGCACACAAGAGTACAGGGAAGGTTGGCAGGGGTTGCAAGCGAGTACATCCTTCAAAGACGTTTCCCATAACGGAGGCAAGGTGCTCTGGAAAGGGAAGGTTCCTGTATGGCCCCGTGTGGAGTCCCAGCTAGTGGAGCTGGGCTGTAGGGTTGGAAGTCAAGGCAGGAGGCTGCCTGGGCATGTACACAGACCCTTGGTACTAGGCCTTCTTCTAGGTGAAATGGGCAGAAACAGTCCATTTGCAAGGCTTCCAGTATTTTATTTATTTTTAAAAGATTTATTTATTTACAAAATGTGTGTGTGCTTGTGTATTTTTAAAAATAATTTATTTAGATTCATTTTATGTGCATCAGTGTGAAGGTGTCAGATCCCCTGGAACTGGAGTGTCAGACAGTTGTGAGCTACCATGTGGGTGCTGGGAATTGAACCCAGGTCCTCCTGAAGAGCAGTCAGTGCTCTTAACCTCTGAGCCATCTCTCCAGCCCCGCCTGTATTTTTTTAAAAAAAGAAAACAAAGTACCTTTTTTATTTTACATACCAATCCCAGTTCCCACTCCCTCCCCTCCTCCCATTCCCTCCACCTAACCCTCCCCACGCCCCATCCACTCCTCAGAGAGAGGATAAGGCACATTGCTTTGGGGAAGGTCCAAGGCCCTCCTTACTATATCTAGGCTGAGCAAGGTATCCATCCAAAGAGAATAGGTTCCCAAAACACCAGTACAAGCAGTAGGGATAAATCCTGGTGTCGCTGCCAATGGCCCCGCTGTCTGCCTCAGCCATACAACTGTCACCCACATTCAGAGGGACTAGTTTGGTCCTATGCTGTTTCCTTCTCTGTCCAGCTGGAGTTGGTCAGCTCCCATTAGCTCAGGTAAACTGTCTCAGTGGGTGAACCCATCATGGCCTTGACCTCTGTTCATATTCTCACTCCTCCTATTCTTCAACTGGACTTTGGGAGCTCAGTACAGTGCTCTGATGCGGGTCTCTGCCTGTTTCCATCAGTTGCTGGATGAAGTTTCTATGGTGATATTTAAGATACTCGTCAGTCTGACTACAGGCCAAGGCCAGTTCAGGCACCCTCTCCTCTATTGCTTAGCGTCTTAGCTGGGGTCATCCTTGTGGATTCCTGGCAATTTCTCTAGTGCCAGGTTTCCTGCTAGCCCCATGTCTCTTTCCTTGCTCTCATCTCTGTCCTTCCTCCATCTCAACTATCCCGTTCCCTCAAGTTCTCCTCCCCAATCCTCTTCTCCTCTCATCTTCCCCTTCTGCCTTCCCTACTCCCTCCACCCCCATGCTCACAATTTTGTCAGACAATCTTGTCTATTTCCCCTTTCCAGGTGGATCTATGTATGTTTTCCTTAGGGTTCACTTTGTTATTTAGCTTCACTAGGATCATGGACTATGGGCTCAATATCTTTGCTTTACAGCTAGTATCCACTTGTGAGTGGGTACAAACTATGTTAATCTTTCTGGGTCTGGGTTACCTCACTAAGGATGATTTTTCTATTTTCACCCATTTGCATGCAGATTTCAAGATGTCATTGTTTTTTACTGCCAAGTAGTACTCTAATGTGAAATGTGCGTGTGTGTGTGTGTGTGTGTGTGCGCGCGCGCGCGCGTGTGTGTGTGTATTGTGCTCGAGTACATGCATGCTATGTTTGGGTGGGTTCCCATTGCTCCAGCACGCACTGGATTTCAGAAGAAAGCCTGTCTGTCACAGCAACGAAGGCAAAGGAAGGGATGAAGCATTGCTCTTGCTACTTCAATGTTCAGAAGTTGACTTCCAAGATCCACCACACACAAACCGTGATGGAGCCAAAACTAGGAAAAATGAGCTTTACATCCTCCTTCGCGGGGCTGAAGAGGTGGCTCAGAAGCAAAGGTGTCAACCCTGAGGGCAATCAACAGGGGGAAAGTGGGAACTGGTTTCTGAAAGCTGTTCTCTGACCTCTACATGTGCACTGGGACACATGTTCACACACACACACACACACACGCAGAGAGAGAGAGAGAGAGAGAGAGAGAGAGAGAGACATGCTTACACACACACACACAAAATCAATTAAAATTAATTTTAAAAGTTGTAAAGATAGGAGTCATGAAAGAGGAAAGTTACTTTTCTATTTATCTGTCTGCCTATCTATCTATCTATCTATCTATCTATCTATCTATCTATCTATCTATCTATCATCTATCTTTCTACCTTTCTACCTATCTAGTCATTTTAGTTTTCTGGAGATAGTCTCACATAGCCCAACCTGGCCTTACCTTGGTCTTCCACCTTGGTCAGATGCAGCAAGCCGTGGGTGTCTTTGAGCCATCTCTGAACTCTGGCTTCTGAGCTTTGCTCACACTTTAATCCGTCCATAAGACGTGACTCTTTGCTTCTTGATTTCCACACATCTGAATCACGGCAAGCTAAGTAAACTGTGGAGTTTGTAGGTAGAAATGGCCATGCAACGGAGCAGAAATAAATATATTCATAACATAGGTCTCTATCTATCTCTAGCTCTCTCTCTGAGGTTCTCACTCTGGAGCCCAGGTTGGCCTTGAGCTCATAGCAATTCCCCTGCCTCAGCTTCCTAAGCACTGGGGTTGCAGGTGTGCATCACCACTCCTGGGTCCATCTGGGTTTTACTAAGCCCTGATCCCTCTATGTTTTTATCTTCTCATGTTCACAGATCTCCCTTTCTGTTCCACACAGTTATTCCCTCCCTGTCCCTGCACCAGGTAGACCCCTCATTCTCTGAAGGCTTTCCTGTCAGGGACCAACCTCGACAAATATACCTCTTGCCAGGGTAGAGGTGTGGGGATTTAAAAATATAGTAAAGAATATAAACACACAAATGAAAATAATAAAATGGAGAAACATATAGGATAGTATTGGGAGGGAATTCCAGTAAGCACTGAAATTTGCCTGCAGTTAATTCCCAATTGCTTTAAATAACCCTGACCCCGAAAGGTAGGAGTAAGACAAAAAACGGCATTAACATGGTACAAGGAAATGAACAGACCAACTGAAGGTCTCAGGCTACATCCACAGTTAAACATTCTGTTGCTAGAACAAAACATTTTGTGGGCAAACCACTCTCTGGGTGGAATTCAAAGATCTCCATAAAGGAACTGAAGCCTTAGTTGGATTCTTGGACTTTTGTTTGAGGTTGAACATACCTACTTCTGTATTCCTGAAATATGTGTCTATTAACCAAACCACATCAGTTGACAATAATCTTGAGACAACAGAATTCTCTGATCTAAATCTAGGTGGAACCTTTATTTGAGGTTCCGGGCAGTGGAGCTTAATCCTAGCACTCAGGAGGCAGAGGCAGGTGGATCTCTGTGAGTTTGAGGCCAGGCTGGTCTACGGAGCTAGTTCCAGGACAGGCTCCAAAGCTACAGAAAAACCTTGTCTCGAAAAACTAAAAAAAATTAAAAATAAAAAAATTAAAAAATAAAAAGGAGGCTGGGCGGTGGTGGTGCACGCCTTTAATCCCAGCACTTGGGAGGCAGAGGCAGGCGGATCTCTGTGAGTTCGAGACCAGCCTGGTCTACAGAGCTAGTTCCAGGATAGGCTCCAAAACCACAGAGAAACCCTGTCTCGAAAAACCAAAAAAAATAAAAATAAAAATAAAAAAAAATAAAAAGGAAACGCAATAACCTTGAAGCACTAGAAGTAAGTTCCAACTCTCTGACCTTTGGTTAACCTAGAAATAGGCTCACATTTTCGGGCCTCCATACTCACCCTGCAAGGCCTAGTATAGGCATAAGACACCCACGATCATGTTCTCAGTACAAAGGAGATTTATTTGTACCAGAGGGACAAAAGTCAGGGAATAAGAGATAAAAACAGAGATAGGAAGAGGGAGAAAGGAAAGGAACAAGGGAGGAGACAGGGGCATTTGTTCTGGAGGGACAAGGGATGGCCTCTGGATAGAGGGAGACAGACATGGCCCATAGGAAAATGGCAGTTTATAAGGGGAAAGGGGAAAACCCCATGCTAGAATGAGTTGGTTAATTCTGATTAGGTATGTTAAATAGGCAGGTGAATCAAAGGGGGCTTTTAACTGCTGAACTTCAATACTTTGATAACTGAACCTTGTGGTCAGCCTTAGGAGGAGGAAGTAGTCAAACAGACTTTAGAGGCTAGCTTTAGGAATGTAATCAAATGTTTTATTTTTGTTTTAAGCAAAGAAGGGGGAGTAGGGGAAGGGCAAGGCCTGTCAGAGCCATGTTTGCCTTGCTTGGGCCTACTAGAGCCCTTCACAGACCTTTTGGACTTTGAACCCACAACGGCTGGTTCATCTACCCCAACCTAGTCTGTCTGGTTAAAGAGAGTTCCCTTACATGAGAGTTCTGGGGTCAGTAGGACTCATTATTTTCACTTGCTTGGTTCAACTAAGGAGGTCAGATAGGATGGGGTGTGGGGTTGTCTGTGCTTAAGAGCTGAGCTGTGTCCCTGCTCCCCCAACCTAGCAGCTGGGAAGGGACAGGCAGGATGTTCCAGCTCCTCACCACCACCCGAGGGCAGCCATATCCAAAAGAAGCACTGGAGAGCGCACTTGCTGGATAGATTTCATCCTAAAAAATGTAAGGAAGGGGGCTGGAGAGATGGCTCAGTGGTTAAGAGCATTGCCTGCTCTTCCAGAGGTCCTGAGTTCAATTCCCAGCAACCACATGGTGGCTCACAACCATCTGTAAAGAGGTCTGGCGCCCTCTTCTGGCCTTCAGGCATACAGACAGAATATTGTATACATAATAAATAAATAAATAAATAAATAAATAAATAAATAAATAAAAAGAAAGAAAAGACAATATTTAAAAAAAAATGTAAGGAAGAAGAGGGCGTGAGGTAATTGGGGGAGGAACCAGAGGGAGAGTCTGGGGAAAGTGGAGGGAGAGATTCTGGCTATGTATGGTTAAGAAACATTGAATACAAGTATGAGGTTCTCAAAGGAAAAGAATAAACATATCCTTAAACAAGTACAACCCAAACAGGAGTAAACATTGGGATGTGGCTTGGCATAGTGCCTGCCTGGTAGGCATAAAGCCCTGAGTTCGGCCGCTAGTGGTACATAAACAGCTCCTGGGTTAAATTAAAGGTGCACACCTTTAATTCCAGCACTCAGGAGACAGAAGAAGGCAGATCTCTATGAGTTCAAGGCCAGCCAGGGCTATGTAGAAAGACTCGGTCTTAAAAAAGAAAAAGAAAATGACGTTCTTGAGTTCTCTAGGCTTGCAATTTTTATGTCTTCCTCTAGTCTGTTCCTTGCCAGTCACCATTCTGGGCAGTGGGGACTGAATGGCAAGCCTGTCCAAATTGGAATCTAGGGTCTAGTGGGAAGGCAGATTCTCATCCAATGGGCAATGGCCAAGTCAACCATGGTGGCTTTAAAATTTTTTACTATTGTTGAATTATGTGTATCTTTATGGGTACGTATATGCACATGAGTATGGGTGCCTGTGAAGGCAAAGGAGGGCATCCCTTAGAGCTGGAATTGTAAGTTTTTGAGTGCCTGCTCAGTGGGTGCTAGGGACTGAACTTGGGTCCTCTGCAAGAGCAGTACACACTCTTGCTGGCCGAGCCACCTCTCCAGCTTTTTTATTTATTTTTAAATATAATCTAGTGAGACAATTTTAACAGCTGTCAGCCAAGGTTAAAGTTACATTCTGGGATTAAAACCTACCACAGGACTGACAGGAAGGGGTAATTACTTTCCCTTTTTCCCTTCATTCCCTCAGCCATATGCCAGTGAAGAAGACGTTGAGTCAACTTGTGGTCCATGCTAGACCAGCCTTCAGAAATGGCTATTGTGTACTACAGCACACACACAGTGAGTTGAACCTGGCTTGGTCTCTAGCAGGTTCCACAGTGGGAAGCTGGTGATTAAGGCCAGCCTTGAAGCTAGCAGGACACTAGTCCACAAACCAAGTATTGTGCCCGGATACGATGGTAGCAGCAGCAGCAGCAGCAGCAGCAGCAGCAGCAATGACTTCGTTGGGAATCCCATCACCAGGGCACGGTAGGCAGCAAGCTGTGTCTTTACTATGGTGAGGGTCATATTTCACCCAGGCTGACTAGCTCAAAGGAGTCATTGGCACCTCTGCTACAGAGAGATGCTCATAGCAAGCTGTAGTGAATCATTTTTTTTCCCTGACAATGTCTCTTAGCTTCAAAGAGACTGAACCTTTGCTGGACTTTGGGCAAGTTAATAATATGCCTTGAGACCATTTAAGATTGTTTTCTCAATGTGATGTCCTACCTTGTGCTCAGCCTGTTGTCCTACTGTGTGCTCAGCCTGTTTAAGTTTAACTTGCCTTTAAAAGAACAATGAAACCAGCCTTACTATGCCTTGGATTTCCCATGCAATCAACTTTACAATCTAAGTTAAATACATACAGCTTTAATCTTAAACTATGTACTCTTCCAGCTCCTGACCCAGAATTATGTAATGTGTGCATTGTAATCATTTGTGGGAAGCATTCAACAAGTTGAGAGTAAACTTAAACAAAACAAACAGCCCCTAAATGTTGGAAGTAACATGTGAATACAGGTTGCTAATGTCTGTTTGCGGTTTTGAGTGCTACTGTGGGTTAATTGGAGTCAGTAGGGTAACTTTTTCTCCTTATAAAACTTTGCTAAAGATTTCTGTTAAAAAAATGTATTCCTTGTTGCTTTCCCACATCTCTGTAATGTGCTGTTCAGTAAATATATAGCAGACCCCTTTGTCGGGGACAGGCACAACACAACAGACAACAGGGACAGATCTCACACACACACAGTAGATAGACTACAGAAAGGCCAGTAATCATAGACTACAGACAGATGGAAGACACACAGAGGGAAGTGGTGAGTTCAAATGTGGGCCTTTCCTTGGTCAAACACCAATGAAGTTTCTGTTTCCATTCCTTAGTTTGACATCAGCACACTTCGGTGTCCCATCTGAGGTTTCTTTGATCTCTTGACATGGTAGGTTTTCTCAGAGATGTCAGGAGCCTTTGTGGCCACATGGAAATAAATGTGAGGGTAGGGTTTTGGGCTGGTATGGAATCGTCCAGATGAACATTCAGGCCTCCCTAAAATCTGAGGGGAACAGTGATGGAAAATATGATCTGGCTGACAAGGAAGTTGAGGTTAGTAGAGTTTGGGCCTTTGGCATCCTGGTTTCTATGCTAGATGCCATGTCCTCCTTGTCTACCATGAAGGCACCGTCTGAGTGCTCCAAGGGTGTGGGCGATGAGGATGGCAGCAGCAATACCTGTGGGAACCTGGAGATGGCAAACGGAGAACTCCAGCTGGCTTCTTGCTGTAATCACCAGTAGGTGGGTGAACCAGAGACAGTTTCCCCACAAAGCTCTGGGAAACCAAGAAGCCCTGGAGACCCGTGCACCAGTCAGCCAGCTTGTGAACTTGGTCTGAGATGCAGTTAGTGACCTTTTTACTGATGGTGTAGTGCTACAGGCATAGCTATTGGCCGCATCCTTGCTGTGATGAGCTTCCTTGAGTGGAAGAGCTAGCTAGCACAGGTATCAGCGTGAACTTCATCACTGGTTTGCCTGCACTTGTCTCACTGGAGAAGATGCTAAGGGAGACATCTCTGTGCTGGTCTGGTCCTTCTAGGCAGTAGAGCTCCCAGCAGGTATTGCCAGTCTGGACACTAGCCTGGGGCTGAAGTATTAGCCCACACCAGTTCTGTGATGTTAGCCTTGTTGGCTCTGGCCCAAGTGACACAGCAGAAGATGATCCCTATCAGGTGGATGGCTATGTCACAGATATTTGCGTGTGCCTCTCGGGACAGGCAGCCTGGGGCTAGGGGATCAGAGCTACACCCTTATTTAGTCAGAGGTCTGGGTTCTACTTTGTTCTTATTCAAGTGACCTGTACATGTCATGTCATGTAAAACAATACTGAATTATTTATGTGTGTGCATGTTTGTGTGCACATTCCGTGACACACATGTGGAGGTTAGAAAACAGTCTTTGGAAATTGGTTCTTTCCTTCCACTATGTGGGCTCAGGCCATTAGGTTTGGCAGCAAGTGACCTTACCCACTGAACTATCTCTCTAGCCCTCTATGTACAGTTTTTAGCCTAATTCTTCTCAACTCTTCCATATGGGTTGGGTCTAACTGATTCTGAAGAATGTTATAGCACCCATGTTATTGGAATCCAGTTTTTTAGTTTTAAAACTAAACTAGAGTGGGTATACCAAGCCCCTACCTGAGAAGTGGGTCTGAATGTCATAAGACACTTATTTACCCTACTTTCAATCACTTGACCAATGGTTATTGCTGTTGTGAGCTAAATATTGGAATAGCTGCAGAAAGCCCTTGATACGAGTAAGACAGTGCCTGACAGGGGTATGGCCCAGAGTGAGGCCAAGGCACAACAGAGAACTGGGTACACACGGTAGGCACACATCTTTGGTCTTTGTTCTGGATGGTGACTTCTGCAGTTGTTTTGTTTTGTTTGAGACAGTATCTTTCTATGTAGTCCTGGAGATCCTGGAACTATGTATACCAGAAGCTGTCCTTCAGGTTCATAGAAATCCCCCTGCCTCTGGGATTAAAGGCGTAGGGAGATGAGGCTATTCATGATGTGAGTACATCTGGGCCTCTCTATGGTGTTAAGAGAAAATGCCTTTCTTGGGGATGTCCTCCAGTGGGTGATCCAGAACTGTCTGGGTCCCACATTATTTTCATTTAGGCAGTCACTTTACTGACAACAAAAAGCAGGATCAAAACAATTCTCTCCAAAGTTTTGAAATGGAGGCTGGCAGGGTGACACCATGGGTAGAGGTGTTTGCCACCAAACCTGACGATCTGAGTTTTGATCCCCAGGACCCGCATGGTAGAAGGAAAGAATTAACCCTACAAATTGTTCCCGACTGCTACAAGTATGCGCTGACACTCAACTGCCCTTGCCTAATAATATAATATAATATAATATAATATAATATAATATAATATAATAATATAATATAATATAATATAATATAATATAGATTTTAGTTAGCTTTATCTTTTCATTCTAGCATGGAGCAATACTTTACTGAATAAATTAAAGTGTTCCTGGAAGCCAGACAGAGGAGGTTGGTTTCAAGGAAAGGACTTGAAGAAGTCAGGAGCAAAACACAATTTGCTTTCTTTGCACTGTTGGAACAATGAGTTGTTTGGTTGATAAGGGTGACTCCACGTGATTGCCTTTCTGGTTTAATGATTAAGGTAGTGGGAACTGATTAAACTGGACTTTCAGAGAAAGCCAGCCTTCGTTTCTCTTACGAAGTGGCACGGAACATCATAGGTGACTCTGTTTAGGTTGTTAGCATGGATGATACGCCCCAAACAGTAGAAACTTTCTGAGATTTATTTAACACAAGGCACTTTCCCCCCACTTTCTGTCCTTCTTTCTCCTTTGGCAGCACCTCATGTAACACAGACTACTCTTGAACTTTATACATAGCAGAGGATGGCTTTGAACTTTGGTCCTTATGCCTGCACCTCCCAAATGCTGGTATTGCAGGTGTGCGTTTATGCATGCTGGGGATTGAACCTAGGACCTCATGCACGCTGGGGATTGAACCTAGGGCCTCATGCACGCTGGGGATTGAATCTAGGGCCTCATGCATGCTGGGAAATCCCTCTACTAACATCTGCAACGCCTACTTTGTGAGACGGGTCTCCTGTTGTCTGGGATATGTACACACATGGTACTACATGCTTGTAGAGCTCAGAGGACAGCCTTGTGGAGCTGGTTCTCTCCTTCCAAAATTACATGGGATTTAGTGATTAAACTCAAGCTGCCAGATTTGCTGAGGCATTTTGCTGGCCCAGTTCTCTTCTCTCTTTCCTCCTTTCTCCTCTCCTCCTCCCCTCCCCTCGTTTCTCCTCTCCTATTTTTTTCTCCTGACACAGGGCCTCACACTATAGCCCAGGTTGGCTAGTAGTTTACTAGATAGCCCAGGCTGGCATTGAACTCATGGCAACCCTCCTGAATTTTGGAATTACAAGCATGTGCCATCATACTTATAGTTCTGGAATATTTCTTTGAGTCAGTATTCCTGAGAACTTGTTTCCTGGTTTTGAAATGAGCAAAAATCTGTTGCAACTGAGTAAATCCATGGTTACAACTCAGATTCTATGTCTTTTGTATTGATCTGTTTGCTGTGCCAGTGAAGAAAGGCTCTTCTTTCCCTCATGGTAGGAAGAGAAGCAATGGATTGTCATTGTCTTCTACTGTGCTCTTAGCACTGAAAACAGTCGGGCCCAGCATCCCTTGGCTGGGGATGAGCTAGTTGCCCACCTAACTCAGTTATGGGGAAGAAAAGAATCACAAACACCCCAAGAGTAAAAATCACTGTAAACCATTTCCAAGAGAGGTTAGCATTCTTTATGCCATGATATGAAAGTGTCTACCATGGAAGGAAAAGCTAGAAGCTCAGCCAGAGACACTCAGCCATGGGAAGGAAAAATTTCAGTTGGAAATACCAGTTGACTGTCAGTCAATTTTTAATAAATGTTCTTCGTGCTCAATTTGATGATGTTTATCTATCTGTCTTTATCTATCTATCTATCTATCTATCTATCTATCTATCTATCTATCTATCTATCATTTCTCTCTTGCTACTTATTCTTTTTTTTTGTTTGTTTTGTTTTGTTTTTTGTTTTTTGAGACATGGTTTTGCTGTAGCTTTGAAGCCTATCCTGGAATTCGCTCTGTAGACCAGGCTGGCCTCGAACTCACAGAGATCCGCCTGCCTCTGCCTCCTGAGTGCTGGGATTAAAGGCGTGTGCCACCACCACCTGGCTTATTCTTTTACTTTAACTTGCCGTATCCTTAATAAACTCACTCATCCAAAGTCAAAAGAATTGCTATTGTAAATCATTCTCTGGACCATATAAAGCATGACCATATATCTGGAGTTATTATCAACTCATAGGTGGAAGGCTCAGTTCCCGTGGTTGTCCACTCCTTTTGGATGTCAACTTTGAGTCCCAGTTTGCAATCTGTGCTTCTGACAAGCCTGCTATAAATAAGGGCTCCCACAGCACCTTCCTGAGCTCAAGAATTTGCTAGTGTGACTGACAGAACTTGGGAAATGTTTACTTTCTTACTTTAACTGGTTCGTTAGAAAGGCTATTACAGGGGATAAGAATTGACAGTCCTCCTCATTCTCCTCCTCTTCTTCCTCTTCTCCTTCCCCTTCTTCCTCCTCTTCTTCTTCTTGATTTTTTTTTTGTTTTGTTTTGTTTTGTTTTTCGAGACAGGGTTTCTCTGTGGCTTTGGAACCTGTCCTGGAACTAGCTCTGTAGACCAGGCTGGTCTCGAACTCACAGAGATCCGCCTACCTCTGCCTCCCGAGTGCTGGGATTAAAGGCGTGCGCCACCACCGCCCGGCTTCTTCTTGATTTTTTGAGATAGGGTTTCTCTGTGTAACAGCCCCAGCTGTCCTGGAACTCGCTCTGTAGACCAGGTTGGCTTTGAACTCACAGAGTTTACCTGTGTCTGCCTCCCAAGTGTTGAGGCTAAAGGTGTGTGCCACCACGCCTCGCCAGAGATATTTTCTGAATTGATATTCCCTCACGTGGTTCCATGGTGTAATGGTTAGCACTCTGGACTCTGATATTCCTTCCTCTCAGATGACTTTAGTTTGTGTCCAGTTGACATAAAACAAGCACACTAGGGCACTGCATTATCATAGAGATACCCATCCCCCATCTCTGTTATCTATCACTCTGTTATCTACCATCTATCCACTATGTGTCATCTTACTATCTATCAATCATTATATGTCTATCATCTATCTACCATAACTGCAATCAACCTATTATACACACACACACACAGAGAGAGAGAGAGAGAGAGAGAGAGAGAGAGAGAGAATAAAATGCTGACAGTAACTGGCCACACAGCTCAGTAGCAGAGCATTGTGAGGCTCCAGTTTCAATCTCCAACATAAACACAAACAAAACAGGTTGGGCCTGTTGCTACGTGCCTTTAAGTCCAGTACTCTGGAGGCAGAGACAGGTGGATCTCTAAGAGTCTGAGGCCAACCTGCTCTGCACAGTGTGTTCAAGGCTAGCCCAGGCTACTTAGTGAGACCCTGTCTAAACAAACAAACAAATAAACAACCCCCAAACAATAAGCAAGAAAACAACAATGAAACCTCAGAAAACAATACAACCCTAAACATGATGAAGCATAGAAAGATGAGTGTGCAAACCTGTACCATAGTTTGTTCTGATGTCAAGTCTCAGGTACTGTGTACAACTGTGCACTGCATTTTGATTCTACCTGCGCACTGCAGGTGTCTTGGAGCACACTGGTAACACACCTCAGTGTGGAATTTGCTTCTTTATAATCTTACTGAAACAGTTCACCAGGTTCATCACTGACTGAGTCTTACAATCAGAATTTCTCTGGTAAGAAATTTTCTCTTAGCAACTTTGTTTAGTTATTTGGCTTTTTTGAGGCAGGATCTCATGTAGTTCAGGCTGGTCTTGAACTCACTGTGTAGCTGAAGTTGGCCTTGAACTCCCAATCTTCCTGCCCTTACCTCCCAAGTGCCAGGCTCACAGATGTGAGTCGTCACACAGACATTATTGTTTGTCTGCTATAGTCCTTGAGAGATCCAATCATCATAAGACTAAAAGGCACCCTGAGAGTGCTTTTCCGTGCTGGCACTCTCCCAGATGCTGAGGACACGGAGTCTGATGGCTTCCCTGTCTCCAAGAAGCTTAGCCTCTAAAAAACCTTTTCATGTAATACATTTCCCAAAGGCTTACAGCTCAGCAATGCTTTCTTTGTATAATTCAAACTCTAACCACTGGGCACTTAACTTTGGGGTGCTCAATACTTCCCAAGGCCTTCTGACTTCTGACTTTCCTGATATGGAGTTCACTTCAACCCTTTGCCATCAGCCCTCTTCTGGCTTCCACTCTCTGGCCAGGTGGGGCCGAACGGCTTAGATCCATTCTCTCATGCTCTCAGGATCAGTGCCCAGATTTCACATCATCCTGGCTACTTAGCACGTAATGATGCCTTCCTGAAAGCATGGCCTTGGGAGTGGATCAAGTCTGGACTGATGAGAGCGGGCTGTGAGGACACTTAGGTACTGCTCCCTGGAGAATGCTAGCAAGAAAAGAATCTTTTCCTCCAATTTCTGGTGTTCACATCCATCCATAAGCTGCCCACCGTCTCTCTGTCCACATCTGGTAGCAGGCTATAGTACTCCACTCATATTATAGTCCTCTGCTTCACAGTATAGTCTTCTCTCATTCACTCGCTGTCACACACACACATACACACACACACACACAAACACACACAGTCTCATGAAACCTAGACTGACTCCAATCTTACTACGTAGCCCAAGATGACCTTAAACTTCAGCTTTTTCTGCTTCCGTTTCCATAATGCTGGAATTACAGGTGTGCACCCCACATCTGGTTTTCATACAGTGCTAAGCAAGCAAGCGTTCTACCCAACTACATCCCCAGCGCTCATCTCTGTCTCTTAGTGTCTATAAACTCTCTCTTTATACAGTAGAATGAATCAAGATGGGGTCTTGTCCAGAGAACAATTTAACCCATGTCTGGTGTCTTCCAAAACCCCCAGGCTAGGTAATACAGACTGTAGAAGAGTACCCAGAGGCCTCCTGTGTTCACTCTGCCTGTTTATTGTAAGATGAAAGCAGATGAGGGTTAAATACATTTATTTTCTTCTGTGTTCTGCCACTACACCCTAACCTCACTTCCGTTTCCTCCTTTCTTCAGGGAAGTTGGCCAGAGCCTGCCCATCCTATTCAGCCAGGTCTGGGCCACATGCACTCTTTCTTGGGCCTGTAGAAAGCCCTGCTCAGCTGTGGAAATTGCTTATTGTGCTACCCATGGGAACACCATTCACATACGCAATGGAGTGAGTTTCACGGGATAGACCCTCCCACCGCTCATTAGAATTCGTCAGAGGCTCCCCCTGGGTGGTCCGCACTGGACTCCTTCTCCCCCACTTGAGAGTCGAAGACACAGACTTTCTGTTGTAAGAGAAGAAGTAAGGGATTGTGACATGGTATTAGCTGGCTTTGTGGTTGGGGAGAAGCGAAGGGAGTGGGGGAAGCGACAAAGCATGAAGCCCTTACACAGAGGGGCTGACTGATTTCCCCGAGGTTATGCTGGGAGGCGCTTGCCTGGCATTAGGCTCTGGATTCACTCCATGCACCACCAAGAAAACAAAGACAAACAAAGCAAGACTTCCACTCAGGCAGGTCTCTGTTCCAGAAAGCCAAAAGAATAGCATTGTCTTCTGGGTTATTGGATAGAAGGGGAAATCTCCACTTGAGTGACTGATTGTCAAAAAGAACCGTCGCTCCTTTCTTTTTGAAAACTGCTGTCTTTGAGACAGCACCTCAGGTATCCGTGGGAGCTGGCACTATAGATCCTCGGGCTTCCGCATCCCAAGGCTGGGACCACGGCCAGTACATCTTGGCAACCTCTGCTCTTTTTTGTGATCTCCTCTTCCGCTTTTGTGCCAGCTGCCTCTGGAGCAGGTGGTTTCTGGGCCGGAGTCTTCTGACCTTAGAAGGAAGCTATGTTTTCTGGCCTGTGGGCTTTTTGGGCCACAGCTGTCTTGCCTGCGGTGACTGCCTTTTTTTTTTTTTTTTTTTTCCTGGGATTTTTTAGCTTCAGCAGTCACAAAGGCCAACCACAGCCTCAGGAACAGGTGCATTGTGGGAGAAGCCTTCAGGACAGCTGCTTTTTAGTATTTATTTATTTATTTATTGAGATAGGCCTTGTGTAGCTCTGAATGACCTTGAATTTTCTCTGTGTTACTGGAAGGCTGAATACTTGGTCTTCCGCTCCACCTCCCAAGTGCTAAAATTGCAGGCACGTGTTGCCACTCCTAGTTTTGTGTGCTCTGGGACTCGATCCAGATCCTGCACATTAGACAAGGACTCTACCAAGTGAGCTACGTCCTTGACCCTGCCCCTAAACCTCCTTTTTGTTTACTCTGTCCCTTGTTCTCTTCGAAAGGGTCAAACTTTTTCAACGTGGTTGTATTCGTTAGTTTTCGGTTGCAGTGCCAAGCCCACAGCAGAGGGCAACTTCCGAGTTTATTTTGGCTTGGGGGTTCCAGAGGGAGAGCCCATAATAGCATGGGGTTGGCATGGCAGCAGGCTGCCAAAGCTGGACCACTTCTTCAACTTCAGTCACAAGCAGAGAGCAGACAGGAGGACCTGGAAGTTCCATGAGGACAGAGCTCGCAAAGCCTGGCCCCTGATATATTTCCTCCTTCGAGGTGGACGACCCCCCAAGCAGAGCCACCAACTGCAGACCAAGTGTTCCAATACCTGGGCCTATGGGGGACATTGCTCAGTCCAGGGTTGCCAAATCACTGACGGCAGCCGTGAAGTAGACCAAGATGCCTAATTTTGTTTTACTTTTCCTGTACTGGGTATGCAATCCAAGGCCTTCAGCTCTTTACTTTTATTTTGAGGCAGGGTATAGCCAAGTTATCCAGGTCAGCCTTGAGATCCTCCTGTCTCAGCTTCTCAGGAAGCTGGAATTATAGGTCCAGTTATTTGTTTCTTCCAGGCAAGTTTTTGTTATGTAGTCCAGGCTGGTCTTGAGCTTGCTATCCTTCCATCTCAGCCTCCCGGTGCTGTTCTTTTTTTGTTTTGTTTTGTTTATTTGCTGTTGTTTGTTTTTTTGCTAATTACAGATTTTTTTAGACAATCCATAATATTGTTACGCATTCACAAAGTCTTTAGTTTAAAAAATATTGTCAAGCTCACAGTAAATCGCAATTCAGAACTGATTTGCTAGCTGTGCTTCTGGAAGCCAGGGATGTATTTAGAGCAGAAATAAAGCTCAGATCCATGGAGCTTAGAGAGCATAGTCAGAAATCAAAAACCTAACAGGTAAACAATAGTCCGTACGTCGGATGATGCTGAGCAGTGGAGAAAATGGAAGCCGGGGAGTGGGCGGGAGAAGGGATGAAGGAGGCTGATACTTCTGCTCTTTCGCTTTTAGCTTTAGTATGCGTGGAAGGTTTCCTAGGTGAGGAGGTGGGCAGCTGAGCCATCCAGTTCAGAGGAAGAGCATTTTAGGTTGGGCACTAGCAAGAGGAAGAGCAGAAGCCCCGAATGCCTGCTGCATTTGAAGAACAGCATGGAGGCTGTATGGCTGCCCACAAGGGCAGGGCTGCGGGAGGCTGGAACAAGGTTGCATCAGGAAAACCAGAAGGTTCCTGTGCTGAGATGTCTGGACACTCGGGAGGCTGCCTGCCTGACTATGATGCTCTGAGCAGTCTCCCGAGTGTCCAGACATCTCAACAAGGAGCTTGAGGTGGCTTTTGGATCAAAGCCATCCAAGAACTGAGACCCTCAGTCCAGCTGCCTAAAAGGAAGTTACTGACAGCAGCCACATAGGAGAGCGTGGAGGCAGATTCCTTCACTGTGGTCAGCACCATAATGGGGCCTTGTGAAGGATGGAGGGGCAGAGAGGGCCCCACTGGTCCTTGTCCAGCTCTCCGACCCCAGAAGTAGATCACAGTCTTGTGTTCTATCCAGGTACTAAGCCTTTTCTCAGTTGTGGCCCAGCAGCGGATAAAGAGCAGCCCAAATCCAGGAGATGTCGCATTCTCCAGATCCCAGTGAGCCTTGGCCACAGTTCCCCGTCTTTCCTCCAGTGCCTCACTGTTGAAGCAAGAAGAACAGACAGTTCTCCACTATCTTTCAGTGGGGTGTCCCTACCCGTTCCCTTCTACTTGGAACTGAACCTAGAGTCTCATACATGCTAGGCCAAGGATGTACATTTCCTGCAATACGGCCAGGAGCCACAGCCGGTCAACCGGAATTGCTTGCCTGTGGCAGCCCATCCACTTCTCATTTTAAAAACTAGCTTTTGGTCCTTCCATAGTTGTATCACAGTTGTGGGTTCATCAGAGTAGCCCGCAGTCTGTGTCCACCGCAACTTCCACGTGTGACCGCGACCACAGTGGGTTAGGGTGGACCCTAAATCTAGCCACTGTGTCCTTAGCAGAAGATGAGAGAACACTGTGGTAGATGAAGGGTGAGACCGTTCAAACGTGGACAGCCCCGCCCCCCAGGAGTTCCACCAGAAGGAGAGGGGCGAGCAAGGGTTCTGTTTGGGAGTCTTTGAAAGGAGCGTGACACTTTGATGCCACACGCACTTTGAGCTTTCGGAATCGACAGGAAAATGTTCCTGTGGGTTTACCCATCCAGTTAGTGGAAGTGTATTCTGGCACCCTGGGGAAGTACAGCAATAGCTCATTTGTTTTCTTTTGAAATGATGTACACGGTGAAGATTCACCAGACCCTCGGTCTGATGTCCCGTCTCCGTCGTCCCTCTCTCTTCTTCCTGCTTCCCCTCCCTCTTCTTTCTTTTATTTTTTTGGTGACAGAGTCTTATGTTCAGCCTCATCTATTCTCAAACCTCTGATGGGCCTGTCTCAGCCTTTCGAGGCCAGGGTTACAGATTTGTGCCCATGAATTCCAGTTAAAAATCCCCTTTATAGGTTTGTTTTTCCTTCAGAAGATCATGTTATGTAGCCCACGCTGGCCTCAGACTCACAATCCTCCTGCCCCTAAGTGCTAGGATCACAGATATGCGCAGACAGTGGTTTTCTCTTTAAAATGTGATGTGAAAACCTTATTTTTATGGTGTGCATTAGGCTTGTGTTCTACCCTGGAGCTGTGTCTTCACTTCCTGTTTTTATCTTTTTTTTTTTTTATTTCTTTGTTTTTTTGTTTTGTTTTTCAAGACAGGGTTTCTTTTTGTAACAGCCCTGACTGTCCTAGAATTCGGGATTTGTAGACCAGGCTGGCCTCAAACTCACAGAGCTCCGCCTGCCTCTGCCTCCCAAATGCTGGGATTAAAGGCGTGCGCCAATCACTGCCTGCCTTGAAACTTTTTTAATGGAGATACTGTAGGAAAACTGAATTTAAAAATTCAGATTTTGAAGTAGAGTTTCACAGACCGAAGCTTATGTTAACAGCAGTTTCCAGGCCTCTTTGCTTAGGGCCCAGTTATTTCCTCCCCCCTCTCTGTCCCCAGTTTGCACTATTAGCCCTTATTGGAAGGGATTCCAGAGGGTCACTTGCTTAATCTGACCAAAGCCACCTCACAAGCCAATCCCCAAGCCACAGGGACTCTGGGGCAGAGGAAGGGGAACGGCAAATAAGCATGGGACTGTGGACTCAGGGCTACCCTGCCCACAGCCCCACCAGGAGCGGGGCAGATTTCCCAGCCCAGCAGAGCTCAGCGTATTTCTTCAAGCGTCATCACTAAAGACCTTTCACTCTGGGGTTTTTGCTTCCTTCTAAGACTCCTCTGGCGAGCTCAGCATCTCCTGACTGCTGGATCACATGCCTTATCTGCTCTGGAGTTTCAGTAGCCCGGCTTTGTGGCTACAGATGGTCCTTGGGGTGGGGAGCAGGCTTCCTGCTGCTTTCTCCCGCAGCCCTGTGATACGGGGAGGAGGGGGGGGACAGAACCCTAGTGAACCCTGCTGTTCACCTCCAACAGAGGAAGTCATGCTGGCCGAGTTCCAGGCATGGGCCCTCAGATGCTAACTCGAGCAAGCTTACAAAGTCTGTCTGAGTCTACAGACCTGCTGACTGCTGACACAGATTTCTGTGAGGCTCTCCCAGCAGCCCTGAAGGCAGACAGATAGATCTGTCCCAGAGGGAGGGAGTGATAGCAGGAAGTGTGTGCGGAACAGGACCAGTGCTTGTCCCTTTCCTGGGCCTGGCGCTGGCCAGGTTTGTGCTGGTTTGATCTTTCAAGTGTATGTGTGAGGCAAACAGCACGTTTGTGCCTCCGCCACACACACTAAGTGTGTGCTTTATTGCTGAGCTATGCCCCCAGCTGTTCGTTGTTGGTTTTTTTCTTTGTTTTTTGTTTTTCTAGACAGGGTTTCTCTGTAGCTTTGGAGCCTGTCCTGGAACTGGCTTTTGTAGACCAGGCTGGTCTCGAATTCAAAGAGATCCACCTACCTCTGCCTCCCAAGTGCTGGGATTCAAGGTGTGTGCCACCACTGTCCTGCCTGTTTTGTTTTTTAAAGGTAACCATGGTTCAAAGACATAAAATGACACAGCAATAATGGTGGAGCAGGAACAGAAACTCAGCTCTTCTGCTTGTGTCTGCTCTGTGTGTGTGTGTGTGTGTGTGTGTGTGTGTGCGTAGGGGGGCACACGCACACTAGTGCATGTATGTGGAGACCTAAGGTTGATGCTGAATTTCCTCCTTGATCTCTCTCTGACTTGTACATTGAGTCAGGGTCTTTTGATGGACCCAGAGGTCACCCTTTAGGTGACCTAACTAGCTGATGCTCTCCAGGGATCCTGTCTTTACTAACCAGGCACTGGGATGGCAGCTGTTCATTTGGGGTTTGATTTTTGTTTTGTTTTGGCTTTGGTTTTTTTGAGACAGAGTCTCTCCATATAGCCCTGGCTGCCCGAAACTCACTGTGTAGACCAAGCTGACCTTGAACTCACAGAGCTCTGCCTGCCTCTGTTATCTGAATGTTGGGACCCATCAAAGGTGTGCACCTACAGGGTGCCCACCTGGCTTTTCCTTGGATTCTGGGGAATCTGAACTCTGGTCCTCAGGCTGCACGTCAAACACTGATCTGCTGAATTATATTTTGCTGAGCAACAAGTTATTTCCAGACACAGTTTCAACTGTGGATGATCGTTTAAGATGGCATTAGTTGAATGACCCACAGAAACAACTCAAAGGTCATGGTTTAGGGGACCAGGGTCTATCGTGATGGCCAAAGCACGACAGCTAAAGAGGATGGAGCCTATGGCCAAGCTTCTCAAGTGGTGGCTGAACCAGGAAGCAGGGACCATATGGTACAAGTGAGACTAGGCTTCAAAGGCCACAAGCAGCCCCCTGTCCAGATGTTTTCACACAAGTTTTCAAATCCATGTGCCTGTGGAGGACATTTTCTGTCCAATCTGGAACAGTGATGGAGTAGTTTTGGGGAGTCTGGAGTCTGGGAGCAGAAGGGCAGGCTGCTGTGGCTCAGGGTCTCCAGGAATCCCAGCACTCTGCCTGTTCTGTGGTAGCATTAGTTCCTAAAAGGCCCAACTGAGGCTGGAGACCTGCTGCCATGGTGGCTCGCAGTATGGCTGGCAAGTTGTTGCTGGCTGAGGGCAGGCACCCTCAGCTTCTCCCTCACTGGGCTGCTGGAGTGTCTGTCCACCACAACGAGGTGGCTGACTTCCCCACAGTGAGTAACCTAAGAGAAAGCAATACAATGTCTTTAGGACCTCGTCTGAGAAATCACGCCAGCGTTTCTGTGGTCAGTTTTGCCTGCAGTCGTGTGCAACAGAGGCCACAGCATAACTGTGACTTCAGGAGGCAGGGGCCATTGAAGACTTGCACGTGATAAAACATTGCCCAAGCTGCTCAGCAGAAAAGCATTCAGCAGAGAGCTAGCTTTTTCATAATGCCAGCTGGACTCTAGAGTTGAGCAACATGAAGTTCTTAGGAGAGGCTGTCTCCCATGAAATCCCCATCTCTTCCCCCCAATCTTCTTTTCTTCGTTGTGGTGCCAGGGATCAAATGAAGGACTTCCCAATGATAAGCATCCCTTGATCTACAAATCCTCAACTTCCTTGATTTTTTGTTTGTTTGTTTGTTTCTGTTTTTGCTTGGTTACTTGTTTCTTTGAGATGAGCAAAAGCAGCCCTAGTACAAACTCCTGATCTTCCTGCTTCTGCTTCTCCACTGCTGAGATTAGGGGCAGGCTCTACCACGCCCAAGTTGTAACAAAAGTTGCACTCAGTGATTTTTGTCACCAATAGGGTAACACTGGAGAGGGTTAGTGTAAACACAGATAATTGTGGTTTGTTTTAGGGAGGTGTCTTAGGATAAATTAAAAAGAATACTTTTTGAGCCAGGCAGTGGAGGCACACGCCTTTAATCCCAGCACTCGGGAGGCAGAGGCAGGCAGATCTCTGTGAGTTCGAGGTCAGCCTGGTCTACAGAGCTAGTTCCAGGACAGGCACCAAAGCTACAGAGAAACCCTGTCTCAAAAAAACCAAAAAAAAAAAAAAAAAACTTTTTGAGAAAATAGATGATTAATGTGATTTAAACGTTATAGAATACACACACACACACACACATTATATAATACACACACACATCGAAACATCACCCAGTACTACCTTAATATGTACTATTATGTCTTTATGTATCAGTTAAAATTTTTAACCGGGGCTGGGGAGATAGGTCAGTTGGCAAAGTGATGATGTTACCCAAATATGAAGATCTGAGTTTGATCCTCAGAGCTCAAATGGAAAAACTGAGTGTGATGATGGTGATCATAATCCCAGCCCTGGGAAGGTGGATGTAAGATTTGCTGGGTGTTGCTGGCCAGTCATCTACCCACTCCACCAAATTTGAGGCCTTGCCTCAAAATAACAAGGTGGATTGGCTCCTGAGAACACACACACTTGGCAATTTTAGAAAAATACTTATTTTTTATTTTATACTTCTGTCAGTGCAGTGCCTAAGGAGGCCAGAAGAGGGAGCATCAGGTGCTCCTAGAGTGACCAGGAGCACCTGACTGGGTGTTGATGACAAACTCAGATCCTGTGCCTGAGCAGTGAGTACCCTCAACCCCTAGGCTATCTCTCTAGCTCCTCCTGTTTTCTCTATGTTCTGGGCAAGTGACCTACCACAAGCCTAAGACGTCAGCCCTTTGGCCGCTGTGGCAGTTTGAATGTAATTGACACCCCCCCATAAGCTCATAGGGAGTGGTGTTATTGGAAGGTGTGGCCTTGTTGAAGGAAGTGCGTAACTGTGGGGTCCCTTTTGCTTAAGTTTCGCTCAGTGTCACAGTCCACTTCCTGTTGCCTTCTGATCAAGATGTAGCCAGCGCCGTGTCTGCCTGCACGCCGCCATGTTCCCTGCCAGGATGACAAAGGACTGAACCCCTGAAACTGTAAGCCAGCTCCCTCAATGAAATGCTTTCCTTTATAAGAGCCAGGCGGATCTCTGTGAGTTCGAGGCCAGCCTGGTCTACAAGAGCTAGTTCCAGGACAGGAACCAAAAGCTATGGAGAAACCCTGTCTCGAAAATCCAAAAAAAAGAAAAAAGAAAAAAAAGAGTTGCCATGGTCATGGCGTCTCTTCATAGTCATACAAACCCTAACTAAGGCAGGTGGGCATGGTGCTGTATACCTCTAACCCCAAAACTCGGGAGGCAGAGACAGTCAAATCTCTATGAATTCAAGGCCAGCCTGGTCTACAGAGTGAGTTCCAGGGCTACATAGAGAGACCCTGTCTCAAAAACAAGCAAGCAAACAAACAAATAGATTCCAGATCTTACTCTTTTGAAATCTATAGTGTACTACTGTCATCTATGGTCACCCTACTGTGTGTACACATTTAACCGGCTTGTGCTTCTGAAAGGTTGGAGAATAGCCAGGCCTCAGTCAGGGCCTTGACTCTGAGCCCTAACAATCCCTTTCTCACTTTTTTGAACTGTAGCTTTCCTATGAGGTCACATAGCATGTCTTCCTCTTCCTCACTATCGGAGGTCTGTTGGGGACAGCTGAGTTCACCAGTTCCCTGCAGACTCCTGTCCCCCGTGTTGTCCACTGCACACGTATGCCCTTTCCTGATCCAACCACAGTAAGTCAAGGAAAGTGGAAGAGGTCCCGTAACCTCAGGAGCCCAGTTTCCTGGCCACGAGACAGACAGTCATCATCCTTGCTCTGTCTGCTTCCTGGTGTCTCGCAGGACATTTCTAGGTCGGTATTTGTTTTTAGCTGGAGCCTGGATGTACGCTGGGCTCCTTAAGTTGCTGCAAAGCCCTTTCCCCAAGTCACGTCTCCCGTCTTCGCAAAGGGCTTGTTGACTGCAGAGCTCGCCTTTCGTGCTCACAGCGCCACCAAGCGTCAGATCTGGGAGGAGCAGTCAATTGCCTGAGTAAATGGACCCATCCCAGTGGGGCTGCTTTCTTCTCACGTGGATGCCGATGTTCCTGCTTGAACATTCCAATGCTGTCCGCCCTGACTTCTTGTGCCATGACTTTGGTGTGCCTCCTTTCCTGCTTCTGAGGGAAGGAGGTCTGTATACCGGGCTGTGTTTGTGGAGCTGAGAAACCATCTCATAAAGTCAGCCTAACGACCCTCTAGTTCATACGGGCCTGCAGCACATCCCGTGGTACAAGTCTACCTTCATCTCCACCTCAGTCTCCTGCATCAGCGCTTCCGTGCCACGTGCACTCCACAGCCCAGTCCGCACCAGCTCCAGAACCTGCGCCTCTCCAAACTCGAGGTGTCTGGACCCCTAGGTCCTTTAGCCCCCGACTGAACCAGGGTCAAGTGACTTCGAGCTAGACTCTGCTGCATTTGTCCTGAATACCTCGCTGCCAGTGGTATCAGTGGTATCAGTGGGGCAAGCAGAGCCTCCTTGCTCAAGCACTGCTCCAAAGCCCCCAAGCCTGCAGATTATGGGCTGAAAGCTTCATCTGCCTTGCGATTTCAGGGCCAAGAATCTCCCAGTCTTAATTCAAGCTGCTCTGTACTCAGACAGGTAGACTCTCCCTGTCCCCCAAACAATCCCATGCTTCCCCACCTCCACACTGTGACTGGAAACATTTTCATCAGCTACTCATCCTGAAATCCACACGCGCTTCTGTAGGTGTGGGGATGAAACCTGTCTGTCACCTCCACAGTTTCTAACAGTAAAGATGGAATGGATCTGCTTCCATACAAAACGGCTTCCAGAAAAAGGAAGGATTACTTGATCGCACTACTCTGGAGACACTCGATTTTCAATGAATATATCCTTCTAGATTATAGTTTTGTTTTGTTTTGTTTTTTCGAGACAGGGTTTCTCTGAGCTTTGGAGCCTGTCCAAGCCTGTCCTGGAACTAGCTCTTATAGACCAACCTTGAACTCACAGAGATTCACCTGCCTCTGCCTCCTGAGTGCTGGGATTAAAGGTGTGCACTACCACTACCCAGCTTAAAGTTTGTTTTTTTTTACTGTGAAAATACACATACACACACATACAAACCACATACACACACATACCACATAAAAAATGGAAAGAGGGAAGAAAAGCGTCAGTTGCTCTGGATGTCAAGGGTCATATACATCGATAATCTTTGAAAATGGAGATATTTTCTACCTCTAACCCCTGAGCTTCCAGAAGCACAAAGTCCACCCAGCCGTATGCAATGTATCTTGATCATACCCACTTCTAACCCTCACTTCACAACTCCCCAAGACGTTTACAACATATCTTTACTCTTCCCCTCCTTCCCTCCACCCCTTCTAGTGCAGCCTGTTGGAGTGCCAAGGCATCTTACTGGCTTGATCGTGTGCCACTAATCACACCTGCAGTGGATCCAAGTGTAGCCGTCTCTCACCTGGAAGACAGCAGCCGCCGGGCGGTGGTGGCGCACGCCTTTAATCCCAGCACTCGGGAGGCAGAGGCAGGTGGATCTCTGGGAGTTTGAGACCAGCCTGGTCTACAAGAGCTAGTTCCAGGACAGGCTCCAAAACCACAGAGAAACCTTGTCTCGAAAAACAAAACAAAACAAAACAAAAGACAGCAGCCCATGGAACTCATCTGGGTCCTTCAGCTCTCACGTTCTTTCTTTCCACCTCGTCTCCCGAGCCTTGGGGTGAGGAGTTGATAGAGACCCATTTAGGGCTGAGATCTCAGCCCTTTGATCAGTGTGAGTCTCGGCATTGCTGCCCACTGCAGAAAAATGGGCTCTCTGGCCAAGGGTGAGGGCTGCACTAACCTGAGGGTATAAAGGGAAGTGTTTAGTGGGCAGTTTGACAATATTCGTTCATGCTTTTGCTGCCCTCCTTGTGGTCTTGTATTTGCTTATTGATTTATGCATCCGAGTTTCTCCCTGATTGGAACTCTGAAGTCAGGGATCCTGTCTAATTGAGCTTTGGGTTCCTGTTCAAGAGAAGTTGTTCTGACAATTGCCTAAACATCAGGAAATGACAGTCTCAGCTCTACTACCACAAGGTCAAGAGGGAACATTTATAGGCAAGGACAGGGTGAACAAGCCAGTGTGCTGAACATTATTAAAGAGTCTGTAGGGCAGAGGGATTCTGTCTGAAGGCAGGCCAAAGATTTAGAAAGAATTAAGAATGGGGAACTTGATCACATGCAGAGGTGGAGGTGGATATCAAGACACAGGGACTGTTATCAAACTGGCCTGATGGATTCTCGGCCAAGACAAGGTAGGCAAAGCTGAGATGGACCAGAGCAGGAGGGCCAAGGAGCCTGGCTGAAGCTGGGTCACCACACATAGTGGCTATGCATATATGCTGACGTGAACATTATGCACGGCGCTGCAAAACACCAGCACACCCTCCTCACCATCTTCTGGGGAGCAGAGCTCAGTGTGTCCTTGATGGGCTTTGTCCATTCCAAAGGAGGTTTTCCTTACTCTCCTTGTGACCTTCCTGTCAGAGCTCTGGAGCTTGCTTATGCACACACATCTTCCCCTCCCCTGGCTTTCTCCCCTGAGACCTGGAAACTACCAAGTCCTTTATCCCTTCTCCAAGTATTTGTTGAGTCCCAGCTGTCTGCCAGATTCTGTTATGAGCGTAAATAACCTAAGAACGTGCCGGTAAACAAAGCGCAACATCCTCTTCTGCATGGGGTTGTGCAACAGGCTCTTTTTTGAGGCCAGCAAGTTTTACTCAGCTCTAAGCTCACAGGATGGGTAGAGGAAGTTAGGGAACTTTGAAAGCTGGTGGTGTGGGGTGAGCTGGGGGGGGGTACAATTCGGGCTATCACGATGATGTAAAGCGTGGGTGAGAAGGTGGCGTGAGGAGTGGAGAGGAACCCAGAAGAAGAGGAACAAAACCGAATGTAAAGACTGCAACAGCGCACCTGGAATGTTCAGGAAACATAAGCCCTGGGGACAGGCCAGACTTGCATGGGTACAGAACACGTAGAGACAGCCCCTTGATAAAGGCCTTACTGCATAAGTGAAGGACCAGCCTCTCGGAGGAATCAGAGCAGCACACGAACACATTCTCCTCTGTGATCCTGTGAATGACAGCGTTTTCGGGACAGCTCTGCTCTGAGCCAGCTGACCGGGAACCTAGGACTTCCCCAAAACTCACTGTTTTTAAAAATAGGATCCTTAAGTTTCCCCTCTTATCACCCTCACCTTCCTGTTTTCATCACCCCGTCTCCTTCTGCACCAGCCGTCACCCCACAGTCTTCCCAGGAGGCTGCCTGCAAGTCCATTAACCCTGGCCTGGGAGTTCCTCAGAGGCACCAGTACGGATGAGGCAGCAGACGCCGAGCCCAGGCAGTCAGCTAACTGCCTGTGGGGATGGGACTGGAGAAGGGCAGTGAGCTCAAGCCCTAGGAAGAAGGATTCCCAGGTCAACTGAGGGGAAGGTGGGGTTTACAGAGATAAGAAGGAAGAACCCTCTGGAAAGGAACTCTGACTCAGAGCAGAGGGGGTTCTGGCTGCTGCTCTGAGCACGTCTGGATGCCGGTGTTGCTGTGGTCATTGTGTCAGCTTGCAATTGTCTGTAATGGTGGAGAAGGCACGGAGCAGGATAAGGCCTGTGTGGGCATCACCGAGCCAGGCAGCAGAGGGTAATGAATGTGAACGCTCACCTTAACGCTTTGGCCCTTTTACGCAGCTGGGGATCCCGACCCATTGAATGGTGCGGCCCCAGTTATGGGGCCAGCCTCCCCACCTCAGTTAACCCAGTCTAGAACCCCCCTCACAGACACGCCCAGAGGTTTGTCACCTCGGTGAATCTAGGTGCTCTCAACTTGACAATCAATACTAACCACTCCCCTGTCATAATTACGGAGACGGCTCTGCTCTTTCCCACCTGCCCCTTGCACAGACAGCTCATTTCTCATATCCACCCTTCCCTCTGCAGCCACACGATCATGTGTGCGTGTTTGAATCTCAGCCTAGGAGTCTCCTTCCCTGGGAAGCCTGCAGCGAGGTTCACAGGGCACCCTGACCCAATTTCTCCAGACCTCCCACTTCTTTGTTTTGGGTTTTGTTGCCCTGAGCACTCCTGGCTCACGAGTCCACTTGCCTCCCTTGGTGGCACAGGCCAAGACAGGATGACCAGCACAGGATGACCTGCATAGCAGGTGGCTGGCAACAGATGGGTGAGGAACTTGGGAAACAGAAGCTCTGGAATTCGGGATATTCTAGTAGGCGTCCAGTGGTAGAGGGGACACTTTCCTACATGAGAAAGGACAATCACTGAGGTGACATGGGGACAGCTTTTAGATTTGAGTAGCATTTTCTAGACAGACTCTGGGAACCAAGGACGGTCTCATGCCCTCAGCTTTGGTGGGCAGGGAGGGGCCAGAGACAGGCAGGGGAGGGGGAGACTTAATCTAAGTTTGGAAATGTTGTAGGAAGCACACTTTCAAATCTGCCACCTATTAGGACTACCAGTTGGTTTACCAGTAGGTAGGGGAGGCAGGGAAAGGGAGAAATGTCTACCAGACGTGAAGGAACAGGGTCAGACACCTGACTTGGCCCAGCTAAGTCGGTCATATCACACTCTAGGTCAGGGTGGGCCAGGCTCATTCGTCCTTAGCCAGGGCTCTGGTGCACCCTCTCTGGGCATCTTACCTCTCTACAAGAGCCTCCTCTAATGTGGGTATGGGGTTGTGTGTCAACCAGCTCCCTCAACATTGTGTGTGGTTTCTGTGTGACTGGAAGTGACTCGCTCCTCCTTCCATTGTGCCAGGCGCTCTTGCCGAAGGACAGGTTTGGGTTAGGTACTGCCCGGGGCTTCTTGTAGCTCAGAGGCTAAAGTCTCCTGCTCTGGAAGCATCTTTATGAGAGTGTCCCCACAGGAGGGTCCCATCCGAGGGTGGCTGAGACAGGTGATGGAGTGGGCACCTGACCCCATGCTTTGTTTTGGGATCTGTCTGGGAACTCTAGTCCCAAGTAGCTCTTCAGTCTCATACCTGGATGGCTGTTGTGGAACACTGCACCCCAGATACATCAGGGTGGCTGCGGTCACTCACAAGAGACCCTCCATATCAGGCCTGACATCCCCTTGTAGAAGGAGACAGTGAGGAGAGTCATAAGCTCTTCACCTGAGATTCCAGCAACTCCATATGGCTCAGTGGTTAAGAACACCGGCTGCTGTTCCAGAGGGCTTGAGTTCGATTCTCAGTGCTCACAGCTCACAACTTTCTGTAACTCCAGTTTAAGTGAATTTGCAACCCTCTTCTTGCTTCCATAGTCACCAGGCTTGCCCCAGCACACAGATGTACATGCAGGCAAAATATCCATATGTGTAAAGTAAAATTAAAATGAAAAATATTTCAAAAATAATAGCTTACATTTGTTGACTATTTGCATGCAGCAAATGAATGTCTATACCCAAAACTCTCTTCATCTTTACACATCTCTACACACACAGATGAGGAACTGGGGCCAGAAGAAGCCAGAGTGGGGAGGAGGCCTATGTGGGATTCAGGCCAGCGGGAGACTCTAGCATCTAGGGACAGTCTAGAGTCTAGACTGTCTTTGTAGTCAGAGGAATCTGCATGGTGAGAAGTTGGAAAGCCTTGGCCCAGTCGCATAGTTCATTGCTGCTGAACGGGGAGAATCCAGGTGGGCAGGCCAAGCACCTTAGGGTGGCAGGGAAACGCCTGGGCTCAGACTCTCTTCCACAGCAAACGCAAACCCGTGTCAATCCCCTGTGCCACATGCCACTCTAATAACCAGACTGTATGGTATTGAAAGTGGGTGCCCTGGTGGCTCGTGCTTGGGAAGAGGCGCTCTCTGAGCAATGACTTAACCTGTCTTGGTCCACGGCTAATTAGAACTGAAGAGCCCAGATCAGCTCCTTCTGGGCTTCTGTTAATGGAGTCACATGGTGAGAAGACTTGGGGGCATCCTGTACATCTTTTTTTTTTCCTCTCTCTCAAAATTGTTTTTGGTGACGCCTGTAGTCTTAGCACTGGGAAGGTAGATAATGAGTTATAGGCCATCCCCAACTAAGCAGCAAATTCAAGCCCAGCCTGGGGGTATGGTGTGTGGTACGGTGTGTGCTCAGTCAGTGCAGGACCCTGAGTTCAATGCCAGCAAACATCACACACACGCACACACACACACCACACGCACGCACGCACACATACACACACACACATGCACGCACGCACACACATACACTTTTATATTTTTAGAGTGTAATCAACAAAGTGAATTTGCCATATAATAAATGTTGTCTTGGATGCTTGAATATTTATGCTCAACACTCCACTCAGTGATGTTATTCAAACACTCAGGATGGACCTTGTGGAGCTGGTGCCAGGCAGTGTGACTCAGAAGCCTTTCTCTCCCTTCTCAGACCTTCAGGGGCACCCCAGCCCCAGCTGACAGTTCGTCACTTTGGGGGAGACACCAAGTAGAGGATCCAGCTTGTTACTCCTGGATTCCTAACCCGTAGAAATGGTGACAGTAAATACGTGTCATTTGCAGCATTTTGTTACATAAACTTGCCAGTACGCCAGTTTTGGACATTATTCCCACAGTTGCTGGAGGACGTGGAGTTCATGGGGATCCTGAGGCAGGGATTAAGACCCCGGATGGCCAAGGGACATCCAGGAGGCTGGGGTAACTGGGATTTTGCCAGGTATTACTGCCGATACTGTACTATCATAAAGCTGTGGTGTGCACTCGCTTTGGGGGAGGACAGGCATTGGTCATATTCTAGTTTAAAGACCAGATTACAAAGGTTCAGGGAGGCGATTTGCTGAAGGTAAATCGATGGTTGAGCAAGAAAGTCAAGACTCTTGTGCATAAAGGCCAACTCTGAAGCCTTGGCTTGGAAGTGCTGTGTCCTCTAGGCAGAGAGGAGGTGTCCCATGGAACACCTTCAGGTCTAAGTGGATGTCCACACCTGGGAACCTCTCTGGGGATGGCTGTGCCCCCAGTTTCCGAGTGTCTCTGGGGGTCCCAGCTGTCTGGCATTCTCACCCCGTGAATTCCCACGATAGCTTGCTTCTGGTTAATTTAGTAACTGCCACAAGAGGGATGTCACTTGTGCGATTAGACCACAGGAGTCTGACTTCGGCCTTGCTGTCACACTGTCCCTTTTTGACAAGATAAGGTTTGAGGACCACATGGCAAGCCCAGGAGAGGCACTGGCCCCTGGCCAGCTGTAAGCTGAACCTGAACCGTCATTTTGTCCTCCTGAAAGGACCCCCTCCCCCCCCACAGCAGTGCTGGTGACTCCGGAAGCAGGTCCCACCCTAACCAAGCCTCAGAGGAGGCCCTTGTGGGAGAGGCTGAGCACAAATTTTAGACTAAGAACATTCTCTCAAATATTTGATTATAGTCATTAACAAGGACCAAATTAGGTCCAAACCCCAGTCTCAACAGGTCCCTAGAGATACCAGAAGAGTCTCAAAGCCACTTTTGCCTGGAAGACACTTGTCATCTCTAGCCAACTGGATTTTTGTTTTGAAAGCCTCACGGAGAGGGGGAGGCAGAAATAAATCTGAGCTCAAGTCAGTCAAGAAGCTGAACAGAAAATTTCCCCACACTCTGCAGGTTCCCGAAGAGTTCCACCCTCCAGTCAGGTTAAACCAGGGGTGTGCCAGTTTCCCAGGGGTTGGTGGTCCGAGGAGCCTTAAGTTTTGAACTTGATTTAAGGCAGTTCTGGAGAGGCATACGCGAACAGAATTCTCTTTGAAGGAAAGTGGTTTTCATCTTGGGTCCGAGAGAACTTCGGTAAGTAGGTTTTCAAGTCGAATGGGATTGACACAGGAATGATAACTTTGTACCCCAAAACATGAAACTGCCTCGAAGACGATGGCTTTACAGTTGTTTTGGGTGCTGAGGTGCTTACACAGGGGAGGTCCCCAAATATTTCATGAACTGCCTCCCACTCCGGGGCTCTGTTTACCGCACCAATCCAGGCATGATCCTGCTTACCAGCACCCTTAGTGCGTGGGGGGTTGGCAACCAGGGGCATTATTTTCCCGCGTGAGAAGAAGAGTGCTTTAGCCTGGGTTCTCTGCAGGGCTATGGACGTACAGTCTTCATGTGACTTTGCGGGGGGGAATCGACTCGGCCTGTGTGTTCACACCCATCCCGGGAGGGAGAACTGCACCAAGGCAGAGAGAGAAGGGAGCAGTGCTTTTCTGAATGGAGATTCGTCAATGTACTTTTGTCTGCTGCGGTTATCAGTGTTGCTATTTCAGTGAGGAACGGTGGAGCCTTTACCAGGCTCATGTCAGACGCCGGGTGGGGGAGCGAGGTGGGGGAGGGTGTCTGGGCAGTAATAGGGTAGGGACCCTCTCTGTCGTCAGAAACCATGAGCTCATGCCAAGGTTTCCGTAGGTCGCTGAGATAGGGCCCCGGCTCTCTGGAGACAGGAATGACCTCGGGAGGGCCCCTCGTCATTGAACTAAGAGGGCTCCGTGTCAGCCTGAACTTACTGGTGATAAGGGCCAGATAATGGCAGCCAAACTCCCACGGCCTCTCCAGCCCTTTTCAGGCCCGGAGGCCAGAGAGAGGGCAGGTCAGGGAGGGGCCAGGAGAGGAGGTAGTGTGGGACAGCTAGGTCTCTAAACCTCTGGCATAGCTGTTGGGAACCTGAGATTTCCAGAAACCCCAGGATCTGCGTGTGGGTCCACACCCCTACCTCAGGCCCGGACATGGGGGGAGGGGGGGTATGTAATGGTAGACAATGGCCACCAGGCGTCCTGGAGGGTCATCAGAGTGACTGCTCTATTTCCTCCATTTTACCCTATCAGTTGGCTATTTTCGTGGGTAGGGCTAGGAGTGGATGTCTGTGTCCTGGCTACTGTGAACTTGGGGGCGGGGGCTAATCTTCAGGAGAAGCCGAACTTGATCACAACCCAACCCACACAGCTCTGGGAGTTCCAGTGTCTCTGTTCTCGGACTCTGAGTCTTCGGCCTCATGTGTCACCTTATTACACCTTCCCTTCGTAACCCTCAGATCTGTGTGGACCCAGAGGGACTGAATCTCAAAGGCTCCGGCTTGTGTGTTTATCCCTTTCCTGCTCATCAAGAGGGCGGGGGTTGGATTCCAAACTGGAGACTTTCAGAAATACCTCCTGCTTGTCTGTTTGGAACAGTCGGGAGGGAACCACCATCGTGTGACAGGAGTCAGAGGTACTGTGAGAGGGTGCTTTGTCCCTGAGCCAGCCTGTTCTTAGAGAAGGGCCTCAAGGTCACACCTTGACTTGATCAACTTGAACCTTGGCACTCTAGTCCCCCATACCTCTGCTCAGCATCCCCGTCCATCGAGCCTTCTGCCTAGGGAAAGAATCAGAAGATAATCCAGATAATCATTCCAGAACGGAAAACGGAGGCTCTTATGTTCTGTGGGTTGTCTTCAATCTGCAAAACACAGCTAACTGCTAATGAAAAATAAATAATAAAAATAAATAAATAAAAAAATCCTCGCTAGTAGACACTCTAGTGCCATCTAGTGGAGTGTTCAGGTACTGCACAGATGCTTGTATCATTCCAATGCAATGTGAAAAATGTGAGCTTGTGTGGCCTTGTCTGCTATTTATAAGTGTATGTGCAGAAATAGCTCTCAACGTCACTTTAAATGATGAACACAGCCTCCAGATGGCAGGTTCATCTGTCTGGGTTGGAACAGAGGTTTTGACAAAGGTTCTGCGGTACTATAATGATTTGCTTTTTCTCTGCAGGTGTCTAAAGCCAGAGTGGCGAAATAGTAACACCTATTAAAACTTACAGGTGCTCATATTGGAACCCGGTTTTATGTGTTTGTCTTTATGTTTAAAATAGCCTGTCATGTTAGCAGTAGTAATCAGATTATATAGCATAACTCTCTTTATTATGCTATATGAGATTCTGCATCATCACATGTTACATACCTACTTCCATATAAGGGTAACCAACAGCAACAATGTAGAGGGCTGGAGAGATGACTCAGCAGTTAAAAAGTGCTTTCTGCTCTTGCAGAAGTCCTTGGTTCCGTTCCCAGACCTTACATGATAGATAGCTCCCAACTGTCTGTTAACTCTAGTTCCAGGGGATCAGACAACTTCTGACCGCTCTAGGCATCAGGTACACACGTGATACACATACATACACAGAGATGCTCACATATACACATAAAAATGAAATAAATCTAAAAACCAACACCACTCACAAAAATGTACAATGTGCTGTCTGGACTCCTGCAGCAACTGAGTTAATAGCAGACGTACTTCAAGCTTACAGGCAACGGTTGTCATTCCCAGGGCTTTCTGGAGCGGATCTGAGTAACTGAGCAGCCCTCAGACTCATGTGTGGCCTAGAGAAGAATGGTGTCCTTCAGCAGAGGTGACAATAGGAAGACATATGTGACAGATTCATTTATCTGCTGTTGCAAGCCACAGTCCTTTTCCCTGGGAAGATTTGGCAGGAACCGTCAGAACATGGACAGCATGGACTCTGGACTTCAAGGAAGAACTCACAGAAGACAGAGGAGGTTGCCGAGAGGATCACATTAGGTCAAAGTTACAGCTGCAGACATGGTGACGCACCTGGCACCTCACTCTCCCATTGTGTGGCCTCAGTTCAGAGACACCTTGCAAAGCCAGCGGCAGTGTTTGACAATTCTGGTACAGATTCAGAATATCTTAGAAAAAAAAACCATTTTTCTAGGCACACCCTGCACTTTTATTAACATTACAGTGTATTTCATTTCATTTAGGTTGTTTCTATGCATTTTAAAAGAATAGCTGGGTGGTGGCGGCGCATGCCTTTAGTCTGAGCACTTGGGAGGCAGAGACAGGGAGATCTTTGTGAGTTGGAGGCCAGTGTGGTCTACAAGGCGAGTTCCAGGACAGCCAAGGTTACATAGAGAAATGCTGTCTCGAAAACCCAAACAACAACAACAACAACAATAAAAAGCCTGTGCTACAGGTTTGAAAGTGATTGTTTTGGGTTGTGTTGGGATTTTAAAAATAGCCTTCAATTGCTGACTTCAAAGCAAGATGAGAATCCTGAGGTTCCAGGTATAGAGAGAGAACTGAAAGACAGTGTTAAGTATGAGCTGGTTTCGGTGGCTGGACATTGGGCTGGACAGATTTTGAGCACCAGAAAGAAGATCCTGTTGACCAGGAAGTAGATCCTGTTGTCCAGAAGCTATTGTATCTCACAGTGTGTATAGTGGGGTGATGAGTTCAGAGGCCCATAGAAGATAGTAGCTGGGTCCAAGGGCTCACATAAGTTAGGGCCCTTGAAAGGTGGAATGCTCAGTGGATGGAGCTTCCTTGAAAAAACCCGCTGCTGAGGGAGGCTTTGTTTAGGGCTTTAAATGGGACAAAAGTCTCCTATGTAAAATGCTGATCTCGAGCAACTCAGAAGTCCATCCAGGGATGAACTCACAGACAACTGTGATATATACATAAACGTAAGTATTGCTTTGCCTTAAAAAGGGGGAGATTGGGGCTGAGGAGATGGCTAGACAGGTAAAAGGTCTGGTTGTACAAGCGTGAGGACCAGAGTTCAAATCCCCAGAACTCACTTAAAAAGCCAGGCCTGTCCATATGTCTGTGGCCTCAGTGTTGCAGTGGGCAGAGAAGGGAGGGTTGTTGGAGCTTGCTGGCCACGGGCCTAGCTTCAGGCTCAATGGAGACCCTGCCTCAGGTAAATAGAGTGGAGAAAATTACAAATAAAAAGGCTAGCCCTAAATCAACTCTTTTCTGGATTTAACTCTGCTGGGGCTGTTGCTTTTCAGTAAACCCCTCTATACCATGTGTGCTAGGTAGACCTGGTATCACATGGCTCAACGTCTTGACCGCCTCATCTCCATGCTTGCCTCCTTTCTCACCTCTAGCACATTTGCTAATAACATAATAAATATGTAAACCTCTAACATATTTGGCACCAAAAGTAAGACCTCTAAGAAACATTTTTGATTGTGTTTGAATTGTCAGCTCTAAAGCTAATGAATTACAATACTGTGATTTTTTTTTTTTATAATTCCACAAGTAATAGAGAAACTTACTTCCATTACAGAACAACTCAGGTCATGTGTCGAATGCAAAAGACACTTCTTTTTTTTTCTTAAGATTTATTTATTTATTGTGTATACAACATTCCGCCTCCGTGTATGCCCACATGCCAGAAGAGGGTGCCAGATCTCATTACAGATGGTTGTGAGCCACCAAGTGGTTGCTGGGAATTGAACTCAGGACTTTTGGAAGAGCAGGCAATGTTCTTAACTGCTGAGCCATCTCTCCAGCCCCAAAAGACACTTCCTTCACCTTCATTCCAGTCCTGCCATTTTGCTGTGTGAGCCTTCCAGAGCTCTATGTTCCCTGACACTTTGGGGTCTGTCTATGGTGTTAGAGTTGTCTTTAATTATCAACTTGCCACAACCTAGAGTCATCTGAGAAGAGAAACTCAACTAAGGGACTGCTTAGCTTAGATTGACCTGTGGGCAGACATGCTGTGGGAGAGTATATTGATTGTCAATTGATGTGGGACAGTCCAGCCCACTGTGGGCGGCACCATTCCTTAAGCAAGTCATCCTGGGCTACATAAGAAAGCTAACTGAACATAAGCCCCAATAAATCTGTAAGCAGCATTCCTTTGTGGCTTCTGCTTCCTGTTCCTGTTTGAGTTCCTGTCCTAACTTCCTTCCACAATGGCCTGAGACCAGGAAGTATAAGCCAAATAAATTCCTTCTTTCCCCAGATTGCTTTTGATCCAAATGTTTTACCACAACAGCAGACCGGGAACTAAATGATATGCATAATTCACAATGATATGCATAATCCATAATGATATTCATAATTCATAATGATATGCATAATCCATATAAAAAGATATTTTTTATTTCTGACTGATACACAGCAATGCACAGACCTGGTTTATTATACTCTAGTGTATTTAATCACTCTGCCAAGTGACATTTAGCTTGTTTGCAACTTTTGCTACTATGAATAATTCTGTAATGATACTTCTCAGGTTTATCTCTTGTCTGTACACAAAGGTTTTTCTCTTGGGGAAACAGGTAAGGTAGACTTTCCAGGGACGAGAAGACACATTTAGCCTTTTTATGCTTGTGTCTAGAATTGGCCCCTCCAGAGGACTAGGCTAACACACTCTTTATGACCAATGAATGAAATGACCCGGCTTTTTATCCTCTCAACCAGAATTAGTTAACTCTTTTAAAAGGTTCACCCTCTGATTGCTCTTTTCTTTCTTTAGCATGGTCCAGACACATGGACTCAAGTATACCCCGCCCCCCCTGCCATCACCTCCCTGCTTCCCATCTACTTCTCTGCAATGCATCACACAGACATGCTTCATATGTTCACACTCCATGTCCAAGTTACACAGTGTCTCAGATACCCATCCGTATGATCAGAAGTCAGAAGATGGAGAGAGAGACCCGGGGATTTGTAAGCTCACACCCACATGTCACTACACACAAACAGCATCCTTTCCAGTGGAGATAAGAATATTAATGGGAAAAGTGATGTTGGACTATCTCATTTCCCCATGTGGGCGGCCCAGATAAGTGGCAGCCGAGATCTGGACAATAACACCCAGCCTGACAGCCTCTGGGCAGCTTCCCCCATCCTGGGACTTCCACATCAGGGCTGAGTTGGGACAGGGACACAGCTTGGAGTAGGCCAGAGGACTGGACAGGAACAGTAAAGGTGGAGGACCTAAACCCACAGGTGGGGGGACCTTGGAACTCACAGTTGCCCTGAATCACCAAGAGGGGACAGCAGGAGGTCAGAGTCTCTGAGAAGTGGTTCTCAATCTTCCTAATGCTGAGAGCCTTTAATACAGTTTCACATGTAGTGGTGACCCGCAAGCATAAAATTCTTTCATTGCTACTTCAGAACTGTAATTTTGCTACTGTTATGAATCGTAATGTAAATATCTGTGTTTTCTGATGGTCTTAGGTGATTCCCTTGAAAGGGTTGCTTGATCCCTAAAGGGGTTGCACCCACAGGTTGAGAACTGCGGCTCCCGTGTGGCAGTGGAGGATCTAAGGCATCATGTCAGGGAGGGAAGATGGCAAGCGGCTCAACTCACAGATTCACAAGCCCCCTTCCTTTCTTTGTCCCATCCCCCAAAAATGTGAAGGATGGAGCCTGCTTCTCCTGCCCTGCACCCTCTTTCCCCTACCTCACTGACTGTATGATCTGTATCCTGTATCAGGCGAGAGCTGCATCTGATACCATGGTCCGAATCCCACGTATGTAGGCTCCTCTTGATACCCACTTTAAGTCACCTCCTCCGCGTGTCAGCTGGCGGTGTGGGGAAGGTGCACTGGAGACCAGCGGTTGTGAACGGGGCTCTGCCTTGTGAAGCTGGCAGGTAGCCAGTTTCACCCTGCATGGAGGCTCCGTGAACAGCCTACTTCTCATCTCTGTAGTCAGGGCTAGAAAGATGGTCAGAGCAATGGGACTCCCCGTAGACAGGAAGCTGAAGGCTCAAGCATGGCCCAGAATGGAAGAATTCAGGCGCTCCCACTTAAGGAATGGTGCGATGGCTAATCTTGACTGTCAACTTGACGCGCTTGGGTAGAGGGAACCTCAGCTGAGAAACTGACTCCATCAAGCTGGCCAAGGAGCACGCCGGTGGTAGCTTTTTCTTGACTGCCAATTGGCATAGCAGGGCACCGTGCTCAGTGGACAGTACCGTCTCTAGGAAGCTAGCTGATCGTGAATGGGAGCAAGTCAGTGAGGAGCATCCTCCTGTTCCTGCTTGAGTTCCTTCCCTGACTTCTCTCCATGGTGGGCTATGACAGGCAAGAGGTAATAAACCTTTTCCTCCCTAAATTGTTTTTGGTCCTGGTATTTATCACCACAACAGAGCAAACTAGAACAGGTGGTGTTCTGGTCACAGGTCACAACCATGGAAACTTGTCACGAGTGATTCCCCACGGCAGTGTTCCAGGTGGAGAAGGTCAGGTGCTTGAGAGTGTGTGTGTGCATGTGTGTGTCCATGTACGTGATGGTGGTGGTGGTGTGTGTGTGTGTGGTGCGTGTGTGTATGCATATGGTGTGATGTATGTGTGTGTATAGCTGGTGTCATGGCAACCAGATTCTGGGGTACACTCCTACACTCCTAGAGAGGCATGGACAGAGAGAGTTGCATTCCTGTAACCCCCATGCCCTCTGCTCCCTTTCTCTGGGAACACTATGAACTTTCTGTTCTCCAGTCCAATGGAGACCTCAGACCAGTTTTGTTTTCTTACTGAAATCTGGCTTCCCAAAAGAAGTGACAGCCTGGTCCCTGTCGCATGTGCTCAGGCATCAGGAGCTGTACCCAAAGAGATTCCATCCCATCAGCACATGTCGGGACTAGAAAAAGTCAGATGTAACAAGCCAAAAAGTTTGTAAAAGTAATTTAAAGTTAAATGTCAGGAAGACCAAATGTAGCTGGTGGATCTGATAACCAGAGTGAGGCAGAGGTGCTGAACTACCCATGTGGAGCTACGCGAGGAAGTCGGGGCAGATAGGTTATAAGTTGGAGGGGAGAGTCAAGGAGAGCTGGGAGCATTTTGGAACACAGTTCTCAAGTGTTTTGAACCATAGTATCTCAGTGCCTTCCAACAACACACCTTCACCTTTCTCTATAGCCAGCAAAGTGTGGCCGTTCCTCTGGACCAGCTCCATCTGCACTTCACACACCTATGTCCTTAAAACATGCGATAGGGAAATGACCTAGACGGTGACATGGGTTGGAGAATTTGCTGTGGAGTGCCAGGATCTGAGTTTGGATCCTGGCATCTCTGTAATAAGCCAGGGGCAGGAACATCCAAGCTTATACCTCAGCACTAAGGAGAGCCGAGACAGGAGGAATGCTAGAGCTCACTGGCTCCCAGCTTAGTTGGGAGGGGGACTGGGAGAGGGAGAAAGGGGTGGGGGGGCAGGGAGAGAGCTCTACGTACCTCAAAAGAATAAAGTCGAGAGTGATAGAGGAAGACACAATTTGCTCTCTTCTGGCATACATGTGCACACACACACCACACACATATACACCATATTCACACACACACACACACACACACACACACACCAGAAAGTGTGGCATCTTCCCAGCACTAAGAAAGACGGTGCGTGTTTGAGGTGATAGATGTGCCAATTGCTCATATCTGATCATTGTACACTGTATATGTGTATCAAAGGTTACCTGTATCCCAGAAATGTGTAAGGCTGCTTTGTGTCATTAATTAAAAAAAAAAAAAAGATCTGTTTGGATGATAACATGTCTGGCACGGGCTCTGGGAGCTGAACCACAGTCCTGGAGAAGAGCAGTTCTCACTCTTGATTGTGGAGCAGTCTCTCCAGCCCTAAGCAATTTATTTACAACACTTCTTTGGTATGCATAGGTTGTTTATATTTGCTAGAAGCAAATTTGCATACTAATGAGATCAGTGTACTTGTTGGTTCTTACATAAAGAACTGAAGTTGGACTGGATATTTGGTCCTGCAGGATATAGAACATCAATAGCTTTCAAAGTTGATCTAGAGTTTGAATTTATAGTGCCGCGATGGTTGCAGAGTGTATTGGTTAGCACTCTGGACTCTGAATTTCTAATTTCCTGTGTTTCACCTAAGCACACAGCACAAAGAGGCAGAAATGTGTTTAGGGCTGTTTCAGAGACCGTGAGAAATTCTCTTCTAACCTGGAGACAAAATTCACTTGGTGATCTCTTTCGATTTCATTTTATTTTTATTTATTCATTTACATCTCCAGCAGATTTACTTTTTAAAATAAATGGCCTAAGGGGTGGGGGGGGCACAGAAATATGGACTAGAAAATGAATACAAATGGGTGTGAGCTTGCTAATTCTAACTACAAACTCATATAGAGGGTGCTGCCCTGTCTAAAACACAACAGATTCAAAATGAGCTGTTCCCTTAGCAAGGCTGGAGATCCAGTCACAGGTGTTTGGAATTGAGGATGCAGTCCTTGCTTTGGTGTGGATCATTGGTTGTTTGGCACAGTCGGTGCTTTTAGACAGATTTGAGCAGAACAGTGACCACCCAGGTAGAAAGAGATAAAAAGTCTGGTGTCCTGTGTCTTGAATCCTGTTGCATCTCTTCTGAAGTGTCTGCATTTTTAAATCACTGTCTTCCAGTCACATGAGGTTGCTTTGGAGCAGAAGCCTGCCAGTCGGTTGCTGCGGGCCTCCTGGGGGAGGGGCTGGAGCTGCTCAAGCAGCAGGAGGGCTGGTCTACAGAAGCTGTGGCACAGCTGTCTGTGTGTGTGTGTGTGTGTGCGCGCGCGCGCGCGCGCACGTGCGCTTGCGCACTAAGGCATGTGTACTAGGACTACTTGCTGGAGTCTGTTCTCTCCTACCCTTGTGGGACCTAGGATTCAAACTCAGGCTATCAGTCTTGTTTGCAAATGCCTTTACTCATGTTTATGCCATGCTAATAATAGATGAAGCCTCTAAGGCTGTGAGCCACCCCAATTAAATGTTTGCCTTCCTAAGAGTTGCCCTGGTCATGGTGTCTCTTCACAGCAATAGAATGCTGACTAAGACACCCACTATTTTTTTTTTTTTAAACGAAACCCAAGTCAGCAATTCAAATAGCAATTTTGAAAATCTGGCATTCTAGCAGATACACACTGACGAGTAATGGGGGGGATATTAAAGGTCTTTGTTTTTCAAAATCAAACCATTGTGTTTCTATACGAACAGAAAACTTAGTTTGTGTGGTAGCTGTGTGTCCTCGAAGGATCACCGACCCTCCTTTTTCAATGTTCTCAGCCAGCATCTTTCCCACACGAGTAATGGGAGGCGGTATCTGCTGAAGTCAGAATATGGAAGGAGAGAAGTCTAACAAAATCCCAGAAAGCTCCTGCAGGCATTCGGGAGCATGGTGGAATTGTGGGGTCTGGGGCCTCAAGGGCCCTTCTGTCTCAGGTTAGTGTCTGACCATCTGTCCCATGGTGCAGATACCTGTTGAGAAGAGGCGTCACTGGGCTGGAGCCTTTACAGAGGCACAGGGACTGGCTGAAAGACTGGCCGGGACGCTGTTTACTTGGGAGAGCATCCAAGGTACTTTCTTCACCTGCTGTCCTCCGGGGGAAGGGGTGACCTAACACAGGTGTTTTTCGATGCTGAACAAAATCATCCACTTCTCGCCCGATGATTGCTTCTTCTCCTCTTCCTCCTCCTCTTCTCTTCTCTCCCCATGTTCCCCTCCTCCTTCTTGAGATAAAGTCTCCTGTCTCACAGGCTGGCCTTGAACTCACTACGTGGCTAAGGAGAATCTTGCTGTTTTGATGCTCCTGCCTCCATCTCCTGAGTGCTAGGATTATAAAAGCTGAGCACCACCATAGCTGGTTTATGCTGTGTTGGGAATGGAGCCCCAGGTTTCACGCCTGCAAGGCAAACACTCTACCAACCGAGCTACGATCCCGGCCCTCAGCTAATCATTCTAAAGGCAGGTGCTTGCAGCGCACACATAATCACAACATGTACTGTCCTGGGTAAGGGTAGAAAGGCCAGTGGGTGTCCTGCGATCCAGCATCTGGGAAGTCCAGTTGCCTTTGGGAAGGTCACTGAGCCCCTGTTCACACACTCAACAGGTGGTACATTCAGACTGATGGGGATAGAGAAGCCAGGTAGAGCTGACTACCCTCCCAGGTCGCCGCTAGAGGGACCCTGGTAACAAACATGTTACACATTTGTGGACTGCTTCCTTCATGTGGAGCATGAGCACTGATCTAGTTGTTCACTGGATTCTTACAAGGGCTTGGAGAGGAGAACAGCTGCACCCCCCTTGGTAGATTCCACACCAAGCTCTAGAAAGGTTATACAACTACGCTTAAGGTCACATACTGTGGAAGGTTCTAGAGCCTGCACCTGTGTGAACAATGGCACGAACACCATCCTTTTTATTTTTTTTTAAATTGATTTTTTTGAGCTCTACATTTTTCTCTGCTCCCCTCTCTGCCTCTGCCCTCCCCTTCAACCCTCTCCCATGGTTCCCATGCTCCCAATTTACTCAGGAGATCTTGTCTTTTTCTACTTCCCATGTAGATTAGATCTATGTAAGTCTCTCTTAGGGTCCGCATTGTTGTCTAAGCTCTCTGGGATTGTGGTTTGTAGGCTGGTTTTCTTTGCTTTATGTTTAAAAACCACTTATGAGTGAGTACATATGATAATTGTCTTTCTGGGTCTGGTTACCTCACTCAAAATGATGTTTTCTAGCTCCATCCATTTGCCTGAAAATTTCAAGATGTCATTATTTTTTTCTGCTGTGTAGTACTCCATTGTCTAAATATACCACATTTTCCTTTTCCATTCTTCAGTTGAGGGGCATTTAGGTTGTTTCCAGGTTCTGGCTATGACAAACAATGCTTCTATGTACATAGTTGAGCACATGTCCTTGTGGCATGATTGAGCATCCTTTGGATATATACCCAAAAGTGGTATTACTGGGTCTTGAGGAAGGTTGTTTCCTAATTTTCTGAGAAATCACCACACTGACATCCAAAGGGGTTGTACCAGCTTGCATTCCCGCCAGCAATGCAGAAGTGTTCCCTTTCCCCCACAACCTCTCCAGCATAAGTTGTCATCGGTGTTTTTTATATTGGCCATTCTTACAGGTGTAAGATGGAATCTCAGAGTTATTTTGATTTGCATTTCTCTGATAACTAAGGATGTTGAACATTTCTTTAAGTGTCTTTCATCCATTTTAGATTCCTCTGTGGTGATTTCTCTGTTTAGGTCTGTACTCCATTTTTGTTCTTTTGATGACCAATTTCTTGAGTTCTTTGTATATTTTGGAGATCAGCCCTCTGTCTGATGTGGGGTTAGTGAAGATCTTTTCCCATTTTGTAGGCTGCCGTTTTGTCTTGTTGACTATGTTCTTTGCTTTACAGAAGCTTTTCAGTTTCAGGAGGTAGCATTTACTAATTGTTTCTCTCAGTGTCTGTGCTACTGGGGTTATATTTAGGAAGTGTCAATGTGTTCAAGTGTACTTCCCACTTTGTCTTCTTTGAGGTTCAGCATGGCTGGCTTTATGCTGAAGTCTTCTTTGATTTATTTGGACTTGAGTTTTGTGCATGGTGATAGATAAGGATCTATTTTCATTCTTCAACATGTTGATATCCAGTTATGCCAGCATCACTTGTTAAATATTCTTTTTTTTTCCATTTGACATTTTTTGTTTTTTTGTCAAAAATCAGGTGTTCAAAGGTATGTGGATTAATATCCGGGTCTTCTATTGGGTTCCATTGGTCCTCCTTTCTGTTTTTATGCCAATTCCAGGCTGTTTTCAGTACATGTACAGCATCCTTAAATGCTGAACCTGATGAGAAAAAGGCACCAGCATTGCCACCACGGTAGCCACAACGTCTGGTGGAATGAAGTGGCCTCCCCATCACCTGCAGGAGGCTTCTTCCACACCACTGAAGTACTAGTGTGGGCCACGGGGTAATGTGACCATGGAACAGTTTGAGTCCTAGACTTCACTTTCTAGACTGGGTAAAACGACTCTACAGGACAATGAAGGCATTGTGGCTGTGGTACCTGTAATATCTTTAAGTAGCAGAGGCTGTTTAAAGGGATCCTCCTGGGGTTGGGGAGGTGGCTCAGTCAATAAAGTGCCTGCTTTCTAAGCAGCAGGACCTGAATCGGATCCCCAGTATCCATGCAAAAAAACAAAACAAAACAAAAAAAATCAAAACCCAAACCACAATAACAAAATGTCACAGAGTCATGAGTATGTGTATAATCTCTCTCTCTCTCTCTCTCTCTCTCTCTCTCTCTCTCTCTCTCTCTCTCTCTCTCTCTCTCTCTCACACACACACACATACACACACACACACACACACAGAGCCTCCTCTGTCCTGTGGCTATTTGTGAGGTGGCTTTCCTTTATGTCTGTGTGTACCCAAGGCTAGCACAAAGGAAGGTGACTGAGAGAGCTCTGTGTACAGGAGTTGAACTCCCCCAGTGTCCAAGACCCATAAACAAGACTGAGGTGCCTCTGATTTGAAGGCTGCAGCTGACGCTCCGCAGAAGCAGATTTGTGTCAAAGTAACCGGAACCCAGTGCCGTCTCTGCTCCTCCCGATGCTCCCTCTGCTGGCCTGGAGCGACATGGCTGATAGGAACCGGATCCTCAGATGAGGTCATTTGTTATGGTGGCAGGGGACGGGAGGTGGTGGGAGCAGGGGCCATGCTGTCTGCTGTCCCCTTGCTGGCGCCACAGGGTGGACAGCCTGGGTCTTGTCTGGACAGTGCCTCATGCGGGGGGCGGGGGTGATGAGAGGGTACGGGGACTCCCGAGGTCAGGGAACGCGAGGCAGCCCGTGCTTTGTTGGGAAGTCTGGAAGAGAAATGGGAGCGCAGTTGAGAGGCTGAGCCCTCCTCTTCTGTTGTTTCCTCACGGTATTGGGGTCTAGTTGGCCCCGTGTGGACCCTGAACTAGCCTACAACACGCAGAGGGGACCATCATGCCGCCCCCCCCCCCCCCCCCCCAACATCTGAAGTCTGCTTTATTCTGCAAAGCTTCTGGTGTTTGCCATTATCCTAGGCAGTCTCTCCAGCTTCTCGGATTTTCGGAGGCCGCCACCCAGGAAAGCTTGGCTATTAGAGCCATTATTTTTCTGGAGCGATGTGAACCACTTCCTAGTGCTACTTACAGATGTCAACATGTGCCAGCCTATGCCCATGTCCATACACATGTTCCCAGAGTGTTCTCAGAATTCTTCATCCCCCTCATCACCCAAACAGCTACTCCCCTACTTCTGACAGTGCTGTGCTCCTAAAGTCCAAGTGAGTGGCAGCCAGTGGGGTCCCTGTCCTGACTAACTTCTCTTCTTCATTGTTTTGTCTGGGAGGTTGCCTGCAAGGCTGTGCTGTTGTGAGTAGCAGAAGCTGTTCTCAGCTTGGGTGTGCGGCCAGTATAATAACACCCCAATATTGGGCTACTGAGATGACTCAGGGGTCACCTCTGTTCCACCCCCAGAACCTATGTGCACAAAGAGATAGAATGGAAAAAAAAAATGTACAAAACTGACTTCTGACCTCCACGCATGGGCTATGGTGTGTACACACGCGCGCGCACACACACACATCTTTGTAGAAGGAATCTCAAGGGTTTTTATTAACATTTGAAAGGTTTTACTTGAAACTATCAATTCAACCTCTAAAAATTTATTATCTGTTGTTTCCTGATTATTTTCCTTTTTGACTCTTCTGTGAAGAAATGATTCCTCTGATGTCATCTATGATTATTTTCAATTACATTTGTATTTTATTTCAAGTATGACAATGTTAAAGTAACTCTCCAGCTCCCTCTTTGTAACTCCCTACCGCTGCTTCATTTTGAGTTTAGTCCAGGGCAGTACGTGCAATGAACCTCCAGTCTTAGGTGCAGAGAGCTGGCAAGTGTTCCTGGACCTAATTACAGAACATCCTTGACTTTCCTTTTCTACTTGACAATGCTTCGAGTCATTTGCTGTTACTGCTTCCCTTTGTTAAGTCTGGATAACGGGCTCCGAAGTCTCGAAGGGACTCAGGCTCACTCCTCATCATCAGAAATTCTGATGCTTGAGGATTAGTCTCTGTGGTTTGAAGGTTTAGTGGGAGGGATTACATGCGATTGTTGAATTGACAGGAAGGGGCGGCGCAGCTGCTGCATTCCAATGTCTTTGCCTTTCCATGTGTACATACTTTTTGGATTCCTTCTCCAAAGGTTTCTTTGTTTTGTTTTGTTTTATTTTGTTTTGTTTTGTTTTGTTTTGAGACAGGGTTTCTCCATGTGACAGCCCTAGCTGTCCTGGAACTCACTCTGTAGACCAGGCTGGCCTCAAACTCACAGAGATCCTCTGCCTCCCGACTGCTGGGATTAAAGGTGTGTGCCACCACAGTGACAGTTGTGGTGACACACGCCGGTAGGATTTGCTGAAGGAGGCAGAGGCAGGAGGATCACGAGTTCGAGGTCAGCCTGGGCTCTAGTGGACACATTCGGTCTCACTCAATATCTCTGGGTCATCAACTTACATGTGTCTGTTCTGTGGCTATTGTTTCCCATCTACAGACAGGCAGCTAGAGTTTGATAAGCACCTTTTCTAATGCCCCTCAACAAAGAGAGACAAGGAATTGAGTCCAGACAGATGGCTTTCAAGTCTACATTCATGTGCAATTAAAATAAAACTCCAATCAAAGCATTACTTTTGCTAAGGGTCTTCATGACCATATACAGCCAGAAATGGATTCTGTCCTCATAACCAGTATTAGTAAACTGTCTCTCACCATTCCATTCCTTTCCTCCCTTTATTGCTGTGAAGTTTGTATCCAAGATCATGTTTTTTTAGCTCTGTTCGGATCTTACAAACTTCAGGTGGGAAGTGGGAAGAAACCCGAAGCCTGTGCTTGCGCCTCCTGCTGACAGAAGCAAAAACTAGCGGTTGGCCTTCTTACCCTGGTAGTTTCCATTGTCCAAACCTCCAGGGTTGAGAGAACCCCAGAACTTTCAAAGACCAGCACCGCCTCAGTGGGGAAGGGGTCAACGGTGGATTGCATTAACTTTTTATCTATGTTCTTTTTAGTCTTACCCAAGTTGGCAAGTGTCCATTTTCCCAAACAGAAGAGATAAAACAATTCTTAATTGTGATCCATCACCAGACGTGTAACTGGCAAGTCTCTCCCCTCTCTGAACTCAGTTTTTCACTGGTCTTCAGCCAGATGTGGCAAGTGTGTGGTGTGTGTGTGCATGCGTGTGTGTGTGTGTATATATGTATTGTATGTGTGTTTACACATGCAGACAGGTGCTAGTGCATGCGTAAGGCCCTTTCCTTGTACCATGTGGGTTTTGGGGACCAAGCTCAAGTTAGTCAGGTATAGCATCAAGCACCTTCACCCAAGGAGCCATACCGCAAGGCTCCCTCCCAGTTCCTTTTAGCTGTACAGTTCAGTGCCATTTTAAGCGTAGACATGGTTATGCAATGAGTCTTTAGAATTTTCTCTAGCAAAGTCTATTCTGTTACTGAATTCTGACTGCTGCTTTTGACCAAAGGAAAGAAAGCAACCGACAGTTGAGACCTTAGAAAAGCCTTGGAATTCTCCAGCACGCCCACCGTAGACTGGAACCTGGTGTGCAAAGACTGAGAGAAAGTAAAATGGACGACAGCTGCCATGTGGTGGCGAGAAGGAGCCATCATCTGTAAAACATGCTTTGTGGCGCTTCCATACAAGTCAGGAGCTGGAAAAGAGCCATAGCCATGAGGACTCGTGGTAAGATGGAACATTCTGGTATTTACAGGGATTGGTAGGTGCTGAACTTGTAATCATCTGGGTTGGGTATTTATGACGGCTCGTGGTCATTCACTCATCAAGGGAAAGGATGAACCTGGAAGGCACTCCAGGGCTCCACACAGGCAACAGACCAGTGTTTGCACCCTTTAAAGTGGTTACGCCTGTTCAGTTTGTATATTACTTGTAAGTATATGTTTTTCAGGCCTGACCATTTGGTATTGGATAATCAATTGGTGTGCTCTTCCTTGGAGAAATAAATGATGATGATGATGATGATGATGACAAGAAAAAGAAGCAAGTGAAAATGGGCTGGGTTCAAATGCAGGACAAACTAATTTACTACTTGTGTGATCTTGGGAAAAAAATTATCATTTGAAGAAATCAGATTTTTGTTTTGAGGGGTAAGTAGTTTGATATATGCAAAAGCAGTTTAAAGATTGATAGCATCGTGGCAGCTATGGTTTCTACACTCAGAGAATGTCCTTTCCTTGGGTCTGTGGACCTGTATGGACTTTATTATTTTTGTTTAAGTTTAATTGAACTTTATATATGTGGTATCTATCTGCGTACTGTGTATATGAAGCGCCTGCAAAGGCCAGAAGAGAGCATCAGATCCCCGGGAACTGGAGTTACAGATGGTTGTGAGCTACCATGTGGGTGCTAGAAATCGAACCCGGATCCTCTGGAAGAGCAGCTGGTGCACTGAGCCATATCTCTAGTCCCAAGCAGGGATTTTTGATTTAAGACTAGAAAGAAAGACCAGGAAGTGTCGTTCACTGCAATGTTTTTCTTTGCCAGGAACATTTGGAATGTAGTAAATAGCAGATCTGCCAGTGCGATCCCCGTCTGCCACCCACAACCTCTTTTTTTTTTTTTTTTGGTTTTTCGAGACAGGGTTTCTCTGTAGCTTTGGAGCCTGTTCTGGAACTCCCTTTGTAGACCAGGCTGGCCTCGAACTCACAGAGATCCGCCTGCCTCTGCCTCCCAAGTGCTGGGATTAAAGGCGTGCGACACCACCGCCCGGCTCCACAACCTCTCTTAATGAGCCCTTGGACCTTGGAGACAGATTGGGAACTCTTTATTCATTCACATAGCTCTTTAATTGGAGCTGGGAAGCATACATAGGTCATATACCTTTGGATTGAGGAAGTACAAATTCATTGTCCCTTTTACAGCAGGACATTAGGTTGTTACAGAAGGCGACCCATATCCATCCTGGCCGACAGCCAAAGAAACAAACGCCGTTGACTGCGGTACACGTTTGAAATTCTACACCTTTATTCCCGACCGCACAGTTACCTGAAGGAATAGAGAAAAAGACAAATCAGTGTTCGGGAGGTGTGGAGCAAAGGCGGTCACATTGTTTTTTCCTGCTGGTGGAGGGTTTGGTATATGTTGATTCCCCTTTCCAGACACGTCCTCTGGCTTCCCTTCCTATCTCGGGGAGACTGTAGAGTCTAGGTCCACAACAAGCGGGCATGGTGGCACACACCTTTAGTCACAGCACCCTAGAGGCAGAGGCAGGTGGATTTCTGGGAGCTCAAGGCCAGCCTGGTCTACAGAGTGAGTTCCAGAAAAACCAGGGCTACATAGAGAGATCTTGTCTCAACAAACAAAAGCACAATTTAGAGGAGATAGGAATTTAGTGACTGAATAGGGGTGCACGCATCATGAAATGGGCTCCCCTCTTTAAAGATCCTGGGGGTCTTCAGTAAATAGTGCAAGATAACTCGTACAGAGAATGACACCCTGATACTCCTTACCCACATCCTCGCCCTAACCTACCGGCTCATCTCTTAGGGGTGGAACTTTCCGTGCTGGGCTTATGTTATTTATTTGGCTGTTTGCTTGCTTGCTAATTTATTTGAATTTTAGGATCTGAGCCCTTAGGAGACCTTTACATATTCAGACCGACAGTTCACCTCCTACCTGCAGGCAGAGAGATCACCAGGAAGAAGAGTAACCCTGAAAGATGCAGGTGCATGGTTGTGGAGAATGCAGAGCCAAAACTGCCCAGTTAGCTGTCAGGGAGCCTCCCGTATAGAGATGTTCTGGGTTAGGTGGGGCTGGATTCTGGCTCACTCTTCCGGGAAGATCACAGTTCCTACAGGGTTCAGAAGAAGAGGAGAACCCCGTGCCATTCAGCGCTACCTTTATTTCTGCAAACCACATGACGTGAACGCACTCAGCCAAGGGCAGAGTGTCTCCACCAGCAGAGCGGGACATCCCACGTCAGACCTAAGTACCTTCCCCCTCACCTCTTGAAAATTCAGGGGAAAAATGGCTGCATCATTTGCCTTCAAGTCACACCGAAAGCCCAGGGTCCCAGAAACACGATTCCTGAGTACAGGTAATTCAAGACTGGGTAGAATAAAGGTAAGGGGAGTGCTCACAGTGCTCCAAGAAACAAAAGGGTCTTAACATGTCAACAGGGCTTGACCAAGAGTAGAAGGATTGATATTAATTACTCATGCAGTAGAGAAGGGAAGGGTTCTCACTTACTCTTCTGTCCAGAGACGGATGTAGATGAAGCAAAGTTCCCAGGTGCACTTCCTTTTCCAAACAGTTGGCTTGAGATACCAATCACGGTGTGAGGACCTCAGGGGTCAGGGTAGAAGCTCCCATTTTGGAAAGGCCGAGTTGGAAGTCTTGCTGCTTTCTCATGGGAGGGCCAGTTCTGTTCTGGGTTCATGGTTGGATGCCTAGACTCAGAAGTGGAACTGGACAAGACGTCCCTGGAGCTAAAAATGTGGCCCTTGACACGAGCCATTAGCTTTGCTCTGCCCGGGGCCAGTGATGGATGACTGACAGTAACTTTGATTTTATTCTGCCCTTGGAGATAGGCTTGCGGCCAAGCGGCCTACACACTTCAGTCTGTAAGATGTCAGCAGAGTGCAGTTTTATGGGTTACACTCTGTCTTGAAGGACTACTCTCTTGACGACTTTATTCAGCATCTCAGCTCCAGCTGCATCTTCTCCAGAACCAGGTGCATCGTAGGAAGGATTTCCTCCTTTTGAGGATATGAGAATAAAATGAAAAATGTGTTTATGCTGGTATACTTTATTTAAAAAATATGAGTGCACATGTTCCCGTGCTCTGTGTGTGTGTGTGTGTGTGTGTGTGCAGTGTGCATGTGGAAGTCAAAGAACAACGTTGTGGAGTTGTCTCCTTTTACCTTTCGTGAGTTCTAGGGATGGAACTCCAGCGGTGAGCCCAGCTCAGCCATCTTGCTGGCACACATGCTGGTATACCGCAAGTATTCATTATTATTATTAAATAATCCACCGTAGTGGTCATCTTTTCTTTCTCTTTCAGAGACCTCCAAATGTCTTCTCGGTGATGGAAAACTGCTGAGAAACTCTTGCTCTGGTCTCTACTTGGAGTTAAACTCGGGGTGAGACCACAGTGGGTTTTGCATGGACGTGTTTTTGTGGCCAGTGGTGAGATGTCTCTTCCAAAGAAGGATTCTTTGCCATGAGAGTGCCTCTCATTGGACTTCTGGTCTCACAGAGTTTCAGTCTCATCCCAAACATCTGCTGTCCATGAATACAGGAAAGAGGCTTGGCCATTCTTTTAGAGATGCAAAATTAGGGCTCAGAGGGGTTGAAGGGACTTGCCTGGGGAGAGCAAACGCTGCGGGAGCTGTGTTCTACATGTGTACTTGTTAGTCAACAAACCTAAAATCATGTCTTTGCCTTGAATTCACACGCTGGACCACCTTCCCAAGAATGATGGATAACAGTATAACAGAAAGAAAAGATGTTTTTTTATAAAAACAGTCTTTCTCAGCATCACTAATTACCTAGAAATACTAATGAAAACTGGAGGTGCATATCTGCTTTCAATAAGAATGACTGCTGCAGAAAGACTAAAGGTGACAACTGCTGGGGAGGGTAAGGAAAAGGGGCAACATTTGTACACTGTTGGCTGGGATGTAGATTGGTAGAAACATCATGGGCAATAGCATGGAGGGTCTTCCAGAAATTGAGAGAGAATTATCTTGTGATCCAGAAAGATCCTAGTGAGAATTTATTAAAAGGAAATAAAATCAGCATGTCAAAAAGACAACCTAACCTCTACATTAATTGTGAAAACGCTTCACAATATCTAGGAGATTGAAACAACTTGTATGTCTATCAACTGATGACTGGACAAAGAAAATGGGGTGACTATGTTTAATATTAATCACCCCCAACATGAGTGAAACTGGAGATCCTATAAAGTAAATTAAGAAAGAGGAGTACCACGTGATCTTGAGTCGAAAACATTGACCCCTCACACAAGTTGAGAGCAGAATGGTAGTTCCCAGAGGAGGCGGATAGGCAGAGAGGGCCACGGGACATCCACTCCCTGGGAACTGGGTTCCAGTTAGACACAAGAAGTTCTGGTGTGCTATTGCATGCTAGATTGGCTAGAGATAACAATAATGCACTGTACATTTTCTTTTCTTTTCTTTTCTTTCTTTCTTTTTGATTTTCGAGACAGGGTTTCTCCGTAGCTTTTTGGTTCCTGTCCTGGAACTAGCTCTTGTAGACCAGGCTGGCCTCGAACTCCCAGAGATCCACCTGCCTCTGCCTCCCGAGTGCTGGGACTAAAGGCGTGCGCCACCACCGCCCGGCTGTACATTTTCTTAAAAGCTAGGAAAAGGGTTTTAAATGTTTTACCAGCTGGGCAGGATGGGCCACGTCTCTAATCCCAGCATTCAGGCGATGAGGAAGGAGGATCAAGAGTTTGAGGCCGGTCTCAGTGAATCAAACAAAGTGAAACAAAGTTTTCACTGAAAAAAGATGATAAATATTTGTGAATTCGAATATTTAATCTGACTTAAACATTGCACAATGTCTGTGTGTCCTTTTAATATGTAAGATTTTAGTTCGTTTTTGGGGACCAGGTTTTGCAATGTGCCTAGGCTGGCCTTGAACTCCCAATTCTTCTGTGTTGGGGTTTTTATTGTTAGTAGTACAGATATTCACTACCGCATGTGGAGATTTTTATGGACTTATCAGTTAACAAAAGTAATGAACAACCTCGACTAGCCACGGCCTAGAGAAGTGGTTCTCAACATGTGAGTTGAGACCCCTTTGGGGGGCATTGAATGGCCCTTTCACGAGGGTCACCTAAGACCATCAGAAAACACAGATATTTACGTTACGAGTCATAACAGTAACAAAATTACAGTTATGAAGGAGCAATGGAAACAATTTTATAGTTGGGGGTCACCATAACATGAGGGACTGTATTAAGAGTGGCAGCATTAAGAAGGTTGAGAACCGCTGGCCTAGAGGATCTTTGTTGACACACACCCTCAATCCTTTGGAATCCTGGAGATGTTGGGTGTGAGGAAGAGCTGATATGTGCTCCTCGTGACTCTGCTTGACTTGTACCTATTAGCAAGAGCACACACGTATCAGAAGGGAGATAAGACATGAAAGTTGCTAGCTTCTCATATCTGGTGAGGAGATCCCAGAGCCTAGATTATCTGCAAGGTGGTAGGGGAACCGACCTCACCAAGCTGGGTAGGTCACTGAATGGGGCTGCTCTAGAGTTCCACTCAGCCCCACAGAGTACCAGGTGGGGGGTGTCTGTGAAGAAGAGGAGAAAAGACTTCCGTCATTGCTTCTGGCTTCTTCAGAACGCTGAGTTTTTAACTCACAGGAACTGAGGACCTTACATAGCCTTTCCTCTGGTTATGGTAAAACTGAATATATATCCTGCCTTTAGGCCTTATCCAGAACATTCCATTCTCTAGTTACGTTCCTGCAGACCTGTATATTAGGATAAGCCTTGGAATCGCACAGCATCTTAAGGATGTAGGCACAAGATTTGCACACAATTAAGACAGTCAAAAGTCTAGCATGGAGGGAAGAGGGAATCACACAGCTCTGTCCCACCCAGGGAACTACTAAAGATTACTGTGGGGGTGCAGTCATTTTCTCTGGGGAGGTGACCCCTGGTAGGTTGTCCATGCTACATTGGATAGCCCTCCACCCATGCATATGCTGGCAGCACTAAATGCACTCAGGAGGTTAAAAGAAGACAGTGCCTGAAGTTAGGAGAAAGATGGAGTAGCATGGTTCTGGTGGGAGTTGGAGGAGATGGAGTAAGGGATGCATTTGGCCAAATGGTAAACATGTATGAAGTTCTCAAAGAGTAAATACAAGAGTATTTTAAAAAGACTTGGTTCAGAGCACAGTTTCGGGACCCTTGACAATCTATGATCACTGAGAGGCAACTTCAGACTGAAAACCCAAGGCCAAGCTGAAGAAGCTAACTGGCCACACAGAACATTGCTCAGGTACAAGGCAAGCCAACCAACCAACCAACCAACCAACCATCAATCACATTCTGTATCAGGGCAAGTTCAGTAAAGGTTGTAAGATCTGGTTGTCCAAGTGTCCAGGAAGCATAGCTGCCTTAAGGGATTGTGTAGCCAGATGAAACCAATATTCCCTTTGATAAGAGAAAAAAAGTTCCTGGTGCTTGCTTTCAAGGCTTCATGCGCTCATACCGTGGGATAGCTGCCCAGAAGTCCCCAGGGCTCAGGGCTGCTTTTCTTGGCTCCTGCCAAATGTCCGCAGTGCCTTATTCTTCCCATGGACATTTTAACATCTCCCTTGTTCTCAGAGCTCTTAACACAAGCGTATCAAGCAAGGCTGTGCTTATTCCTTGGACTTCTGGGAATGGCGAGGGGCTGAGAGAAGGGGCAGCTCCACAGTACCAGACGGGAATCTGGCTTGAGTTGTCAGCCTTAGTTACATGTCTGAAGGGATCCCTGGCCCATTCTTCTTAGACCCAGTTTCTGCAATAAATGAGACACAGAGCTGATGTGGAAAAACTTCAGAGGATGAGGTTTTTTAGAGATGTGTGAGAAGGAAAAGCTAACAGAGCAGCTGAAAGCAAACGCTCCAGAGATTGAGAGAAGATTTGGTTCAGTTCCGTGGGGTCAGTATTTGGGCCACTCTACATTCATTATCTGTATTTCCAGAGGTGTAGAGAAAATTCCCTTCCAGTAACATGGCTAGAAGAGACTTATATGAAGTTATAATTTCATTTATTTATTTATTTGTGTGTGCGCGCGCGCGCGCGTGTGTGTGTGTGTGTGTGTGTGAGCGCGCGCGTGCGCAAACACATGCCTGGGTGCAGTCACTCACATGTGCAGCCACAGTGTCATGTGGAGGTCAAAGAACAATTCTCAGAAGTCAATTCTCTCCTAGCAATGTGAGTTCCTGGTATCAAACTCAGGTCACCAGGCTTGACAGCAAGCACCTTTATCCACTGAGCCATCTTGTTCCCAAGGTTATAATTTTAATATAATTAGATAAAAGTTTTAATATAATTTCATTAAAAGTTTTAAATGAAATATTATAGGGCAACATATTACACTTAGGAAGAAGCAGGGGAGAATTTCTGAAGGTGATTATGCCCAGAACAAAATCTTTAAGACTAAGTAGAAGGGAATATTCTAGAAAGTCCAGAAAGGGGTGACCCCCAAGGATCCTCAGCAAATCCACTGGAACACGGCATGAGAGTTTGGGGTGTGAACAGGCTTTCTTTGACACAGAATACGGGATACTGTTACAGGTGAGCCTGCTGAGGCTGATGGAGCCAAGTAGAGAAGACTACGGTGAAATCCCCACAGATGCAGGCAGAATGCATTGCGGGGGAAGAGGAGAGGTCGGTTTCCTGTCTGCTTAGGCCTCCTGAGCTCTTCTGTGCAGGATGTGTTTAGGGAGAGGTCAGAGCTGACGGAGCTGGGGGGCTTTTCAGTTGTTCCATCAGCTCTTAGGACAACACCCATGCAGGATCTCACATAGGAAGACTCCAGCCTGTGAAACTGTTAATAAGAACAATGATAATACCCAAGTTAGGATGTGTGTAGGGATGGCTGGAGATACCAGCATCTGGAGAAGAGACTGGACTCTGGGGGACATGTTACACGACCTGTCTTAATCCAGAGTCGGTCTCTTTATTTTTATTTTTTTAAAAACTACCTTAAAACACACAAGGGTTACATGAACAGAAACCGGGTCTATAGGATTGGTTCATAGAAATGCCACACCAGCTCCTGGTAAGAAATACTCACTAAGGGGGTTTATGTATTCTTCTGTTATCTGGTGCGAGAGGGGACTATGTGGTAGATTATGGAGACAGAAACATGGAAATTTTTATGCTTATGACTGGCAAAGCCATGGATACAGGATGCTTAAAAAACAAACAAACAAACAAACAAAAAAAACGACAAACCAACATAGCCTTCCCTTCCTCTTGCTCCCTAAAGAGCCCCCTTCCCCATTCCTCCCGATCAGATCACTGTACCCTGTTTTTTCCCTCTCCACTGCTTCCCAGCTTCCTACCCTGGCGATGGTCCCCCAAACTGATAGAGTCTTGAAGCCTGCATCTCTTACCCTGATCTTTGTAGTGTTCCAGTTAATTCTGAGGATTATCTGAGGACCAGAGGACATTTCCATAGCATGTGTTGTCATAAAGACAGGAGGCCTCCTCCCCGGGTCCAATAGTCTGCCAAGTGTTGAGGAGTGGGGATGTTTGCCCCAGGATGTTCTCTGTTAATGTGGCAGCCATTTCGACTTCCTTCTAGGTCTCCTGCAAGTGAGAGACAGAGCTCAGATGCTCCTATTTACACCAGTCCCATTTAGGGTCTTTTCATGATTTGTTCCTTACTAGATCCCAATGATTGCCCTAAGTGAATTATTATACGCAACAGGAAGCTAGTGATGCTAAATGAATACAGAAAAAGAAAGAAATCTATACACAAGAACTTTATGAATTTTGGAGAAAACCACTATATTTTGTTAATTATTTCCTGAATATTTTGTAGTTCATTTTTCCCCTTCCTTTGTAGTCTATTTTTTAAATTAATTAATTAACCAATTAATTAATTTGTTGTTGGTGGTAATCATATCCCTTGATTGCTTCTTCTTTACGTTTCTCTTTATGTTTTCTGTTTGTTCCATATGCTTAATGTTTTTGGTTATGACAAGACTTACTTAAAGCGTTATATATATAATATCTTATTTTAAATGAATAGCACCGTCCCAGTGTTCGGAGGAGGAGATGGGAGGGCCCTGGCCAGTCAGTCTAGCTAATTTATGAGCTCTCGGTTCAGTGAGAGGCCCTGCCTCAAACAAACAAACGGTGGAGAGTGATAGAGGAAGATTCTAGACGTTACCCTCTGGCCTCCAGGAGAGCTACATGAGCATGTCCCTGCCTCCCCCTCCAACCCACGAGCATGCCCCAGCCTCCCCCTCCAACCCAAAGAGCAGCTGACTGCCTGTTATCACAGACAGAAACTCTTTTTTTTTGCTCATCTTAACCGTTTGATGAAGTTCTGCATTTGGATACACAGTGGCCATGTCAAGTTTAAGAAATTAGGGCAATTCTTTAACACACAGTCCCAAGCCACTGAGTCCTGGAGGAGCGATTTAATATTGGTTGGTAGCTGGGCGTATCAGGAAATAAAATTGTTCTTCTCTGACAAAAGGAAACATTTAACCATTTACTGGCGAGTTTTCCTTGTTCTGCCTGACAGTGTGTTTCTTAATGATTCTTCTCTGACCTCAGCTGCCTCTGTTTTCGGCTCTGTGGCTAATGCCTGCTGTCTCGGTTTTATTCATGGGATCTTTTTCGCTCCAGGACTTCTGTTGTTTCAAAACAATTATAATCCCTTCTAAATTTCTAGTTTGAGTCATTCTATTCCTTTATTTTGCTGATTTCTTCAAACTGTCTTACTATATTTTTTTCAGGCTCAATGAGCTTCCAAAAAACAAGTAATTAGGGATTTTCACAGAGAAGCTGATACATCTCCATTTCCTTGAGGTCAGCTACTGGGAGGTGTGCGTGTGTGTGCATGCATGCGTGCGTGCGCGCGTGTGTGTATGTGTGTGGTGTTTTCTTTGTCTTTTTCTTTTTTTTTAAAAATCTATTTATTATGTATATAGTATTCTCCTGCATGTATGCCTGCCTGCCAGGAGAGGGCACCAGACCTCCTTACGGATGGTTGTGAGCCACCATGTGGTTGCTGGGAATTGAACTCAGGACCTTTGGAAGAGCAGCCAGTGCTCTTAACCTCTGAGCCATCTCTCCAGCCCCCATGTGTGTGGTGTTTTCTCTCCTTGGCTTATCATGTTTGTTGTACGCATTATGCTAGCATCTGAACATGTGAAGTGGAACTTATTCTTGTCTTTAACCAACAGTTCCGTCTGTGAGAGGGCTCCACCAGACAGCTGTGAAGGCATGTAGGTGCTGGTGCCCTTGGGAATCGCGTGGGCAGGCCTGGTGTCTGGGACAGCAGGTGTGCAGCTTTCAGTCTTGGGCCTGTGGGGTTGGGTCTAGAGCGTAAGGTCTGTTAAAATAGACTTCTGAAATGAATCCATGGGGGTCAGTTTGGGTCCTTGGGTCTATAGAGGTCCTGAAGGGTGGGCTTTGGGGATTGGCTTGATGTTGGCAAGCTCACAGCCTTCTACCAGAGCTCAGGATTACTTGAGAAGATAATAAATTCAACCATTGATTTTAAAGACCAAGAAGCTAGGTCCTATGCCAGGAGTCATGGCACAAGCCTTAATCCCAGATCCTGGTCCACACACAGAGTTCTAGGACATCCAGGACTACATAGAGGAGCCATCTTGAAAACAGAATAAAATAATTTTAAAAAGAAAGAAGGAAGAATCAAAGTGCGAATTTCAGGTGTTTGACAAAAATCTAACTGAGTGTTTAACTCCACACACCCACAGCCATAGTCACGTAAAAACACTAGTGTGTGTAGCACCATGCCACAGGAGGCAGCGACAGTCACACAGCTCCACTTTCTTCTGGGTAAACTTGAAGTAAGCTGTGGTATAATTCGGAAAGCCGAGCCTTATTTCTCCAGCATTTCATGAAGCAGACTTGGGTCAGGACCACTAGTGCTTTCTGGTGGGTGGTGTAAGAGGCACTGGTGGTGGAAGTGTGAGTGTGAGGAGGTGCAAGTGTGCCAGTGGGGAGGAGGTTCCCGCATCTCACACACACAGTCATACGCTCGTCAGAGCAGAAGGACAAAGGACAAAGGCTGCCATAGGAAGGCGGCAACAGTTACTAAGGATTTCCCCTTCTTCTTGTTCCTTGTAGATGCTCTATTTCTTGATCTCTGCATCTACTGAAGTCTACAATTATTTAAAAAAAAGTGTATGAGTCATCAGAATATTGGTTGCTGACTGTCACCAATTAATAATAATAACAGAAATAGCTATCATTCCCATATGCTTACTAGATGACGTTTCTTACAGTTATGTAGACATTCTAGAATCTTTTGTATGTATAGGTGTGTATGTGTGTGTGGAAGGGGGGATTTAAGTGTGCACATACCACAGCGTATATTGGGAGGCAGGATATCTCTTGTTTTTCCACTGTTCTGGGTACTCCAGGCTAGCTGGCCTCTGGGTTTCTAGGGAATTCACCTGTCTCTGGCAGGAATTCTGGGATTAGAGATACATGCCACTACACTGGGCTTTCGCATGAGCTCTGAGGCTATAAACTCGGGTCATCAGGCTTGCACCGTGAGAGCTGTCTGTCACCCACTGAGCCATCCATCTCCCCATCTCTTACAGAAAAATGAGCTCATGTAATAGTCGATACAACCACACGAGGGCGCTATAACCTCGCTTTACCATTGCTTTTACACCATTGGATTATTCAAAATAATGAGCTTCCAGGAAATGTGATGAGTCACATGGAGGTGACAAAACGAGTTCGAATTCAGGTACACAGGTGCCGTTTTCTTGTTTCTTCAGTTTCTTAGTGCTTTAACCCCAGTGGCAGAAGGGACTGGTAGGGTGACCTTAGTATCTTGCCATGAACGGCCACCCGTTTTTCAGCTACGAAGGATGGACACGGCTTCTTTTAGATCAGAAGAGCAGTGTGGCGGATGAAGACCATATTGGTACACCTCCCTTGTATTTCTCCCCCGTGCCTCTCACCCACAGAATCCTTCTCTAACTTAATCACACCAACTGTGCCACCTCAGGGGAGCTGCTCCAGGAAACGTCCCCGCACCCTGCTCTGCCTAAGTGAACCGCTGGCGAGCTTTCGGCTGCCTTCACTCAGCATGCGTAATGCAAGTGCTCAATTTAGGCTCAGGAAGACTCCGCAGTCCTGGTTAGATGAAAAAAAAATGGGGGTGGGGTGGGATTTGAACTCTCAAATCCCAGCTTTACGATTCTTCCTTGTCTAGTAACCACTCAGAAGCTGAGAACGCTCTGTGTGGAAGCAGGGAAGTCAAAAATCTTAGGTAGTCTTTCTTCAGATGCCCCTCAACTTGAGATGGACTTATATCTTAACAAAAATCATGGTAAGTGGAAAATACTGTAAGTTAAAGAGGCATTTAATATACATAACCTGTCAAATCACCTAGCAAGAGAGTATTGTGTCAAATATAGGTAGTTTGCTCTTGTGATTGTGTGGCTGCTGGGAACTGTTACCCGGCATCCTGAGAGTACTGTACCATACAGCCCTTGAAGAAGATAAAAATTTTAAAAAAGGAAAAACCTGCAGCAAATCTTCATACCACTTTCATACTGTAGTAAAAATTTAAAAATTATAAATCAAACTATTTTAAGTCAGGGGTTATCTCTAATAAAGAAACTAAAGAAGATCCTGCAAGCCATCTAGTTAGAGCAAAAGAACTTTGCTGCATTTTAGTGGCAATCTTAAGCAAAATAAAAATCAGTTTTCTATGAGTTAGCCAAGAGCAGGAGGTGTAAGAAAGCTCTGATGATGTCTCAGTGGTGGAGCACACCTTTAATCCCAGCACTTGAGAGGCAGAGGCAGACGGACTTCTGGGTTCAAGGCCAGCCTGGTCTACAGAGTGAGTTCCAAGATGGCCAGGGCTACACAGAAAAAACCATGTCTTGGGGGAAAAAAAGCCTGGATAAACCAAATTCCAGATGGAAATAAGCCTGGGATTAGAGGGGAAAGAAGATGAAGGTTAGACATCTGTGGATTTGGGGACCAGTTGCTTAGTCTCCATGTCTGCCTCCTAGGCTCCCAGACTCCATCTTCAAGTTTGGTGGAGAAACTGGAAGGCAGTTGATAGACAGAGGGAAAAAGACATCACTTGCCCTTTTCATGGCAACTGGAATTTAAGTTGCTGCAATAAGCGAGGCAAAGAGATGCAAAACAAAAATCCCCAAACAGAAATGGCTGAAAACAATAGAAACGATAGTGGAAGTCTGTTGAACACATTTCCGCTGGCCCAGCCTCACCTCGATCACCATCCTCGCTGCACCAGAAGTCAGAAGTGAACAAAATCAAATCCAAAGTAACATCTTTGTATCCACTCTTCTTCTATACGCAGTATATCCATTTAGAAATACTTTATTATCATTGTGTGTGGGCCTCTGAGTAGGAGCACACACGCCATGGCCAGCGTAGGGAGGTCAGAGGACAGCTGATGGGAGTCAGTCTTTCCTTTCTACCGTGAGATTCAAGGTTCAAGCGCAGGTTCTCAGCATCATGGTAAGTAATTTTACCCATGGAGCCATCTTGCCAGCCCTATAGACAGTATTTAGAGTGCAATAAATAACGTGATTTGTCAGGTAGTAGAAAATGAAAAAAAATACAACAATAACAAGAAAAAACACGGCTGATACACAACATTTTGGAAATTTTATTTAGTCCTTATTAGCATGTATTAATTTTGGGGCCAATGGTTCCATTATAACTTTCCATATAAGCTCATTTATGCTAGTCTCTACCCCCAAAGGAAACTAGACTCATCTGAGAATAAGAAACCTCAGCTGAGAAAATGCTTCCATTGGATTGGCCTGGGGGGGGGCATTTTATTGATTGATAATTGATGTGGAAGGACCTAGCCAACTGTGGGAGCTATTATTACCCCTGGGCAGATGGTGTAGAAAAAAGCAAACCTTGTAAACCGTGGAGAGCAAGCCTGCGAGCCGCTTTCCTGTCTGGTCTGTGTTTGAGTTCCTGCCTTCAGCGGCCTGCCTTGGCTTTCTTGGGTGAGGAACTGTAATTGAGACAGACGTATCAGCCCAACCGATGCTTTGCTCCTCAAGTTGCTTGTGGTTGTAGTATTTTATCACAACATCAGAAAGCAAACCAGGATAGCACGCATTAGTTGTCCGTGCTAGTGGATCTTACTGTGGGAACCACTGAAGGGTTTTACCCAGGCAAATTCACGATCAGGTTTCTTTTTTTTTTTTTAAGGTTTGTTTATTTATTTATTTATTTATTTATTTATTTATTTATTTATTTATTTATTTATTATGTATACCTCCATGTATGCCCGCACACCAGAAGAGAGCACCAGATCTCATTATAGATGGTTGTGAGCCACCATGTGGTTGCTGGGAATTGAACTCAGGACCTGTGGAAGAGCAGCCAGTGCTCTTAACCACTGAGCCATCTCTCCAGCCCCAGATCAGGTTTCTATAAAGGCTATTTCCGTTATTGAGTGGAGGATGGATGGTAGTTATCTAAACTTGGTGCAGGAGACCAGGTAGAAGGTCCCTTAGTTTAGTGACAGATGTTGGAGGTGAACCTGGTAAGGTGTGATGATGTATGTACTCAGTGTGAGCAGGGAGAGGAAAAGGAGGTACCCGTTTCACAGAAGGTACTGCTGTGGAAGGGGCAGGCGGCCATTAGGAGATCGAAAGAAGCTACTTGCCTGCCCCATGGCTTGGGATGCCCCAGAAGGTGGGTTACTTCTGAACAGTAGCTGTGTACAGAAGCACTGCCCTCAGAGAACCCAGAACCACTAACTCGGAGATGGAAGGGCAAAGAATGTGTCCAGGGGAGTCGGGATTCCGTAGGGCATAGAGGAAGGGTTGAAATGGAGGCCAAGGTGATTGGCCGGGGGAGGGGAGATCAGAAACCTTATGGACCATGGGAAAGAAAACCTGGCTGTGCTTCTGGTTGGAACATGCTTGTTAGGAGTGTCTCTCACAGCATTGTGATCACGTGACCCTTTAGGCTCCTCTGAACTCACATCTTCTGTTCATTATTTGCTGATTTTCTGCTTTGTAGGTCTCTCATGAATCTTTCATAGATATGAACCCATGCCATGTTATAAGATTTATGGAATTTGAAAACAAGAGCCCATTGAAGTGGTCGGGTGGTCAGTCTATCTGTCTATCTATCTATCTATCTATCTATCTATCTATCTATCATCTATCTACCTTCTTACCTACCTATCTACTTGTCATCTATCTATCCATTTTAGTTCGGATTTCTGTTGCTGTGAAGAGACACCATGACCATGGAAACTCTTATAAAGGAAAAACACTTAATAGGTTGACTTACATTTTCAGAGGTTTAGTCCATTATCATTACGGTATAACATGGTGGCTTGCAGGTAGACATGGTGCTGGAGAAGTAGCTGAGCGTCCTACATCTTGACTTGCAGGCAACAGGAAGTGGTCTAACACTGGGCCGTATCTTGAGCATATATGAGACCTCAAAGCCTGCCTCCACAGTGGCACACTTCCTCCAACAAGACCACACTTCCTCTAACAAGGCCACACTTCCTATTAGTGCTACTTCCTTTGGGGGCTATTTTCGTTCAAGCCACGATCATCTATGCACACCTACTATGGTAGACAAAACATAGGGCAAAGCCATAGCAATTTATTTATTTGTTTGCTTGCTTGTTTATTTACTTATTTATACTGGGGTCAAACCTACAATGTTGTGCATCCGAGACAAGGGCTCTAACCCTGAGCTATAGAGCCAGCCCTAGGTCAGTGATGGAAGAGTGGATTTCTAGTGCTGGCTCTTTGCTCTCCAGTTGAAGGTGTGTCACCTCTGTTTTAAAGGTCTTTGTTATGTGGCCTTACTGGTCCCTTAGATGTACAGTTCACAAGGATTTTTCATGAAACTTGCTTTATTTGCTCTCAAAAGTCTCTGGGGGGCTGGAGAGATGGCTCAGCGGTTAAGAGCACTGCCTGCTCTTCCAAAGGTCCTGAGTTCAATTCCCAGCAACCACATGGTGGCTCACAACCATCTGTAATGAGGTCTGGTGCCCTCTTCTGGCCTTCAGGCATACAATCAGACAGAATACTGTATAAATAATAAATAAATAAATATTAAAAAAAAAAGTCTCTGGGACAGGAAGAGAGACCACTGATGTTCAACCTGCTCTACAGGCGAGAATACCGTTGTTTAGCCAGATGAAGCGCCTTATTAAAAACTTGTGTAGATCAGTGCTGAGCTTTGTGCCTTAAGGGATCTTTGACCTTCACACAAGACCACACAGCTTTTGTTAAACACCTCGGAAGCTGCCAAGCCCTGTTGACCCTCAGTCATCAAAGAAGACATTTTTATCATACTTCCTGTGCATACCTCACACTATGGCGTGCCTAAGCACGTAGGAGGTCAGTAGGAGGCCGTGGCTCAGTGTTCTCTGGAATCGTGCTGGTGGTACTATGCAGGTTATCCTGCACTCTTGGGGGGGGGGGGTTACTGTTTCCTAAAGAGCTTGCAGCCAGGCTAGAATCAGGTCAGGACACGCACTTTGTACAATGCGCTGCTGCCATTGATGCTTTACATGAACTCCGTGAAGCTGTCTAGTCCAGCTACAATTCAGAAGACTCATTTTTCAAAAGAGGAGAACTCCCACTTGAGCTTTGACTGTGGAAAGGTGAAAATAACCATTCCCAACACATGAGGTTTAGAGCTTTAAGAACACACTAGGCATTTGTTAAATGCGTGTACTCTGAAGACATAAAGGTATCTATCTACACAGAACCCAGCAGGGCTTTGAACGAGACTATTGAGTTGACACAGTGTAAACTGGGCTGGAAACTCAGAAGTGGCAGCCAGCAAGCATTTGTTAGTGACGAGCTGCTGTATTCAAAGTCAGATCTTGCATTTATTGGGCTGCTCAGTGGAGCAAGCAGATGTCCTTGTTCCAAAAGGTTCACTAGCCACACGGGTCCTCATGTCTCAGAAGCCACACGTACAGTGACTCTGCCTTGCAGCTCAACTGACTCTTTGCTCACCACTTTGGCCATGAGGCGCCTACAGCTGGTCCTTGTGGTCTTTGTCTTGCTCTGCTGTGTTCCACCAGGTAAAATGAAAATCCCTTTGCTTGCGGAATTGTGGTGTGAGGCTCTACAAGACCGAGACAAAGGCAGGGCCGAGAGAACAGAAGTAAAAACAGGAGGAGTATGGGCAGAGATGCATGCTGTGGGTCACTGCAGGGAACGAAGAGATGACACCAAGGGCACTAACAAGAGATGGCTCTCTTCAGAGAAGAACTGGCTCTGAATTTGGGTCTTGAGCAACTAGGAAGCTTGTCAGTGAGGCTGGAGGGATGTGGGCAGAAATGGGGCAGTGTGGAGTGAAAACCCTCTTAGAGCAAAGACAGGACATGGGGCAGAAGGGAAGCTGTTCCCCAAGGATTCTTGGGGCTCCCCTCTCATGGTTGGCTGTTCACACACTTTCTTGTTTATTTATAGGTCAAGGCAAATGTTACAGTGAGAAGAATCTAAAAACCGAGCTAGTCGTCAGCCTGCATTCAATTCCTTTGTAGCATAGTTGGATCCTGTGGGGGCATCAGAATGAGTAGCCAAACTAAGCTCTGGACAGGGGGAAGTCACAGGAGAATATGGAGAAACTCCCACTTAGTAACTAAGATAGGGGCTTGTAGGTGTTCAGAAAGCTCCTTCTTCCTACCCCAAACCTTCACATTCAAAAGTTGCCACTTAAGAATCAAGAGTGAAACATGAAAAAGACAGACACCTGGGAACACACTGAGACGGTTGCTACTCTTGGGTGTGGCAGGATCTCTGGATACTGCACCGTGTCTACTCTTGAGTCCTCTGTCTCCATGGGGGTGCTCTGCTAGTGAGCATACAGCAGGCAACTTTGCTTACCAATAGCATTTGACCATACACTATTCATTATCTGCACTCGTTGATTCTTTCTGCAGATCAAACTCTAATCCATGTGTCTATGCTGGCAGCTAGAAGAGAGAGCAAGGCTTGCCATAGAAGAGAGGGATGTCCCGGGCTACACCCGTTCCCATGAACTCCCCCCCCACCTCCCGTCCATTACTCCTTGGCTTCCAAGGGCACCTAGGTATTAACATTGCTAGACTTAGGTATGGGTTTTAGGTACTTCAAGCCATTTCTTTCCCATTATCCCATAGGATACCTCTGAGTACTCTGTAATTGAGCTAGGACAGGTAACGGGGCTCTTAACAAAAAGTCATCCTGAAAGTGATTGGACACATTGGGATGGAACTGATGGCTTCTGAATTCTAGGCCATTGGTCTTCCTTCCTTCAGAATGAAGTTTTGACAACCCAAAGCTACCTGGGAGATGTTTGTGTCTCCTGGTATGGAGTCTCTGCAGACCCCCGAAACTTCTCTGCTGAATGATATTTCCATGTAGAAAATAGTGCCAATCTGAACCTACTGTGTTGTCCTGTACATATAAATGACCAGTAGTTCATGTAATTCTGGATCATGGGAGCTAATGGCTTACATTACAGGGCCCCTGAAAAGTGAGGCCAAAGCAACCAGAAGGGGTATGTAGTCATAGATACGATGGATATATCTGATTATGTAGAGTTTCTTATTAAAATGTATGGTGAGTTGGAAGTCTAATTTATCCATGATACTGGAGGACAATAAGTATCACATTAACCTTTTTTTTTCCTGTTTGCAGTTAGAAGCGGACTGAATATTTACATACGACGAATTTTTGATACGTGCTGGCTAGCAAAAGGCGTTTGCAGGGAAAAATGTCAGAAAGAGGAAATTTATAACATTTTTTGTGGTACTCATTTCCTGTGCTGTATCAGCAAAAAGGACATGCCCACGCTGTTCGTGAAGTAATTGTGAGTATCCAGGCTCTCCTGCGGGTGCCTCTGGGAATTCTGAGAAGCTCAGTCGCACTGGTAAAATGCTGGCGGTGGTCCGTCAGTGTTCCTGTAGGCTGTGTTCCTTGGTTGCCTTTCTTCGGGAAATACTTTGAATTAAATTCTTTGTCACCAGTGTTTTTCTCATGACCCCACAAGGGACATTTCCTCAGGCGTTCTAAAGGAGAAGTCCCAGTACCCGTTTTTTTTAAACCTTGTATCAATGGAATTGTTCAGTAGTTACTTCTTTGAAACCTGCTCTTGAGGGGCTGTAGACAGAGCCGGGGGTGGGGGGGTGAGGGTGGGGTGGTGTCTCACCCATGCTAAGCAAGGGTTCTACAACTGAGCTAGATCAGCCCCAGCTGGCTCCTCCTGGTCTGACCTGCTCTGAAATGCTTTGGGGAAATGTATTCCATTGTCTCATGTGCCTGTAGTCACCATTCTCAATGGTGTAGGGTTCTGTAGAACTTACCTGTGGCTATTCCTGGGTGGCTACATGATTGCATCTATAGGTTTCAGTTTGGGACTTTTTACAAGTAGCGTTGTGACAGACATTTCTTTCTTCCTTTTTATAGGTCACATTCAGTTTTAGTAGATGGACGTGTAGTTGCGGACCCAGAAACCTGGCCTCTGTCTCTCACATTGATTGTACTGACTATTGCTCTCGCCTATGTTGCTACTTCTTATTCTGGATCCCAGCTAGTGTTTTCTGTCCCGGCCTCCCTCTAGGGTATGTATACTAATGATACATAGTAACTGAATTCACCTATGATTAATAAACTTTCACTCTCTGGTCAGATGTCCTTGTTTGTGACTGGAGTACAGCTGGAAGTTGGAGCACTGTGTATCCCTATTCGCAATGGGCATACTCAAGTTTTAATGTAGAAAATAGGAAAATAAAAGTCACCTGGAAAGCAGCTAAACTGAAGTTTTGAGTATGTAGCAGTAGATTTTCTATTGGTTAGTGAGAGGACATCATTTAAAGCTTTCTGTTGGTCAGGGTTGCAGCTGGGTTTGCAGTGCGCTTTCCCAGCAGGTGGGAAGCCTTCCTTGACCTCTTTCCCCAGCCTCTGCTCCCTGGGGGCTGAATTACAAGCATGCCTCACCGTACTGGGTCCTTTTACTTTTCTATCCATGTGAAAAGCAGAGCATGAAGTCATCTTACTATTGTGTTCCCATCAACTTCTCCTCTCAGATCTCTCCATTTTTGCTTTGTTTACTTAGATTCTTAGATGTGATGATCACATATACTTTTCAAATTAAAAAAAAAAACATTAGGAAGAACTTGAAATACTTTTTTCTTTTTGTATAAGCTTTCTAACTCTCCCTGACTCTTCTCGGAACAGTATCTGCTTGGCTGTCCTGTAGCTACACCTCATAATTTATCTTTACGTTTGTATATTCTCTTTCCCTTTCTATGTTCAGATGGGTTGGTTGTCAGGGATATGTCTCCAAGCTGGTGGGTCTTTCCTTCTGCTTGACCTTGTCTGATGTTAAACCTCCTCACTAAAGATTTCAATACAGTTATTATATTATTCAGCTATGAAATCGCTTTTTTGGTGTAGAGTGATTTTTTTCTTCTCTTTTGTCTTGTTTTTTTCATGCCCTCATTGAAATTTTGGCTTGGGGAGTGGAGAAATGTCTACTAATGAAAGGCCTTGCCAGCGATCACATCCAGGCCAGTTAGAAACCTGATCTTCAGGCATTGTCTGGGAGTGAGCAGACAAACAAACCACTTCCAGGTTGAAGGTGGGAGTTGGTTATCCTGTCCATTCTTTCTGTGTTAATGGAAGGGAGGGAGCCATGGGAAGCACTCATGTCTGTTTAAAATTGCGCTTGTTCCTCTTGATCTTATACTCTGTGGTTCGAAGAGGAGCAGTGGACTTTTGATTTTATTCACTCGCTCATTAGGGTCAGTGGCCTCCTCCAGTCTCCTCACATACCGGATGAGAGTCGTGGGGACCATTCCTTTGTATTGAAAAATACCAATTTATAGAATTATTGTAGTCCATCCATTTAACAGATGAAAATCATCTAACTTGTGTGTTTTGGGCAAATCTAAAGGAGTTTCTGGGCACCTCTCTATATCTGTATTTTTCTATCTCAAGCTGGTGAGAATATAAGCTTTTGTGCCCATAAATGACTAGGAGTAAGAGTATTAGTTTATATAAAAACTATACATTTAGTCTTTTGAGGAAAAGAATATTACCCAAACTGCACCATTTTGCATTTCCACCAGCAGAAGAGAATTAATTGGTCATCATTCTTACCAGTCCTTGCTATTTTCGGATTAAAATAATTACCCTTACTTGTTTTTTTTGTTTTTTTTTTTTTGGTTTTTCGAGACAGCGTTTCTCTGTAGTTTTGGTGCCCGACCCAGAACTAGCTCTTGTAGACCAGGCTGGCCTCGAACTCCCAGAGATCCACCTGCCTCTGCCTCCTGAGTGCTGGGATTAAAGGCATACGCCACTACCGCCCGGCTACCCTTACTTGTATATGCAGTGTTAATTCATTGTGACTGTTGTGGTTCCTTAATGATTAAGCATTCTGGAAATCTCTTTATGTGTTTATTTGGCAAACAAGCCCTGTGATTCTAGAGTCTGAGGAGTTCAGGCCCCTTCCATCCACAAGCCAGGAGCTTAGGAAACTCTACACCAATTCAGTCTGAGTCCAGAAGTCTAAGACCAGCGAGTCAGCGGTGTAAACCCGAGACCAAATGGTGGTAAAGACATAATGAGCTACTCCTGTTCATATGCACTGGGGGGAAGGGTGAGCCAGGGGTTACCTCATGTATCATCATTGCTATGTTCTCGATGGCCATGCATGCTACTAGGGTTGGCTCCCCAATCCTGACAGGCTGGTTCTAGACCTGCTGCCTCTCAGTTGGCCTCATCTGACTGTTGGAACGGCCCTGGGCTATGCAAACAACTTCCCTCTTCCAGTATACGTTTTTGGCAGAGGGAAATTGGCATAGTATATTCTCCGTGGGAAATAACTGCTCAGCTCTAGGGCAAGCTCAAGCTTATTTTCTTAGCTTGCACTTTTCTGCCATTCACCCCTTTTCTCATCTCCCTGGTAAACTGCTGCCCAGGCTTTAAAGCCTTTCAGAGGCTTTTGGTTTTCTGCCAAAATTTTCCCCTGGGAACTCTGATTCAATACAAATCTTGTCACATTCGCTTCTGAAACTCAGACAGGCTCCGCCATCTGCTTCCCTGCCCCCATCTCATCTTGAATTCTTTAGCACCTAAAACCCCATTTACGTGCTGGTCCCCATCACTCCAGTGTCCCAGAGCCTATGACAGTCATTTCTCCATCATGGGCCACAACAAAATAACAACTAAAGTCCTGTACCGCTCCCAGAGTTCCCACGAGTTAGCTTGTGTCTCTTGCTTTACCAGGCTAGGGAAACTGGAAACCAAACCCTGTCTCTCTTGTGTCCAGTTTTCTCAGCAATGCCGGTCCTTCCTGGGACCCACAGCCAGCACTAAAGCAAGTGTCCTTAATGGCTCGTATGGACCAGCCTCTCACATCAGGCCACATCACACAGCTTGGATCTCAGGAAAGGGAAAGCAGCCATGTTGCTCCGTTTCTCGACTTCTACAGTCCTCAGACCATCTGTCCCCATGACCCATGACCTCGTGCGCCATGCTGTAAAGGACTCTCTCATTTCTGTTTAAAAGGCTTCTTCAATTCAAACAGCTCTGATGCAGGTTGATAATTTCCAGTTGTCGTAGTTTCCTATACGAGGCCATTACCAAGGCCCCTGTGTATACACCGAATCATAGATTTCACATCTCCATGTTTGTGTGGTGGCCTCGACTTATTAAGGAGGCTTGACACTCCGTATAGAGAGGGGGCACACTCTCTGCTTCGTTGAGTGGATAAAACCAAAGGCGAGACGAGGAGAAAGACAGAATTCTTTCTCTGTACCACTGTCTGAGCAGGACCGGGTCATGTGTCTCCATGCCTCCTGGGATGCTTCACACGCAGATGGCTCGACTTTGGTCGCACATCTCATATCACTCACAACAGAGGCCACACCACTGCCAACTCAGCAACCAATGGGAAAGGTGGTCACAGTGGGACCACCCTCATGATGGCTTTGCACTCCATCAGATCAGCCTTAGTTACAGGAAGCCTTGCCACCCACCTCAGGGGTCATGCAACTGCTCAGCCTTACCCCATCTTGGCCTTTTGTCTGTCTGTGCTCAGGCTCTAACTGTGTCGTGAGACATTTTCTAGGGATAGGTGAATAGGTGTCTGTTTTCTCCAGGGCACCAAAGACAACCAAGAGATGATTCCACCCGTGTGTATTGACAGGTCAATGAGTTTATTGGAGTTGCTTACGGGGGTGGAGTGGGGGGAGATGGTGATGATAGACCCTCAGGCAGGGGCATCACTGAGAAGCCCGTTCCAAGGTGGGCAATGTGTCCCTCGAGCTTCCTGCACAGCCTGTAGGGAGCTGCACTGCAGCATCTCCTGGAATGGCCACCGTGGCTGGAACCTCGGAGGCAGGCTTTGTGAGTCTCATAATTGTCTAAGCTTTCAGAGCCTTGTAAGCCTTGTGACCTCTCTGTTTATGTTACACTAGCTAGTGCTACTATCAGTGGATGTTTTCTAGAAATACAATTGAGTTTTGCATATTGACCCATTATCTGGTAACTTTGCTGAACTCTTTTTTTTGGGGGGGGGGGAGACAGGGTTTCTTTCTGTAGCTCTGGCTGTCCTGGAACTCGCTCTGTAGACCAGGCCAGATCCCACCTGCCTCTGCCTCCTGAGTGCTGGCTGGGATTAAAGGTGTGTACTACCATCACCACTGGATGTGAACTAATTTCTTAGTTCCCATAATTGTTTTCAATAGATGCTTTGAGATTATCTATGTAGCTGATCTGAGACAAGAGGTTTTCTTTGTAATTAAAATTGGTGGCCTTTGACCTTTCCTCCTCATCACACTGTATAGATTCCCTCCCACCCCCGTAAGACACTGAGAATAGGTACTTTCTTCTTTATTTTATTTTTTTACTGTTTGTGTGTGCACGAGTTTTTTGCTTGCAGGTATACCTATGCACAATGTGTGTGCAGTGCCCCAAGAGGTCAGAAGAGGGTGTCAGATACCCTGGAATTTAAGTTACCTGTGGGTGCTGGGAATTGAACTCAGGACCTCTGGAAGAATAGTCAGTGCTCTTAACCGCTGAGCCATCTCTCCAGACCCTCTCCTTTCACTAGGACGAATGGGGAACTCTCGTTGCCAGAATTGGCACAAGCACCTTTACCCACTGAGCCACCTTCATGGCCCTGTTTATGTAACTCGTGTCTTTCATAACGTGTAGTGACAGTAACCAATGTCTAAAGTGTCGCTTGCACATTTTTTTATGGCTCAGATCTGAAATGCCCCGCAAAGACTCGTCTGTTGAAAGCATAGTCTTCAACACAGCGGCTTTAGAGGGATAAGCAGATGGTGAGAGCTCTGACTTCCTTAGTTCAGCCTGTGCTCCTGAGGTGATGGGCTTTGGGGAAGTGAGGAAAACTTTGGAGAAGGGCACGGGTTGAAGGGAGCTAGTCCTGACTGAGCATGCGCCAAGGACTACGCACTGTCCCAGGCTTCCTCCTCGCAAACTCATCTCCTTATTCCTAGGTTGGCAGCTTTGCTCTTTCACATGCTCCCTGCCCTGGCAAGGAACCACAGGACTATGGGCCGAAATCTTTGAAGTACGAGCCAAAGCAAACGTTTCCCCTTTTAAGTGGCATTCCTTGGGGATTTTTGCCACAGCAATGAAAACCAATGTGTTAACACGGGCACCTTCTATGTTTAACGACATCTGAGCCCCAGGGACTGAGTGTTTTCTAGGTTAGAACTGGAGAGGACAACTTACCCATGAGTTTGCACCCGAATCCTCCCTCGTTAGAACTCTAAATGAGGACTCTGGACTAAAAATGAGGGTGTATTAAGGGTTTTGTTTGTTTGTTTGTTTGTTTTTATTTGAGTCTGCCAGTAGAGCTGTTAAGCTTCCACCGAAGGTCACTGACCCAACACAAAATCAGGTCATTTTCGTGGCTCAAGTGTTTTCCAGCCCCAATTACTTTAACTACTAAGACTCTCTTGGAAGGCTAGGGCTAAACTGGGTAAAGGTTGGATCATTGTCTTGGTTAAATAATAAGCACGTTGGACAACACTGACCGGAAAAACATCCCTAGGGACACAGTACATCTGTGCCCACCCACCAGAGTCTCCCTGCTAAGCAATGTAGAAGTTCAAATGACATTTAAAGACAGGAAGCTAGCTACAAAGTGTCTGGGACCATTTGCCCTTGGCCTAGAAACCTTACACAATGGGTTTGGGAAAGGAGGGGAGTGAGAGGAGCATGTCAACACCGGGGAGAGGAAACTGCCAACGGCCAGATGGAAATCTGTTCTGACGGAGGAGCCCCAGGAGGTTGAAGGCAGTGTCATAACCCATGACTTAGGAATATAAAAACTACACAAATTAAACTCCTCATCTCTAAAATCATCCAATATAGATACACACACAGGTAAACAAATTAAATATATAGTCATTAAAAAGAAACCCAAACGACCAATAAAATTCTGAAAAGTGTTCAGTCTTTTTATCTGTCAGGAAAATGAAAAATCAAAAGTGCATTCCAGGGGATGGAGAGACGGGGTCATTCACTGCCTGCACTTTAAATTGCAGAGGACCCTGGTTTAATTCTCAGCTTCCTCAGTGGCTCCCAACTGTAATTCTGGTTCTATATATCGGGCCCGGCTCCCTCTTCTGGTTTCCACCGGCTCCTGCATGTAAAAGGTGTACATAAACTTAATGCAAGTACAACATGCATTCGCCATTCACATTTTAAAAAAATAAATTCTTTTTAAAAATTATTAAAACGTCTTCAGATCCTATCTCACTTGTGTCAGGGTGGCTATCATCAAGCAGTCGCACAGCAATGAGGGTGGGGCCGCGGGGATCCGGTCATAGCTGTGCATGTGGGCCGTGGGAGGAGGCGGCGGCTCTCACGAAGATGGCCAGGCTGCAGGCGCTGGTGCAGCGCGTGCTGCGTGCACTGGTGTGGCGGGCACTACACGCACTGCTCTGCCCGCACCGTATGCTCATCTCGGCGCTGCGCGTGTACCCGGGCACCTGGAGCTGGATTTGGCGGCTTCCCAAGCCTCTGGCGAACCGTGGGAACCCTCGTCGCAGTCCCTGCCCGCACCCGCTCCTGCACCCTCACTTGCACCGCCTCCCACACAGGGACCCTGCGCTGGCAGCTATGCGCCCTGGGCTGAGCTGGCGCGCCGACGGCCGGACCCTGCACAAACTGCCGGTGCACTTGACTCTGCTGATCACAGAGCTGGAGCACAACTTCTCGGACGTGGCGAGCATCGTGGTGTGGTGCGTGGCCGCGGGGATCTCCTACGTTAGCGTCTACGACCACCAAGGTATTTTCAAGAGAAATAATTCCAGACTGATGGAGGAAATTTTAAAACGACGACAGGAACTTTCGGGCTTAGATTGTTTCAGATACTCAGCAGAGTTGGAAGAGAGTAATGACAAAGACGGTCTAGTTTTAAATTGCCGGTCGGCAGTGCAGGTGCTGTCCCCAGAAGACGGAAAAGCAGACGTAGTGAGAGCCGCCCAGGACTTCTGCCAGTTGGTGGCGCAGCAGCGACGGAGAGCCAGAGATCTGAACGTGGACGTGTTTGACAGCTTGCTTCGTTCCCAGGGCTTCCCGGATCCGGATTTAGTACTGAAGTTTGGTTCTGTGGACAGCACACTAGGCTTTCTCCCTTGGCAAATCAGACTGACTGAGATCATCTCCTTGCCATCTCACCTCAACCTCAGTTACGAGGACTTCTTCTCTGCCCTTTGTCTGTACGCGGGGAGCGAACCGCGTCTGGGAAAGTAGTGGTCCCTGTTTGCACGATTCGATTCAGGCTTTTGAAACAAAGGACCCCAGTGATGTTTACATCACTCTGATGTTTACAAAGTACCTATAAGACCCTGTGCACACCTAGTTCATAACCTCATAATTTATCAGCAGACACAGAGTGTCTTACTTGAGAGTGCACGTGTGTGTTTGGAAAGAAACAGAGAGGCAGCCGGGAATGCAGCAGTAGGTGGGAGCATTCGGATTTAAAGGCCTCAGCTGTACAACTTCCCCGGTTTTGTGAATTACAGGGGGTGATTAGAGTTGGCCGTTTGGAGTGGGATGAGGGTAATTTTTGTTCAGCTTATCCTAGTGACCAAACTTTTATTTTTAAGAATAATATATTGACTTATTAAATGGGAGTATTCTCATTTTGAGGGCGATTCAGAGGAGGGGGATCCTGCATTCACACTCACGTTCAGAACATTTCTCTCTCCTCGGATTTCCGGCCGCTTCCATTGCTTTGTTCTAGGAAGCGATGACTTTCGAGTACTGCTTTGGTGCCTGTGTTCTGGATTGTGAAGATCATTGGGAAAAATAAAATCGTTCAGTATTGAATGAAGTGCAGAAAATAAAAATTTTAAATGTTGAATTAGGCAGTCAAAAACTAGATTAATAATCGTTTTAGAGGTGGAAAATCCCTAAGAAGGCAGTTTTGATGCCTTAGCTGGTATGCACAGCGTGCAACAAAGGGCCGGAAAACATTTCCATTAGCTTTTGATTAAAATGAGCACTTGAGAGAAGCTACCACGCAGCTTGTTTCCTCCGAAGTAGCCCGTTCCCCTTATGAGTAACACCCGGGGTTCCCTCCACCCCTCAGTAAATCTCAGGAACAGTCTTGTATAGATGTTTAAGTAGGATGGAGCCTTTGCCATCAAAGTCCAGGAAGACAATTTAGCTTGATTATTTATGTTCTCTAGTGTCCCAGAGAACAGACTCTGTTACTTTAAGAATAAGTCCGTTCTTGACAGGGACTTAATGTTTTTCCCATACTGCTCAAGTTCTGATGGCAGCCACTCTTTATATGTGATGGACAGTTTTCCAAAAGCTCTTCCCAGCAAGAGTCATGCACACCTAGAGTGGAGCTCTTTAAATACCAGGCCCCAGAAATCGGAAAAACAGCCAAGAAAAAAAACTGCATTTGAAAAGTATGATCTAGAATAGCTTCCCAGATTCAGAGGGGAAGAATGTGTTTTAGCTTGGGATTACAAACCCCAATTATGATGTTAAAAATATACTTACAGCCGGGCGGTGGTGGCGCCCGCCTTTAATCCCAGCACTCGGGAGGCAGAGGCAGGCGGATCTCTGGGAGTTCGAGGCCAGCCTGGTCTACAAGAGCTAGTTCCAGGACAGGCTCCAAAGCTACAGAGAAACCTTGTCTCGAAAAAAAACAAAAAAAAATATACTTACAATAAAAATGATTAAAATGAATTTTGGTCCAGTAATATTACTTTGCACTTAAGTGGGTTTTTTTTTTTACAAATTCTTTTCTTTTTTTCTTTTTTCTTTTTCAAGACAGGGTTTCTCTGTGGTTTTGGAGCCTGTCCTGGAACTAGCTCTTGTAGCCCAGACTGGTCTCGAACTCACAGAGATCCGCCTGCCTCTGCCTCCCAAGTGCTGGGATTAAAGGCGTGCGCCACCACCACCCGGCGTCAAATTCTTTTTTTTAAAGGTCTTAATTATTGCCAAAATTTTGTGTGAAACTACAGCATATGTAAACATTATTAGAAAATCTCCCATTTCTGGTGTCCCTTGCAGTGATCTATGTTCCATTGGTTTTTATTCCCCCTAGGGGGACTAACTTTAAAAAAAAACTTAATGTCTTTCATTAACATGATATACATGTTCTTAACAGATCTTCTGGGGTTTAGTCAGTTTTAGTGAATTAAACTTAGCTTAATTGAAGTAAAGGGATTTAAGATTTGTTAGCTGGATGTGGTCGTGCACATCTTTAATCCCAGCACTCAGTGGGCAGAGGCAAGCGTATCTCTGTGAGTTCGAGGCCAACCTGGTCTACATAGTGAGCTCCAAGACAGCTAGGACTAAACCGAGAAACCGTGTCTCAAACAAACAAACAAACAAAAGCCAAAACAACAATAAAAAACACAAAACAAACAAGCAAAATTGTTAAGATGAAGTTAAATTGCCCACTGGCAATTACCAAAATCCTAAATCTGTTGTAATCTTAGGAAGAACTGCTTAAGCAAGCAACTAGGGTGTGGATTTAAGTGTGAACATTACAGAACCTTCTAACCTGCTAATGCAATCTAGACAGCTTGAAGTGTCAGAATCATCTCAAGCTGGGCACCACCAAAAGCCCCTTTGAGCTTCCCAAGAGATGCTGTATTTGTGTGTATTAAAGGGTGTTTTGTTTAAATTGTTTCTCCTTGACATTCTCCACAATTGAAAAACTGCCAAGCTGAACCAGTTTGCAGATGGGAGCTTGGAGGGTCTGAAGGCCATTCTGAAGCTGGATTGTGGCTTGCTTCTTCAAACTGACTGGTTACTGGGTGAAGACGAAAAACTGATTAAGACGTGAGTAGCGGATTCCGGTACATTATGACCGAGTCTTGGATGCTTGCTTCTGACAAGAAAATGCTGCAATATCAATGAACAGTGCCAAATAAATTATGCATTTCTACAGTGCACTCTTTGAATGCATGCTACTTAGTGCCCCTCCCCCCATCTGTGCGGTGGTTCCAGTCTTAGAATCGGTGAAGTTTTTGTGATGTTTGGAGTAGAGATTTTGGCAACATGTAAACAATGTGTACAGCAGGTTTTTATGATTAAGGAATCAAATTTATTGAATTTGATTAATAAAAGTGGAAACATGTATAATGAAAATCCAATAAAAGAATATACTTTCTTCATGGACCATAGTGGTATTGTGAATATTGTATTTATTCTGAACTGTGACCAAAGAAGAACTGTTTATTTATTTATTTGGAGATAGAGACTGTTTCTTAACTGATATGTTCTTTTCTGGAGCATATTCTCATTTTTACCAGGTAAACCTTCACAGTGTTACATAGTTTGTTTTTTTATTTAAACCAAGAGGGTTGGCGTCACCTTTGCCAGAACTGTTGAATAAAAGTCGAATTTTCACCGAATTTAGAAATGGTGACTTCCATTTTTAAACCGTTTAAGAATGACTTGGACAGTTCTTACAAGGCAGGAAGTTGAAAGGTAGGAAGTGTGACTTGCCTAAGCACAGAGTGTGCGCGTTCTAACCCAGGACCCAGCTGTAGACGATTTCATGCGTGCAGCTCTCATCTAAAACCAGGACCCCCACAAAGGTCACGCTTTGACTCTGGCTAATGGGAACTGCCTTTAACAAAAAGGACCTTAAGACGGGGTGAAGGAAAATTCAGGGCCTGTGTCAGCAGTAGCCCAGGATCTAACTGATCGCTGCAAACAGATAAAAGCTACAGAAAAGGAGACTGTGAAAAGAATTTGGCTCAGGCTTAAAAACATTTGCTGTAAATAATAACAACATTTAAAAAAATTAGAGACCAGGTGGTGGTGGCGCACACCTTTAATCCCAGCACTCGGGAGGCAGAGGCAGGTGGATCTCTGTGAGTTCGAGGCCAGCCTGGTCTACAAGAGCTAGTTCCGGGACAGGCACCAAAGCCACAGAGAAACCCTGTCTCAAAAAAAACAAAAGGAAAAAAGAAAATGAGAGGATTTAGAGAAATAAAAATCAAGAGACCTTGATTACATTGTAATGACAATCTTTCCTAGGTTTTACTTTAAAAAACGCATGATACTCTGTCAGTTGGATAAAGAAAATATTCTTTTGAGCAAGAAAGAGAGAAACCAAACAACAGATGCTGACAAGGTTATAGAAGAAAGGAACTTTTATACACTGCCATTGGGGATACACTAGTGCGGCTGCTATGGAAATCAGGCCAGAGGTTCCGCAAAACACGAAACACGGAGTGAGCATGTGGTTCAGCTGTTTCGTTCCCCCGGTCTGTGCCTTAAGGAATGGAAGTTAGCACCACACAGAGATACTGCACACCCCTGTCTTCACAGCAGCCATGACACAGGCCTGCCTAGATGCCCACCGGGAGATGAATGAATACACACAGTCTACATCCACAATGAAACCGTGGAGAACCACTAACAAAAATGAACTTCTGGATAAGAAGCTGAGCCGGAGGCTGCCTCTGTGAGCTGGTGAAGGAGAAGCGTCGGAATGAGACAAAAGACTGCATTACAGGGAGAGAAGTAGAGAGGAAGTGCTCCTGAGATCCATGAAGGGAATGGAAGGTACCGGAAACGAGCAGAGAAAGTAGAGAAGTGAGCCAAACGCTTTCAGCCAGGCAGAGGGAGGGGAAACAGAGCCATGTCCAGAAAGTAAACCAAACGAAAGCCATGTAGTCCTATCTCGACAAGCCACAGCCTTTGAAAACCTCAGGTCCAGCTGGAGAAAACGCTTCATCTGCAAGATGGGTCAGCAGTGGACAGAACAGCTCAGAGGTGTTTTGGAAGATAATTGTACGTTAAGCACTGAACCTTGGTGGAGGGCCCACAGTTAGATAACATTCACAGATAAAGGAGCCTCAATTTGGCCTGCTGTGCTTCTGGGAGAAGAAGGGCCAGGGAGGAGTGGCAAAGAACAAGAGAGCGAGAGAGAGCGAGAGAGAGAGCAAGCGAGAGAGAGAGAGAGAGAGAGAGAGAGAGAGAGAGCAAGCGAGAGAGAGAGAGAGAGAGAGAGAGAGAGAGACAGACAGACAGACAGACAGACAGACAGACAGTAGTCAGAAACAGATCTCATCAACTGAGAATTACCCTGCAGTTTGATAGCTCTGAGCCTGAGGTCAGAGTGTGACTGAAATTCTGGGGTAAACTGTCAGTTGCTGCTGCAAATTCTGAGAGCTCTGAGCTGGGTGTGGGGGTACTGCAACATCCCCAGCTGCATTCTTCCTGCAGGTATGATAATGCAAGAGGCGCTCTGCCTGTACTGACCTCAGTGCTGTGTCTGTTTCCCACACAGCTGAGATACACTTGAGAGACGTCCCTTAGCTAAAGCACTCGCACCTAAGGGTACAGTCTGGGAAGTCTTGCCTGACCCACAGGCTGAAAAGCCAAGTGTGGCCAGCAGAGGCCCCTGATACCCAAAGAAAAGCATCTCTGGTGGACATCAGCCTTTCTCCTTCAGTACAGACTAACCAATGATAGGAAAGAGAGTAAGTTTAACTAACCCTCTCCCTATATGTAATAGCCCAGCACAGACAATTCCACCACCAAACACAGTTTAGCCAGAGGTGTTAAAGGCCTATACAATAAAACTATAAAGAACTGAAAAATAATTTTAAGGGCACATTGAAAGAAAAGAACTAATTTGGGAGAATTAATATTATTATAAGGTCCTTGTTAGCAAAGTGTTCTAGAGATCCAGATAGGCCATTGCTCTTTCTCACCTCTTCCTCCTTCTCCTCTTCCTTTTTTTCCTCCCTCCTCTTCCTCCTTTTCCTCATCCTTCTTTTGAGACAAGGTCTCACTGTGTAGCCTTGGTTTGCCTTGAGCTTGCTATATAGACCAGGCTGGCCTCAAACTCATAGAGATCCATCTGCTCCTGCTCCCTGAATGCTGAGATTAAAAGCATGCTCCACCACTTCTGGCTGATACTCATATTCTCTATTGGCTCAGATTCTATTATGGCTGATCCCAGCCTGCTCACTACCAGGGACTCATTAGCTCCCACACTTAGCTCAGAGCCCTAGAGCCCTGAGAGCCGCACAGCTGGGGCCCTCCAGTTGCTCCATCTGGGTTTGAGACCTTGGACTAGTTCATACTGTCAGGAGAAACTTGTTCCAGACTCCTTGACCAAATAGATCAAGGCACCAGGTGGTGACAGAGAAGCAAGACCTGGGAGAGAGGCTGCATCCCCAAATACCAGATAAACAGAGGAACCCACGTCTTAACCCTGCTATGAGTTAACCCCCTCCTGAACATTGCAAACACCTCTGCTGAAAGAAGAAAGGTATGGGGGGGCGGGGAGAAAAAAGTCAACCAACAAGCTAATTCTAGATGCACAAATCTCAAGGCAGAAACAACAACAACAACAACACACACACAAAGAATTTGTCATCTCCAGAAAAACACAAATCCCACAGTGATGTACTGTAATGAAAATGACCTGGAAGAATACCCAGACAAAGAACTAAAGCATTACAACTCAAAGAAGAAGAAAAAAAAACAGAGATGGGTGAAATAAAGAAAACCAAACTGAAATAATGCTAGAAATGGAAAAACATCAAACCAAAGAAAAACCTTTGTGGCAAGTCATACAAAACAAAATGAATCACGTCAAAAACAGAGAGTTGTGTATTTAAGACAAAGAAGAGGCATTGGATCACTCAGAAGAGTTTAAAGAGGAAAAGAAGATGAATGGAGCTTGGGAAACTTCTGGAACATCATGAAAAGACCTAGCCTCCAAATCATGGGCATAGGAGAAGGGGAAGAATACCACAATGAGGCATACAAAATATCTTCAATGAAATTATAGAAGAAAATATCCCAACTCTAGACCAAGATGCTTCTCCAGGTAGAGGCCCATAGAACAAGAAATGGTCAAGACCAGAAATGAAATTCTCCATAGCTCATTAGTGTTAAAACATTGAAAGCTGGTCTCTTACAAGGAATTAGATAACACTACACTCTTTGATGAAAACCTTTAAAGTCAGAAGGGCCTGTAGAAGTGTAAAAAGATCACCTTCTAATTTATGTAACCATCGTGATATCTCATTATAGGTAGCATTCTTAATAATTTTAAATTTGTTCTTTGAGAACTTCATACATGTGCATAATACATACTATTTATAGTCACCCCACTCCTTTCTCTTATGCCACTTCCCCTCCCACTGAGGTCTTCTTCCCAATACTTTTTATCAAACTTTTACTTCCTCTTCCTCCTCCTGCTCCTCCTCCTCCTGCTCCTCCTCCTCCTCCTGCTCCTCCTGCTCCTCCTCCTCCTCCTCTTCTTCTTCTTCTTCTTCTTCTTCCTCTTCTTCTTCTTCCTCTTCTCCTCTTCCTCCTCCTTCTCTTCCTCTTCTTCTTCCTCCTCCTCTTCCTCCTCCTCCTTCTTCTTCATAAGCCACTGAGCTTGAATAGCATTGCCAAGGTCAAACCTGTATACATGATGGCATATACAGTTGAAAACACAATCTGGTAAAATACTATGCATGTGAAAATAGACTGTAAAATGTGATAAAGCATATTTATTTCAATGTGACCATCCAAGAATAAAACTCCTCTTACTCATCATCCCATTTATTCTCAGACAGACAAGGAACTTTGAAATACTTTTGATGGCTTTTCCGAAGAAGACGGAGTTCAGCTTGTCACCACATCTTACTCTTCCTTGGTTCTTTCTTCTTTACCCGACAGCAGATGGTCCAGTCCTCACAATACCTGATGGCATACTCAGTGGATTCGCACTTCATTCTGCAGTGGAGGTACTCAGAGGAGCAATCTTGGCTCTCAAGGAAGCTTCTGGCTTTGAAAAGAGAAGACAAATATGTCTCACTGAACTGCTTATATGTTATTACTTTGAAAAAGACTTGTTTTTGCTACTTTAAAATTCCGTGTGTGTGTGTGTGTGTGTGTGTGCCACATGTGTGTGAGTTCAGAAGAGGGTGTTGGATCCTCTGGAGCTGGAGTTACAGGTGGTTGTGACTCCCCCTCCCCCCGATATGGGTACTGAGATTCTACCTAGGCAACAGAATGCTAATGAACTTCCCCCTCAGATTACATTTTAGTATAAAAGCTGTTTGGAGAATAAATGTGGGTGATTTTCAGGATGTGAATTCAGGATTTCATGAAGGACCCCTGGAAACTCCCTCCTGATAAAAACATGTGAGTTGGGCCTCTATTCCAACACCTCCCCTCTGGTCTGAGAAATAATTTATGGTCTGGGCTGGTCCCGGACCACAACACCCATGAAGTCCAGAAGAGGGTGTTGGATTCCCTGGAGCTGGAGTTACAGGTGGTTGTGAGCTACCCAACATGGGTGCTGAGACTCAAACTCAGATTCTCTGCAAGAGCAGCGTCTCAACCGCTGAGCTGCCTCCCCAGTCCCTCTATTTGATACTTTTATTTTTAGTATTAATTTAAGTTTTGAAAGTTTATTTGATATGAACGCCTGCACATGTATCTGTGCACCACATGCATGCCTGTTGCCCATGGAGGCCAGAGGAACTGCCAGGCAGGTCCCCTAGAACTGCAGTTACACCTGACTGTGAGCTGCCATGTGGGTTCTGAGGATGTGAAGTCTGGTCCTATGCAAGAGCAGCCAGGGCTCTTAACCACTGAGCTATCTTTCTAGGCTTCTTTATTTGCTGTTTTAAAATAGTTTATGATTTAAGAAAAGAATAAAGAACCTTCCCAAGATGTCAGAAAAACATTAAAATGAATGCAAGAGGAAACAAGAAGGCGATAGGTACAGGAAAATGATAATTCCTTCTGGAAAGAGCATGTAAATGAATCAGGAGCAGAGAACTATTTACATTTCTGTCTATGGTGCAAAAATCAAAAAAATGAATAAAAAATTATAAATTAAAAACAGGGCTAATTCCTAAAGCAAAATTCTTTCAGATGTGCTCATAGGAGCTATGTCATGGGGTCAGCCTATGTGTTTATCTGCAGTGGATAAGGAAGGGGTCGAGTTATAAAGAAGGATGGAGCATGCCATGTGCAGGAAAATAGCTGGGACTGAAGGTCATCATATAAGCAAAACCATCTGGACCAGAAAGAAAGCATTGAATGTTCCCTTTTCTTTCTTCCTCTGGATCTGGATTCAGAAACTCACTATGTACCCTTGAATGGCCTGGTACTTATCAGTAGTCCAGGCTATCTTTGGACCTGTGCCAAGCCTCCTGGCTCAGCCCCAGAAGTGCTGAGGTTACAGGTATGTGTCCTCACGCTTTCTGTCATATGTGGAATCTAGAAAAAATTAAAAACTCTGAGTAGGACGGAGACCATCAGAGAAGTAAAGAGGGAGGAAGAACTGGGGAGGGAGATACAGGAAGGGGAGGACGCCAGGTGCCAGTGGGAACCATCAGAAGAACTGGTCCTTTTTCAGTTTTTTAAAAAAATCAATTAATCAATTATTTATTGTTATTTTTATTATTAGTTTTTCAAGACAGGGTTTCTCTGTGTGGCCCTGACTGTACTGGAACTCACTTTGTAGACCAGCTTGGCCTTGAACTCACAGAGATCTGCCTGCGTCTGCCTCCTGACTGCTGAGATTAAAGACATGTGCCGCCACATCCAGCCAACAATTATTAAATCCTTTTACTTCAATCAAGCTAATTAATTCACTAAAGTCATACAAACCCCAGAAGGTCTATTAAGAACTGACTGATCATGAACACCTTCCCGTGTATAATGATAAATGTTTTTAAATTATTTAAAAACTGTTGAGGCTGGCCTGGCTATAACTTGACCCTGAAAAACTTAATGATAGAGAGTGTGTCCAATAAAATATTTTAAGACAGCAATTTGGAGGGTGAGAGAAATATTTGCAAACTTATATCTGAAAAGGACTTAGTAATGAAATACTTAAAGAGCTCACAACTCAATAATAAAAATATTAAAAATGGGCGGAACATTTAAACAGCTGTTTCTCCGGGAAAGGTCTATAAATGACCAAGAAGCTAATGAAACATGCAGCATTGTTCCTGGTAGAGAAATTCAAATGAAAAGTACAATGGGAGCCGGGCGGTGGTGGCGCACGCCTTTAATCCCAGCACTTGGGAGGCAGAGGCAGGTGGATCTCTGTGAGTTCGAGACCAGCCTGGTCTACAAGAGCTAGTTCCAGGACAGGCTCCAAAACCACAGAGAAACCCTTTCTCGAAAAACCAAAAAAAAAAAAAAAAAAAGAAAAGAAAAGTACAATGGGATGTCACTTCATCTCCACCACATGGCTGACGTGAGGGACAGAATGGCCGACAGTAGCGAGTGGTAACCTTGTGCACCGCTGTGGTGATGCAAACAGACCGCCACGAAGTGCAGTTTGGCAACCCCTGAGAAACAGAACACGCGAGTTCAGTCCCCAAGCTATGCCCAGGAGAACTGAAAACAGATCCATCAAACCCGCGTACAAATGGAATCACTATCAGCAACCCTAAAACGGAACAATCGACCCAACTGATACCAAACACACAGTAGTCATACAGTATAATTTTTTAAAAAAATAAAAAATTTAGCCAGGCAGTGGTGGCATGCACTTTTTAATCCCAGCACTCAGGAGGCAGAGGCAGGCGGATGTCTGAGTTTGAGGCCAGCCTGGTCCACAGAGCAAGTTCCAGGACATCTAGGGTTACATAGAAAAACTCTGCCTCAAAAAAATAATTAATTTTAATTATTTAATTTTTAGTAAACGCGCTATTGTTATTTTTAATTTTATCTAGGTTTTGTCTGTATGTATGCCTGTGCACCACATGTAGGTGGTGCTTTAGAGGACAGAAGAGATCATAGGATCCCCTGGAACTGGGATTACAGATGGTTGGGTCACCATGTGGGTGCTGGGAATCAAACCCTTGTTCTCTTGAAGAGCAGCCAGTGTTCTTAACCACTGAACCATCACCTCAGTACAATGGGACCGTTTTCAATACCAGAAGGAATGAAACACAGGAAAGGAACTTAGAAACATTGCTCTGAGTGGAAGAAGCCAGACCAAAGGACCATAGCTCATATTGCTATGTCTGTATTCAAGGTCCAGAGTAGGGGAGACTTACAGGGTATCAGGAGAGTCGGGGGGAACGCTATCTTTAGGATATATAGGGTTGATGGCTGCATAACTTCACAATACTCAAACTACTTAAGGGCAAGCTTAAATTTTGTGGTTAATTATGTCTCAGTAAAAATATTAAAAAACACTAATGGTCAAGGAAATCTTTAATTGTATCTAGTAAAATGTATTTTAGGTAATGTGTGCATTTGGAAAGATAAATCATTAGACAATAATGTAAAACCAGGCGTATGTGTTTGTTATATAATACTGGTAGATTTTAAACTTAATTCGGAAAGATTTAGCATGTGGTTAAGGAGGTGACATTGTTATTCGCAAGACCCTGATGCTGACAATGCCACATGCCTTGGTCACAGGACTCAGAGCATCGAGCTGGGACAGTGATGACGCTTCCTCCTGCTGGCTTGCTCTCATACTGCAGAAAGGGGTTGTGCAGGCGTCCAGGGAGGGTTGTCACCAACAGTCTTACTCATCTGTAAGCTCTGTGTACAATACAAACAGCCCTTTGGTGCAATAACAGCAAGCCTCCCACACAGACAGACAACCACTTTCAAATGAGATTTGATCCTGATCCAAAAGAAGTCTAGTTCCGTGAGCATGTCTGGTGCTGCAAACCCCGTCAAAAGCCAGTGGCTGGAGAAGTCCTAGGCGCTAGTGGAAGGCTGCTATGGTCATGACAGAGCCATCAACACTCTCTAAGTAGCTGCTTGTGCCCACAAAGCAGCGCTGCTGCCAGAGACCGTCAGAGAAGCCTCTCCCTGTACTGGGCATCAGTGATTGCCAAGAAGGTCGATACAGAGAATAAATGAGGGTAGGATATCCAGCATAAAGGGGGCCTCTCAGGGCTCACGGATTGCAGTGGAAGGGGCCAAGGGCTGTGCGTGTGTGTGTGTGTGTGTGTGTGTGTGTGTGTGATACTGAATTCGGGGTAGAACATGATGACCTGCACAAGATTCCTATGGAGGCCATCAACTTCCTGTCAGGACGGTGGGGTTACTAAGTGTGCTCAGCTAATCGTTGATGGAGGAGGGAGAAACATTTTCTTCAGTGGTGTAACTGCTGGCAATTTGCCCATGTTCCTGCAAACAACCTCCCACACATGCGCCTATAAACATGTCTAATGAGACTCACCGGATCAAACACACACACACACAGACACACACACACTAAAAGAAGAAAGAGAAAAAGGCAAAACAAAAACAGACACAAATGGAGACCGCTATAGAAAACCACAACCAACCAAAATGCAGCGTCGTGGAGCCCAGTCCCAGGGGACATATCTCTAAAATGCTTCTGCATCCAAGGCTCAGAAAACACGGAAGGGAGATGGCTGTGAGATTGTGTCTCCTAAGAAGGTCAGAAGCTACATCCAGAAAGTCTCACCAACATGACTGCCTAGACATGAACTGAACAAGAACAGTCATAGAGTCGTCAATGCACAAGGGGAAAGCTCAGGAGAGACCTCATCCCTACACAAAGAACAACACACAGCTAAGGCATGCTGAATGGGAGAAATAGTCTGCCTCAGGAAACCACACAGCAATTGGTTGTCCAGTACCAAATGGTCAGCCCTGAAAACATACATATAAGTAGCATTATACAGAGCGAATAGGTTATATTTGCATAAATATGTATATTTCTAATATGCTTGTAATAACAATTTTTAAAAGGTGTGAATTTGAAAGAGAGAAAAGGAGGGGTGTATGGGGGGTTGAGGGAGGAAAGAAAAGGGGGAAATGAAGTAATTTTATTATTATCTAGAATAAAGCAAAAATCCAAATTCACAAACAAACTTAAGGGTATCCACCATATGCAAAAAAAAAAAAAAAGGCAGAGATAGGAGGTAGAAGAAAGTCAGTTGGGAAGAAGAAAAAGATGAGGACGAAATGGGAAACTGAATATAATCAAAATACATCATGTATAAGTGTGAAAATGTCACAATGAAACCCATTATTACATATAATTAGTATATGCTAAAAAACATTAAAAATGAATTCAGGCAGGACCTTCACCTACTTTATGTAATTCCCACACAGATTAAGTTAAACATCCAAGTTTCAACTGATTTTAAAGAAATACAGCTGGGCAGTGGTGGCGCACGCCTTTAATCCGGCACTGGTGGGGGGGGGGAGTCGCACGGCAGAGGCAGGCGGATATTTATGAGTTCAAGACCAACCTGGTCTACAGAGCTAGTTCAAGGATAATTAGAGCTGTTACACACAGAGAAACCTTGTCTTGAAAAAAAAGAAAAAACAAATAAAGCAAACAACAAACAAAAGAAATACATAACACAGGACTTTGCTTAATGCTGACAGCATTCTGTGAACTCAGGACAAAGGTGGAGGATGTGTCTCAGCCCTTCTCCCACCCTTCCTTCCTTCCTTCCTTCCTTCCTTCCTTCCTTCCTTCCTTCCTTCCTTCCTTCCTTCCTTCCTTCCTCCTCCTCCCTCCCTCCCTCCCCCCCTCCCTCCCTCTCTCCCTCCCTCCCTCCCTTCCTCCCTCCCTCCTTCCTTCCTTCCTTCCTTCCTTCCTTCCTTCCTTCCTTCCTTCCTTCCTTCCTTCTTCCTTCCTTCCTTTCTGTTTTTTTGTTTGTTTGTTTGTTTGTTTGTTTGTTTGAGACAGGGTTTCTCTGTGCAGCCCTGGCTGTCCAGGAACTCACTCTGTAGACCAGGCTGGCCTTGAACTCAGAGATTCTCCTGCCTCTGCCTCACCACCACCTGGCTTCCTACCTTCTTCTAATTGCCCGTTTTTCTTTTCTTGAATTCCTCAAATTTCTTACACACTTTATTTTTATTTCACCTCTAATACCCTGTCCCTGGAATGAGAAACTTTTGTCTTACCCAGAGGAATCATGGACAGCAAGGTGAGGACTCCCAGGATTGAGAGCAGGACCCTCATAGCCGAGGAGGGAGGCTGATGAGAAGCAGAGGCCAGGATGAGGAGAGCTGGTTTCTGGCCCTGGAGTCATGAGCTGCTGCATGGTTATTGAACCTTTCTGTAGCAAGAACATTTCTAGGTTCCAATGAGGCTTTGTACCAGGAGGTAGTATGCAATGGCCGTGACCGGCGTTCACTTTAAGCATGATTATCAAATCGTGGTGTGGGCACAGATGGTGAGCACACAGTGGAGAGGGAAGGGGCAGTCCTGGAGAAGGTGGGGAGACATGCAGCTAACAGTCTGTGTCACCTCCTGGGTTCTGGAGCTGTGCAAGTTAAGCCCCTACTTACCAAGGGAAACTATTCACCCCATTTGCTCGTAATGGGAAGAGAAGCCCTTGACGTGACAGCATGCCAATTTGCCGGTGTTTTAGGGAACGGACAGTCAGACGTGAAACTATACACAAGCTAGTGAGATGTGGGGGGAAAACTTGGGTTATTATTTCTGAGTTAATTGAATGAGATCAACTGACGTTTTTACTGCCAAGTCTGAGTGAACACAAAGTGTTCACACTTTGCAGTTGTGAAATAATGTAGGAAAAATCAAGACATTATAACGCACACAAAGGCGTATAGCACAAAAGCAAATGGACCGGCAACGTGAGTGTATCTCTGACAACGTGGACTGACTTACCTACTGGGCTCTGAGGAGGCTCACATAGTGGATACCAGAGTAGTCTGGGGAGGGTGCAGGGAAGGTTTACAGGAGGCAGAAGCACCTCAACTTTAGATACTATAAAGTATGCCCATATCCTTAATACTGATCTTTATAACTTTAAATTAAAAAGACAAAACTGAGTGTGTGTGTCTGTGTACAGGAATGTTCACATGAGTGTAGGTACCAGCCCAGGTTCAGGTCCTTTCTCCTTGTATGTTGCTGAAACAAGGCGCACATGGCCCCCACTTCTCCAGCATTCTAGAAGGCCCTTGGGGGTATGTGTTACTTGTTGGCCATTCTTGCATTCACCCGGGGCAGCCTGGCTCCAGTTTTTGCCCTCTTTGATCGTGAGTCCATAATATACCGAGTTTGCTCTCACGTCTGCAGACCCTTGACTTCTTGAAGCAGAGTTTACATGGTGGGGTGACAGAATTTATGAGAAGAAACAGAAGTCCTTTGTGGAAGACCGAAAGCAGAGCTTTTAGGGACTTTTTGACATTTCCAATCAATATGTGTTTCCCTGCGTGGTAGGTTTGGAACGAGATGGTACTGCCCGGAGGCCCAGGAACACTGTGTGATGCCCAGCTGTTGACTGCCATCACAGACATCAAAGGACTAATCCCGTTCTACTCAGGCTATAGGCTGGTGAACAGCGAGGTATTGCCAGATCACCTGGGCCTCTGTGGGGACAGGTAGGATGTCTTGACAATGCCTCTCCTCAAAGGTCAGAGAGTCGCCAGCCATCAAGTACAAGCTGTTACAGAAGAAGAAAGATAATAACTTTCTATCAGATAGTAAATGTGGCCTAGGCATCATGGGTTTCGTTGAGTGTAGCTTGCCAGAAAGTCACTAGGTAGGAGTCCCACAAAAAGACTAAGCTGTATGACTGTCACATTTTTGTAGAGGGCCTAGGTCAGTCCTATGCAGGCTCTCTGGTTGGTAGTTCAGTCTCTGTGAGCTCCTGTGAGCCCAAGTCAGTTGATTCTGTGGGGTTTCTTGTGATGTCCTTGACACCTCTGGCTCATACAATCCTCTCTTCGGTAGGATTCCCTAAACTTAGCCTAATGTTTGACTGTGGGTCTGTATCTGTTTTCACCAGCTGCTGGATGAAGCCTCTCTGATGACAACTGAGCTGGACACTATGAGTATAGCAGAATATCGTCAGGCATCCTTACAATGACACTTTTTTTTTTTTCCAGTTGTGTTTGTTTCTGTTCTAAGTCTCTAGACCATCCAGCACCTGGGTCCTGGTATTCCAGGCATTGTGAGGGTGAGCACACTCTCTTGGCATGGGTCTCAGGCTGGACCAGTCATTGGCTGGCCCCTTGCACAATCTCTGCACTACCCTTACCCCCAGCACATCCCATAGGCTGGACAGACTGTAGGCTGAAGGTTATGTGGCTTGGTCGGTGTCCCAATTCCTCCACTGGAAGTCTTGCCTGGTCACAGGAGATGGCCTGTTCAGGCTACACCTTCCCTATTGCTAGGATTCTTAGCCGAGGCCATCCTCATAGATTCCTGGGAGTTTCCTTTGCCCCCAAATGCCTCCCCTTTCCAGCTGTCTCTTCCCGCACTCTCCCCCTCCATCCCTTCCCCCTCCTGATCCCTCCTGACCCTCACTTCTTACCCCACAGGTTTCTACATCTTCCCTTGACTTCACATTAAATTACTAACAACAGACATGCAAGTGTGAACTTGTGCTTCTACACTGTTTATTTTTGAGACGGGGTCTCTCACTACGTAGGCCTGGCTACCCCTGAGCTCACTATGTAGCCCTGGCTGCCATGAACTCACTGTGCATTCAGCCCTGGATGGCCTGGGACACAAAGAGAGCCACCTGCCTCTACCTCCGCAGAGCTGGGATTAAAGGTGTGTATCAGCTCACCCAGCCTACTTGATCTTTTTATTCTCATTCTTAAATAGTTTATCTGAAAACCAGAAAAGCGAATAAGATTCTCTACCTAGTGGTAAATAGATTGTAGAATTCTACAATTAAAAAAAGATGTTTATTATTTTGGTCTATTTGTTTTTTTTGGTCAAATTTCTCCTTCTTGGGATTGTATGGTGGTTTGAGTGAGAATGCCTCCACAGGCTCATGTGTTTGAATGGCTGGTCCCAGCTAGCGGGACGGTTTAGAAAGGATTAGGAAGTGTGGCCTTGTTGGAGGAGGTGTGTCACTGGGGGTGAAAGCCCACACCAGGCCCCAGTCTTCCTCTCCTGTCTGCTTCAGCCTCTGCTCAACCCCATGCCTATCTATCTGTCTCCATGCTCTCTGCCATGATGGTGATGGGCCAACCCCAAGCAAGCCTCTAATGAAATGTTTCCTTGTATCACTTGCCTTGACCAAGGTGTTTAATCAGAATGGTAGAATGCCAGCTAGCACACATCTATTCCTAGCTTCTAATTTTGTCCCAAGTGTTTTCCCCATTCCATTCTTTCCCTATAACAGTTTGAAATTACGGTGACTACTGCATATTAATTGCGCAGGAGCCACGCTAATCTCCATATGAGTTCAATGTGTGCATGCGTGCCGCCGGCGCAAGCAATGCATGCCAGTTGTACAAATTGTGTTCCACTGTAACCTTTCCAGTGTGCATATGCCATACTGTGGTCATGTCAAGCCTCCCTTGAGAGCAGTGGGAACAAAATAATTTTCATGGTTACAGAACACACTTCACGAATATTCCACAACAGCTTGACTTGTTTCTGCTTTCACTGTTTAAATGCTATAAAGTTACCCTAGGGTTTTTGTTTGTTTGTTTGTTTGTTTGTTTTCGTCTTCACCCAGCAATTTCTGGCCAAGTTTTCTCACTGTGTGGTTCCTGGGGTTGCAGATACACTTCACTTACGTGGAGCAGGGAAAGGGGATCCAAGTATGCACTGTGCTCAGGCCAAGGGGGTGGCTCACGGACTTTGGAGGTGCGTGAACAAACATCTGTTCACCCCGGCAGCGCACAGACATCGTACCAACAAGATGTTCCACTCAAATCATTGCGTTTACTGGGGTGACCGTGTGTGTATTGGCGTTACAGCAACATGAGTGACGGTTTGCTTATAGGAACACTGGTGATTCAAGCGACAAAAGCCCACCCCAGCACGGACGAGAACTCCTGAACCTGAAGCTCCTCGCCCAACAGGCAGACGACCTTGGAGAGGGGCCTCCTGGATCTTGTGGCTTTCTGAGCTGCCTGGTCTTACAGGTGCTGTGTGAGTTCCGTGTCTTACGAGTCCCCCTCTTCCCTCTGAGATGTTCAGTTCCAAGTAAGCAGTTGCACAACAATATCCCTGGGCCCAGAGGCCCATCTCCCTGGCAATTCCAGATCATGCCAGTTGACAGTTGGCACTAAATATTATAAGCTCTGACAATGTCTGCTTTTGCTCTGTGTAATTGGCTGTATGTAAAATTATTTCCTCATATTGAATTGGCCTTTTGACCCCTTCTTCTCCCACCCCCTCTTGGTTTTAACTGACCGAGTGTAACTATATCTGCTTATACCTTTTTTCTGCTTGCATGGGATAACTCTTTCCAGTCCTTTACTTTTGGTTCGTCTATGCTTTTACTGATGAAGTAAGGAAGGCACTCTGGCAAAAGTCTTGGCACTTGATGAAGGCAGCAATGGGCACCAAGGGTGCAGGGGTGAGGGTGGGGGGTAGGGGGTGTGGCAGGGATCAGTCTTGGAACGCAGTGGTCAAACCTCCAACGACCCTTCCACTTGCTGAGTCCCTGCCCCTGTATTGTAGGGCACTATCTTGTCTTGGGTTCTGTTTTAGGGGGGTCTATATAGATTTATGGAGCTACAGACTTTGGGGCAAGTGTGATGGGATTCCAGAGATGTTGTGCACTGAAATCCCTGTTCTGCCAGGAAGAAAGATCCTCGTAGGGACTTCTGCAGACAGTGTGTAGAGGCTCAGCCTGTGCCCAGAAGCTGGGGGTGGAGCAAGGCAAGTTCCTTTCCTGAAGCAGAGCTACTGTGAGGATCCTGGGTCCCCCAATTTGCCCTCTGGCCTGGGATGAGTAAGGCACACTCTGGGAGCTGGGATTGATGAGTTCAAAGGCATGGAGTTTCCTCAGCTATGCTATTTACCCTTTATTCTGTGGGAAGTCCCCTGGCCAGAAAGTGCCCTGGTCATGACTCTACAGTTAGCATTTCAAGTGTCCACGTCTGAAGGGGTCCTCGTTATTTCTTTGCTGAGTCCCACGGCCGCTCACTCCAGAATGTCATCACTCACTTCCTTTGCTTCTTCTCTGTGGAGGAGATAGTGCTGGAACTTCTGTTTCACCTTCTTTTGATCTTGTTGTTTCTTTTTATTAAAAAAATTAATTAATCTTATTTTTGGCATTTTCAGAACATTGCTTTTCATTAATGTCTTTTTTATTGATTTTTATTGAGCTCTACATTTTTCTCTGCTCTCCTCCCTGCCTCTCCCCTCCCCCCTTCAACCCTTTCCCATGGTCCCAATGCTCCCAATTTACTCAGGAGATCTTGTCTTTTTCTACTTTCTACTTCCCATGTAGATTAGATCAATGTAAGTCTTTCTTAGTGTCCTCATTGTTGTCTAAGTTCTCTGGGATTGTGGTTTGTAGACTGGTTTTCTTTGCTTTATGTTTAAAAACCACCTATGAGTGAGTACATGTGATAATTGTCTTTCTGTGTCTGGATGACCTCACTCAAAATAATGTTTTCTAGCTCCATCCATTTTCCTGCAAAATTCAAGCTGTCATTATTTTTTTCTGCTGTGTAGTACTCCATTGTGTAAATGTACCACATTTTTCATATCCATTCTTTAGTCGAGGGACATTTAGGTTGTTTCCAGATTCTGGCTATGACAAACAAAGCTGCTATGAACATGGTTGAGCACATGTCCTTGTGGCATGATTGAGCATCCTGGATATATACCCAAAAGTGGTATTACTGGATCTTGAGAAAGGTTGTTTCCTAATTTTCTGAGAAATTGCAACACTGACATCCAAAGGGGTTGTACCAGCTTGCATACCCACCAGCAATGCAGAAGTGTTCCCTTTTCCCCACAACCTCTCCAGCATAAGTTGTCATCGGTGTTTTTGATCTTGGCCATTCTTTCAGGTGTAAGATGGAATCTTAGAGTTGTTTTGATTTGCATTTCTCTGATGACTAAGGATGTTGAACATTTCCTTAAGTGCCTTTCATTCATTTTAGATTCCTCTGTTGAGAGTTCTTTGTTTAGGTCTGTATTCCATTTTTTTATTGGATTATTTGTTCTTTTGTGTCCAATTTCTTGAGTTCTTTGTATATTTTGGAGATCAGACCTTAGTTTAGTGAAGATCTTTTTCCATTCTGTAGGCTGTCGTTTTTGTCTTGTTGACTGTGTTCTTTGTTTTACAGAAGCTTTTCAGTTTCAGGAGGTCCCATTTATTAATTATTTCTCTCAGTGTCTGTGCTGCTGGGGTTATATTTAGGAAGTGGTTCCTTGTGCCAACGCATTCAAGTGTACTTCCCACTTTCTCTTCTATAAGGTTCAGTGTGGCTGGCTTTATGGTGAGGAATTAATCTTATTTTTATTGATTGTGTGTATGTGGTGTGTGGTGTTGCATACGTGTGTGGAGGGGTGCACACGCACATGTCTGCATGTGTGGGTGGAGGTCGTGTCTTGATTACCCTCCACTTCTCTTTTTGGGAAGCATCTCTCACTGAACCTGGAGCTCACATCAGTTTGACTATGCTGGCCGGCCAAGGAGCAAGGAGCTTCAAGGATACTCCAGTTTGCCTCTCATCCCAAGCCTGGGTTTACAGTCACATGGCTCCACGCTGGGCTTTTAAACAGAGCTCTGGGGATCTAATCTTAGGTCTTTTTGCTTGTGTGGTAGGAACTTCACCAAATGAGCCATCTCCCCGGCTGTTTGGTGTGGCTTCCAACCCCCTTATCTAATCCTCTGCTCAGATGAAACAGGAAGACCTCAGGAGACTCAATACTGAATTAACTAAAGCTTCCTGAGCCACCGGGGGATCTTTGTGATAAAGAATCAAAAAGCGCTGTTTTCAGTCATTTAATTGAAAATCTTGAATTCCAGCGCGGGAAAGACAATTCCACAAACTAATTCATTTGGATTTTAATGGCTCTGGGCTTTGGCATGTCTTTATTTTTTTTTTTAAATATTTATTTATTTATTTATTATGTATACAATGTTTTGTCTGTGTGTATGCCTGCCGGTCACAAGAGGGCACCAGACCCCATTACAGATGGTTGTGAGCCACCATATGGTTGCTGGGAATTGAACTCAGGACCTTTGGAAGAGCAGGCAATGCTCTTAACCTCTGAGCCATCTCTCCAGCCCCCTTTGGCATGTCTTTAGAGAGAGATTTGTTCTTTGAGTTTTGATTTCAGACTTTAGTTTCTCCCTAGATGTTTAGTGGGAGGAGCTGGAGGGTGGCTCAGTGGTTCAGAGGACTTGCTGCTCTTCATCAAGACGCCAAGTTTGGTTCCCAGCACCCATGTCAGGCAGCTCACAACTGCTTGTAACTCCAGCTTCAGGGACTCTTGATGCCCTCTTTTGGCCTCTGCAGGTACCTGTACACACTTACACACACACACACACCCTCACCTTGGCCTGCATTGGCATCCCTCCAGCTGATGAGATTGCAAGAGCTTTGCCTGAAGGAGTCTGAAAGTTGCTGTCTGCTGTCAACTAATCACATGACCTATAAGGTGAGAAGACACTTTTGAAGATGCTATTGGGTCAATAAGATTATTTCTGTCAACTTGGGTCTGTATGCAGGAGCAAGAGGAATGGATTTTGCTTTAGTTAGGATTTCTAAAACACTATGTCCAAAAGCAACCTGGGGGAGAAAAGGATTTATTTCAGCTTACAGCTTGTAGTTTATTACAGAGGGAATTCAGGGTGGAAACTCGTGCAGGAACTGGAGCAGAATCAATGGAGGGGTGCTGCTTACTGGCTTGTTCCTCATGGCTTGCTCAGCTTGCTTTCTTGGAGAACCCGGGACCACCTGCCCACTCACAATGGGCTGGACCCTCCCGCATCAATCATCAATCAAGAAAATGTCCCCACAGACTTGCCTACAGGCCAATCTTAGATATTTTCTCAATTAATGTCTATGTTTGTGTTAAGTGGATCAAAACCAAGCAGAACAGGTTTTCATGCTCCGAAATCAGCGCATAGAGTGTAACAGGAGATCTTTCTGTTTCAATATTGTGCATATCCATAGGAACGTTGAGATTTTGTCAATGAATAAAGACATTTTTTTTGGTATATCTTCACTTGCGGAAGATGAGAAGGCTTAGGCTCTTCCGGTGGCCATTGTAGTGGGAATTCATGGTGTCTTCTTAATGGTTTTGTTAATAGACTTCATGGGTCTGTCATGATTTTTTTTAAACCACCATAGTTATAAAAGGAGGAGCACACAATCACTGATAACAGTGGTATGCATTTATATATTTCACTTTGACTATTTATGATGTATCTGATTTGTTCTTAATTGTTTTTTTACCTGTGCAACCATTGTTATTATGCAAAACCATGTGTGTTTATCTTAAGTACTTTATTGTATATAATAGCCTGTAAGATGGTCTGTCATGTTTTAAAGTTTCACAGATAAATTACCCTATATGTTAATAGCTGTATTATAAGGAAATTCGAAAGTCATTTTCTCACAGAATCGTGTATGTTTTAGGAGTTTCTTAACCTTTTGAGATAGACACAGAGAAATACAATCTTTGGGGATTTTATGGATTTGGATTCTGTCACTTGAGGTTGTATTTTGGGGGAGGCAGCAGGGATTACAGCCTAACCTCAGTGCAGTGTCAGCAAGATCACATGACTGACAGCCTTTTTACCCATAGGCCCCAAGTAGATCTCATCAGTAGTGAAATTCATATTTATATTTAGTAGCTCGAGCCAGGGTCAGTCAAATGCTCTGTTTCTGAGCTACATTCTCAGTCCAGAAAAATGCTGTCCTTTCAGGGGCAAATGAGAGAAAGTGTTTATTTTCCCGTGAAGACAATCAAACATTGCGTCCTTCATTTTCATCGTTTTACATGTTTCAAGTTTTATCTTGATTTTTTTTTTTGAGACAGGGTTTCTCTGTTGCTTTGGAGCCTGTCCTGGAACTAGCTCTAGTAGACCAGGCTAGCCTTGTACTCACAGAGATCCGCCTGCCTCTGCCTTCCGAGTGCTGGGATTAAAGGCGTGCGCCACCACTGCGGGGTTTTATCTTAATCTTTTTTTATTGGGTGCTCATTTTGCTCAGATATTCTCAAGGTATGAAGTTCTCATACATTTTCTTCTAGCTTGTTATTATTATTTAGAAAGGAGAATATTGCTATGATAAATCCCAAATAATTTCTCAAGCCATGTTTTAAAATTATTGAAGTTGGACACTAAGCAGAGATGTTCCAATACATCTTGAGGAAGGGAGGGCATTTCCCATCTCAGCCCCTTTTACTGACTTCTAGGAGATTTTTAAGAGACTTCGAGAGAGCAGAAAGAACGTACTCAGGACATTTATTTCCAGGCAAGGGAGAAGGTGAGTGTGCTTAAGTCGAAATCTACACAGCTTGTCCATGCTTTCCGAAACTTGACAGCTTGCAGTTTTCTCCCCTCTAAGGAGATTTTCCTCTAGGAATGGGTGTTGGGTAGGGTTCGAACACCCACCATTTCCGACAGCATTTTTTCTCATCATTGCATTCGCCAATGGTATCATCCGTGGACGTGCATGCTATGTCTTTGCATATCCCTTTCAACAAAATGCATTGCTTTTCCCCAGGGATAACGCCAGCTTTCCCTGCACAGAAAGGAATTGGATAACACCATGAATTCATGTTCAAAGTGCTTAAAGTGTGCAGGAAGCCACAACCCCAGAAGGTGGTTTTGGAATGGGAGACACAATATTGTCTACACAGAAAGATCATATGCTTCTACAGAAATAGTGTCCTTTTTTTCCTTTTTGTTTTTTTGGAAAGAGGTTAGGGGTTTGGAATTATATACACCTTGATACACCTTGGAGTGAACAGGCTAACTTGTGGGATTTAGAGATGTGGTCCTCATCCTGGGCAGTACTTTGTAAGTGCATGGAAGTGTTGGCTGTAACCATGATGGAGAAGGGTGTCTTTGGAATTCTACTGGATTAGCAATGGCTTGCTCAGTTTCCTCTCTAGTGAATCACCCTGAACTGAAGGCATCAATACCTCCACCAAGAAGTTGTTTCAACAGCACCCTTATCAGAAGCATATGTCCTTAGCTCAAACTTGCTTTGTAGAAAATCAACCCACCTTTCTGCCTTCACCTCAGCTCACCCTTCAGAACTGTCTAAGAACACGGTTATTGAGTTGCTCGGTGGCTTTTTGTGTGTACATGCATAGAGAGACCATGAACGGTCAGTCATTCTTCCCACTGATAATGACAACAGATGTCACAGAAAAGACATGCGTCTGCTTATGGTCCTTAGCAGAAGGTGACTTAGTAGAAGCTGGCTTTTAAAAGCAAAGCCCACAAGGGCTTAGGGCATGTGGTCCAGGTTGCAGTGTAGATAACCTTTGACCCTGGGCCTGACTTGCTTCCCCAACAGCTTTGGCCTCCCCCACTTCTCCTGTGTACCCCACTCAGCTGTCACTGCAGACAGACAGACTCCCCTCTCCACCTTCCCCTCTGCTGCCACAGCGTCTCCAGGCCTGCGACAAAGTGCCCATCTGATGTCAATTAACAGCTGCTGAAGCAAAAATAAATAAACAATAAAAATACAAGCAAATCTCATGACGCTTTGAGAGAAAAGTAGTGGGGAGTAGAGGAAGAACTGGAGGGGAGGGGTTGGAGTGGGCTTGATCAAAACACATTGTGGGTGTGCATATAGCTCTCAAACAATAAGAAGAAGAAGAGATCATACTGGAAGTTAGATGCTTTGATCTTTTCCTGGGTCTCTGACATCATGGGTTCACAAGAGACCTGGTCGTGTGAAGTGCTTGCTTGCACTGAAGAACTGCGTGACACCGGTTTATTCTGTCCTCACGGGACAGCCCATGTGGGAAGAGCGAGGGAAAGCTGATCTTGAGGGGCCAGGGACCCTCACTTGCAATGCAGGCCTTCGGGTTCCCTGTCGGCTCTGCAGCAGGCTCCCTCTCCCGTCCTCCTAAACAGACTTCCACTCTTCCCTTTATTTTATTATGATAAGAATACTTAACACAAGGCCCAACATCCTCACATCTTTAAGAGTTATGGCCTGGAAGTTTTAGAATTCATCTATAAAATTTACTCATCAAATTGTCCAACTGAGGTTTTGATAACTCCCCAGTCTGCTTCCCCTCGCATCCGGCTTTGATAACCACCATTGTAGTGTGTGTTCCGAGTTCGATTATTTTAGGTCCTCGTAATACTGAAACACCTCTGGTTTCCTCCACATAGCTGAGTGCCCTCTGGGTTCTTTAATGCTGTCACACATGGCAAAGAATCTCCCCAGTATCCTCACTACTCAGTTACGAGACCTCGAGGCTAATGTCTGGCAGAAATCAGCTGCCATTTTTACGTCCATGTGGATTGGTGGAAAGAACAGCGACTCAGAGGAAGGGGAAGTTGGTTCAGGGTTGTGGCCACACGTGGGATCTTAGTGGAAGCATGTTCTTCAAGTGAGCATGGCTTCTGTTATCTAAAGTGACAGACAGGACCACTAAAGTGCTATCTGCATTCAAATAATTACCGTCATATTTTACATCAAACGTGCCCGTGAGTCTGTCCACCTCAGTCAAACTTTCTGACGAGGGCTAAGAAATGAGCCGGGAATTGTATTAACTCCTCTCTGGGAGTGCAGCTATGTGCCAGGTAGATGTGAAGATGTTCCTAAATTAGGTCCAAACCCACAAAGGAGAGGCTTTAGCTGTGCTCTAAAGGGATCTCAGAGCTGAGCCAAGAAGGGCTCTCTCCCTCAGTGAGAACAGAGAAATGAGGGCATCCTGCTGCGCAGCCCACTGCTCCCTCAGGTATATTCAGCAAGCCCCCTTCCTTCCAAAGAGTAGCAGGGAATGAATTTTCTAAGTTCTCACCAGGATCTGCATGAAACAGCCAGAAGAGACTGGAGTGACTTTAATTTTGATTCTGTATTCTAGCATTCAAGCATGTGAATGATGGGTTTTGAGGTTGCAACCAGACTCTTACATGCTTCCTATAACCTTACAGTTAGCATTTTTTAAATCGAGGTTTCCCATTATCTTTACTTTTCCCCTAATTCCTCTGCTCCTAAGTTGTCTTATTTGCTTCTAGTGTTTATACACACGTCTCATCAATAGACTCTTTATCTCCATCCACTCAGCAACATGAATTAATCTTCACACTCCTTTGGAGACTGGGGTGCTGATGGTAGCTTTTTTTTTTTTAAGTCTATCGGCTTAAGTTTTATGTCAAGTAGTTTCTTGGTCTCTGTTTCTCGACTTGGGCTTTTCCCTCCCCATGGTGGAGTTCTTGGGCCCCTTTTTATGTTGCTAGGATTCATCTTTCTGAATTTGGACCTCATCAATTCTGAAGATGTTGGACTTTGGGATCCTCACGTCCATGCACTGATACCTGAGTTATGGGGGACAAAGCCCCTCAGTAGACATCCTCAGAAGCCCCAAGCCTGCCGTCATTTCCCCGCTTACCTTTTGGCATTATCATCACAAAGAGCACGAGGACAGCCAGGCAGGAATGGGGTCTCATGGCTAAGCGGCCAGCAGTGTGGAAGGTAGTCAGATGGTGATGCTCGGGGCTTTTATTCATTTCTGGGGGACTGAGGTTCCTTCTGCTCAGTGAAGCTTAACGTGCAAAGAAGAAAACCTGCTTTTGTTGGAATAGTTCCAAACCTTAGAGTCTCTAAATCTGGTGACAGATTAACGAATAGAAAACCAAGAGGTTAACCTTTTCCTTCTGCTCTGTGCTCTCGGTTTCAGCAGGGGTCAGCACCTGTAGCCAGTTCTCTTTTTGGAAAACACAGCTCATGATGATAATTTTTACATGGCAAATAATGTTTGCACCTGTTTGTGGAGGGCAGTGTTGGGTTCACTATTCGTACTCAGCATATAATGGTTAAATTAGGATAGTTAACAACTTCCTTTCCGCAAACGTGATCAAACACTTATCCCCCAGGGTTTTGAACTCTTTAATTAACCTTTGCATATCCTTTTCTAATAGCCTACCGTGTTCCCTTTTTGCTGCCTGTATACTTACAGTGTGAGGTTATCCACTAGGGCATGGCCCACATACCAGGAACCACCACTTTAAAGAAAACAAACTCGTCCCGCCCCCAGAAGCCGTCAGCTGTCCACAGCTCCTCAGTTAGGGTGGGGTGCTCATGAACCCCTTCCCACTTTGTGCTGAAATGGTGACTGGCATCATCTTGTGTAGGACTTACGTGGGCAGATCACCACTGCTGTGAGCCCATGAGGACAGTTCCTGTCATGGACAGAAGAAATAGTTTGCCCCGCTCATCTCTGACCTCTGGCTCGTAGAATCTTTCCTTCCTTTCTTCTGCAATGGTTCCTGAGCCTTGGTGTGTGTTTGTGTGTATGTGTGTGTGTGTGTGTCCGGGTGTGTCCTATCTGTGGCACTCCAGAGTCACTTACTCTCTTCCCTCTGACCACTTGTGAATTTCTGTGTTAACCTCCACCCACTGCACAAAGAATCTTCTCTAATGAGGTCCACACTCTAGCTTACTGGTAGAAAGATACACATTTAGAGGACCGTATGATACCAGGGTATTTTTGTCAAATAGTTGCATAAGTTTACTCCTGGGGCCCACGAGCTCCTCAACTCTGGTCCTTGGCCAGATTTACACACTAGGCATGTGTTTCCTTTTTAGGAAGGGGCTTTAAATCTGAGAAGAACATCATAGAATGTTATTTTGTTGTTGTTGTTTTTTGTTTCTTTGTGTGACAGCCTTGACTGTCCTGGAACTCTCTTTGTAGACCAGGCTGGCCTCATACTCCCAGAGATCCACCTTCCTCAGACTCCCAAGTGCCAAGATTTAAACTGTGTACTACATGTTCTATGTTCTTGACACAATTGTTCCTATGGGTATTCCTTGCACAAAAGAAAGAAATAGAAGATACAAAGCTGGGAGTGGCTAGGGAGGACAGGGATAGAGAAGGAGGAGGGATAGAGGAGCTAGAGGGAGGAGGGTGTTGGGGGAGGCTGCTTGTTCATTTCCTGGCTGCTCAGACTCCCGAAATAATTACACAAAAATCCATATTAATTGCAATACTGTTTGGCCAATAGCTTAAGCTTATTTTTGGCTAACTCTTATACCTTAAATTAACCCATTTCTATTAATCTGTGCATTGCCACATGGCTTGGCTTACCAGTAAGGTTCTGGTGTGTCTGTCTCCTGTAAGCAGCTACATGGCTTCTCTCTGACTCCGCCTACTCTCTCTTTATTGTGTTAAGCCATTGGCTGAAAGCAGCTTCTTTATTAACCAATGGCAATAAAACATATTCACAACATACATCACTTCCCATATCAGGAGGTGGTAGGGAGAGGAAGAGTAGGGAGGAGAGATGGATCTGAGAGGGGTTAGAGGGAGGAGGGGGAAGGGAGAAGAGGGACAGGGAGGAGAGGTAAATCTGGGAGGAGTTAGAGGGAGGAGGGAGAAGGGAAAGAAGGAATAGGGAGGAGAGGTGAATCTAGGAGGAGTTAGAGGGAGGAGTAGTGGTGGATATGATTAAAATACATCGTAGACATGTATGACAGTCTCAGAAATTGATACATTAAAAATATTGCAAACTGTACAGTATTAGAGCTTCTTCCCCACACTGGTATTTTCTCGGCCCCATTCTCTACTCCTCGCTCCTCCCCATTGCCCGCTCCGGCGGATCTCCAGGGATGGCTGTCTACTCTCTTTTCATATATCATCAGCTCCTGTAAGCTTCCACTAACGAGTGAGAGCTCACTGGATTTGCATTTCTGTGCCTGGTTGGTGTCACTTCATACATTTCCTGATTCTACCCACGCTGTCACAGATGAAAACAATGTTCAGACACCTTCCAAAACTTCGTGAGAGAAGAGCTCACTAGAGAGTCACCAGTTTGGGGTCGCGTCTACGTCACGGAGAGAACAATGCAGATTGGAATAACGTGGTGTTTGTCTTCCTGTGGCCGGTTTCACAGAACATGACATTAATCTCCAGCTCTGCCCACATTCCTGACAATGGTAGAGTGTTGTCCCTTTTAAATGATGGGGCACTATTTTATTGTGCTCATGATCTAAATATCACGTTTTCTTCATCCCTCCAAAGACGGTAGTTAGGTGTGTTCTGTTTCTCTGCTAACATGGATCGTGTCGCAGTGAACATCTGAGTGCAGATAGTTGGTTCTTGGAAATACAGTTGCATTTCTGTCTAGTTGTGCCACTGCTGGGCCCCATGGTACTGTTTGGAACTCCAAGAAGCCTCCACTCAGCTCTGTTTCTTGACTGTACTGATTTCTATCCACATTGGCATTATGTGAGACATTTCCCATCACAATCTGCTTGGCTTTTGTGAGCTTTTTCTTTTTGATAATAGCCATCCCAACTGGGCTGAGAGGACACCTTATTATGAACAGAATTTGCATTTTCTGGGCACTTACATTTTTTTCCATATACTTCTTGACTATTTGTGTGCTCTCTTTTGAGAAAGGGCTATTCAGATAACTTTTCCTCTTTAAAAAAATATCAGATTTTCTTGCTGTATATTGAGTTCCTGATAGATTCTGAATATTACTTCCTCATCAGATTAATGGTGTGTAAACATTTTTCCCATCCAGCAGTTTGTCCCTTGAGTCTGATGATCATTTCCTTTGAGCCAAAGATGCTTTTTAGTTTGATACTATTTTGTTTGTATAGATTCACTTTGTTGCCTTTGCTTTTGGGGTGTGATCCAACAACAGAAACAAACACAACAACAACAAAACCCTGCTGTCTACTCAACTTGTTAAATTCTCCACCATTCTCTGCTAGTGGCTTATTGTGTCTGAGCTAACATTTAGGTTGTTGGTCCATTTTCAGTAAGGGATGGAGGTCACTTCCGTCCTTGTGTGTCATGGCTCCCTGGACCACTCTGCCAATGGTTTTCTTGGTTCTACCACATGTTTTTGTCTACATTCTTGAGAATCAATTGGCTGCAGATGCTTAAGATTGTTCCCGAACATTGTATGATATTGCCTGCATATCTGTGAGATGTTCCCGAATACTGCATGCTATTGCCAGCATATCTGTTTCTTTGGAGATACCATGATGCTTACTTACCCTTCGGTGATAACATGTCCTGGCTCTTGGGGTTCATCATGTTTGGAGACTTAGATTAGCTGTACCTAGTTGCTCCTATCTTTCCCCAGATTTGGGACATCTCATCAATTTGTTCGTTCACGTTCATTCATTCATTCATTCTTTTTAAAAAGACTTATTTATTTTTGTCATATAGCAAAGGTTGTTTTGCCTCTATGTCTGCACACCACATTTGTGCCTGGTGCCTGTGGAGGTCAGAAGGCTCCAGAACTTGTGGGAAATCTCCTGGGACTAGAGTTAAAGATAATGAGCTACTTTATTGAGATAACTTTACAACAAAGCACACAAAAAGACTCCCCTCAAGAAATTAAAAAAAAAACAAAAAACAAAAACAGAACAGAAAACTTTGATCTTTTAAGAGTTCAAAAGTTTTAAACTTTTTAAGGTTTCAAGTTGCCCCTATGGCAGACTTAAAATGTCCTTTTGGCCAGTTCAGACCTAGGAGAATAAAATCCAGCTAAAATTCTTTAAATGCTATCTGCTTACTTAATTACTTTATATTTACATATAGTAATTATACAAATTAAGACATTTTCAAACACATACAACCTGTTAATCGTGTCCTTTAACTATCTTTTTTTCCTTTTCTTAATTATTTTATTATTTAAAAAAATACCAATCCAAATTCCCACTCCTTCCCCTCCTCCCACTCCCTCCACACACCCTCCCTTCCCTCCCCACTCCAATCCTAAGAGAGGACAAGGCACACTGCCCTGTGGCAAGTCCAAGGCCCTCCCTACTACTTCTAGTTTGATACATCCAAAGAGAATAAGATCCCAAAAAGCCAGTACATGCACAGTAGAGACAAATCCCAGTGCCACTGTCAGTGGCCCCTCAGACTGCCCCAACTGTCAACCACATTCAGAGGAACTAGCTTGATCTCATGTCCATTTACTCCCAGTCCAGTTGGAGTTGATGAGCTCCCATTAGCTCAGGCACACTGTCCCAGTGGGTGAACCCTTCATGATCCCTTGCTCATATTCTCACTCCTTCCACTCTTCAACTGGACCTTAGGAGATCAGTCCAGTGCTCCGATGTGGTTCTCTGCCTCTGTTTCCATCTGTTGTTCGACGAAGGTTCTATGGTGATATTTAAGATAATCATCAGTCTACTACAGGGCAAGGCCAGTGCGGGTACCCTCTCCTCTATTGCTTAGGGGCTTAGCTGGGGTCATCCTTGTGGATTCCTGGGAACTTTTCTAGAGTCAGGTTTCTTGCTAACCCCATAATGGCTCCCTCAATCAAAATATCTCTTTCCTTGCTCTCATCTCTGTCCTTCCTCCATCTCGACTATCCCATTCCCTCAAGTTCTTCTCAACCCTCCCCTTCTCCCTTTCCTTCTACCCCACTCCCGCCCCCATGCTCTGAATTTTGTCAGGCAATCTTATCTGTTTCTAGTTCCCAGATGGGTCTATATATGTTTTTCTTTGGGTTTGCCTTATTACTTAGCTTCTTTAGGATCATGAACTGTAGGCTCAATATCCTTTGTTTATGGCTAGTATCTACTTATGAGTGAATACATACCATATTCATTTTTTTGGGTCTGGGTTACTTCAGTCAGGATAGTGTTTTCTAATTCCATCTATTTGCATGCAAAATTCAAGATGTCATTGGTTTTGTTTTGTTTTGTTTTGTTTTTTGTTTTTACCGCTGAGTAGTACTCTAATTTGTAAATGTGCCACACTTTCTTTATCCATTCCTCAGTTGAGGGGCATATAGGTTGTTTCCAGGTTCTGACTATTACAAATAATGCTGCTATGAACATAGTTGAACAAATGCTTTTGTAGTATGCTTTTGGGTATATTCTCATGAGTGGTATTGCTGGATCCTGAGGTAGGTTGATTCCCAATTTTCTGAGAAACCTAAAGAACTCAAGAAATTAGGCATTAAAATTCTAAATAACCCAATTAAAAATGCTGTACTAAACTAAACAGAGAATTCTCAACAGAAGAATTTCAAATGGCCAAAAGAAACTTAAAGACATGTTCACTTTCTTAGCTATCGGGAAAATGCAAATCAAAACAACTCTAAGATGCCATCTTATGCCTGTCAGAATGGCTAAGATCAAAAACACCAATGATAGCTTATGCTGGAGAGGATGTGGAGTAAGGGGAACACTCATACATTGCTGGTGGGAATGCAAACTTGTGCAACCACTTTGGAAATCTGTACGGCGGTTTCTCGGAAAATTGGGAATCAACCTTTAACTATCTTGAATCTACACTCACTCAACAAGCAGAGTTGACAGCTTCATGTCCCAAAGAAAACCCTATCAATGAGATCTTAGTTCTACAGCTGTGCCTGGGTCACACAATAGGGAGACGTATGGAAGCCACTCAGTGTACTGCATGAACACGCCATCTAGTCTGACAAGGAGAAACTGCGGTAAGAATCAAAGTGACTACCCATTTAACCTTAATTCGGGGAGATGGTCTTGGCTTATGCAGCTGGAGCAGATGCAGTCACAAGCATCCTGGGACACGTGAGATGGGTGGGGGTCAAGGATGAATGGAGTGTTGGGTGTGAGCCGAGCTCAACTTGTGATTGTTGGGTTTAGAGACAAAAAGAAGGAGCCATGACTGGTACGCCACCATTGCTGAGGTAAAAATGGAGGAAGGACAAGTGAAGCTCCCAGAAAGCACCCAGACCATGGTTCTGGCCCATTGTAGGCCACACTAAGCATCCCGCCCACAGAATTGACAGGTAAGAGATCTGTGTTCCCCAGTGTGCAGCACACCAATGAGTGATTTCTAAGGTGGAGAAAGCAGTGACCTGGGGAAGCCCATGGATCTCAGGATAGAACAGGCCCAGGACATGGCATTTGAAAGAGGTGCTGAAGCAAATGTGTTTAATTCCCATGAGAGGGAGGACATTTTTCCTAAGGGAGAAGGGAGTGGACTCAGATAAAGGGTGAAGAAAGATTGGTTGAGACACTGAACAAAGGCAGTGGATGTGAGCCTGGTTTCCATACTCCGCAGGGATTTTGGGAACTAGGAGTTCACCTAGGCCAGGATGTGACATACTGAGAACCACAGTCAAACATGAAGAACACAAACTTCCAATACTTTATTTCTCTTTATTTGTATGGGTGTTTTGCTTGCATGGACGTCTGTGCACCACATCCATGCACATCCATGCACATCCATGCAGTGCCCACACAAACTAGAGGAGCGCATCAGATCCTCGGCATCTGGACTAACAGGTAGTTGTAAATGCCACATGAGTGCTGGGAACTGAACCCAGGTCTTCTAGAAGAGCAGCCAGTGCTCTGAACCACTGAGTCATTTCTCCAGTCCCAGAACACACACTTTAAAAAGCAGCCTTCTCAGGAAGAGATGGCTTAACAGTTAAGAGCACAGGCTGCTCTTTCAGAGGACCAAGGTTTGACTCCCAGCACCCATATGACAGTTCATGACTGTCTGTAACTCCAGTTCCAGGGAATTCAACACTGTCTTTGGCCCACACCTGCACCAGGCACACACGTAGTGCCCAGACAGACATACAACCCAAACACTCACACACAAAATAATAACTTAAAAACACAGCCTTCTCTCTGCTAATTTTCTTTATCACTTATTGAGGAATGGACAAGAACCTATTCAAAAACACAGAAGAGAGAGAGGACAGGAGAGAGAGAGAAGCGAGGATAAAACACGCTGTGAGGGATCCAAGCGAAAGGCTTCAGCTCTTGGGTGTGACGTCTTCAACTCTGGGTTGATTCCCCATGGGCAGGCAGCACGGTCGTCTGTTTAAACACCTCCCAACGTAGACTTCCGTTTCAAGGCAATACAATTGGCAAACACCATTTGGGCGTTCACAGATTTCTTTGAACTTGCCCCTGACTGCATACAGAAGAGGGTTATTGTAACTGTTTATTCGACTTGATGAATGTTTACTTAGTCTACAGACTGGGTGGGGGTCACATCTGGAAATGACTTTGTACGTACGTTCATTGCTATTTGATTTCTTACACCAACACTTAAAAACCCGATGTCACAAAACATTTGGGAATTTCTCCCTGAGAAATCTGGCAACATTGGGTATATCTAAGTAACAAAAGGCTGAGACTGAGTAGTGCTCTCTGCTTCAAGAGTTCTAGGCATGCACACAGCTCTTTATTCTTTCTCTTCCCCATCTTCTAACAACAACGGCAAGAAAGAGAAGCTTTTAATACCATTTCTTCACTGCTTATTCTTCTAGGTTGTTGGATAACGTGCTAGACATTATATGCTGTCTATTATTTATCTACCTATGTATCTAACTATGTATCAATGTATTTATGTATCTACCTTTATATATATATATATATGTATGTATCTACCTATGCATCCATGTATCAATGAATCTACGTATGTATGTATGTATGTATGTATGTATCTATCTATCTATCTATCTATCTATCTATCTATCTATCTCCCATATTTACATATTTGTCTTTCAGAATTAGAACTAAAATATTGACCTAAAAGAAAATATACCTCAAGGAGATTGCTAGAGAGATGCTATTCTTCTGGGGAAGGGGCCGTATGTCTGCCTCTCACGGACGGATACGCCCTCACTGTTATCTGTGGCACCTTGGCGCTGTATCATTCATTCCTTCCTCTCTGACGCTGGTTGTGGCTACAGCCCTACTTTAGAAACCATTGCATTGAGAGCAAACCATTTGGGTTCTTAAGAGGTAGACAGATTTACTTGTTGAAACACTGACTGGTATTTGCTTTGTGGCCTGTGATCGGACTGCCACAGAGGTTGGTCACATGTATGCATATGCTGTCAGAAGTGGTTTTATTCTGAGCAACAAAACCCATGTTTTCTTTGACAAATTCCTAAGCTTTTCATTGAGCTAAAGAAGCACCAAAGCATTTTTTTCCCTTAAAGGCCAATGCTTTATTTTTCTTCATTCTATACCAGCAAACATTTTATTTATTTTTTTATTCCTTGAGAATTTTGTACATACATACAATGTGTTTTCATCAAGCACACTCCTAGCTCCTCCCTTCATTTGACCAACACCAATTCTTGAATCCTTTCTAATCAGTATGGGCTACATTCAAATGCCTTAAGTTCATTTAACTCTGTGGCTTATAGAGAAAGTTACTTAATGAATGTGAAGATCAAGCATGCAGGCAATAACCCATTTTTATTTAGAATGCAAATTGGGAAAGAATTATAAGAGTATAGTTTGGTTTGGTTTGATTTTAAGCCAATGATCCTTTTAAGTATTGAGTGCGAGGCAGAAGCCAATTGAAATCTGAACTGATCGATTCCTGGGTTTTTGCATCTCTTCATTAGCCAATTGCTGTACATACAGGTTCCCTTTCTATTAGGCTGTCCCATGGTAGCAAGAAGATTCACGTTAGCTTAGAAGCCCGGGGAGGATGATCACCGTGCTGAATCACCGAGTGTCTCTCCACCTCAGTAGCTCTTGCTTCTTACCATGGCTGTGTCCTCAGCTGACCTCACTGTGTGGTAATGAGTTGCTGGAATCTCAGAGCACCCTAGAGCCAGGCTCAAGTCTTGGCTTACAGCGGGAACTCAGGAAATGGCCGTGGACCAAAGGCTTGAGCTGCAGTTGCTTCCATTCTGGGGCAAACAGGTGAGGAAATTTGCTGTCACCCTCAGTTCTCATACTTCGTGCCGCGTAGTTGTGCAACTGAGAAATTACAAAATTTCATACGCGACATGTCATGCGGACTCATAAGCATTGAAGGAAAATTGGGTTTTACTTTCGTAAAATGACTTCTTTGCTGATAAACCTTGTCCATTTCATAGCGCGGACTCCTGTCATTTCTACGTACTCGGAATGCAAACAGAATCTAGACTCAGAGCAAATCCACCGATTGTCCTGCCAAAGCACTGGTCGAGGAGGAGACAGGACTGAGGGAAAGGAGTAGATCATCTAGTGACCTAGTATTGGAGGTGTTAAGGACAGACTTGCAACTTACGCCCCCAACCTCTCTCTATCTGCTTTCTCTCTCTTTCTCTCTCCTAATCTTACCTCCCAAAGCTCACCTGGACTGTACACGTCTGCCTGAGGACTGTGGAGAGGACCCACCTTCCTACGGCTTCTTTAACATTGTCCCTAATTCTGTTTTGGTGACAAGAAATGGCCTTCCTTTTGTTCATTTTATGACATCACATGTCCTCTGTTTTGTTTGAATGGCAATGAGAAATGAATAAGGGGGGAGTGGGGACATAACTCAGCTACTAGAGTACTTGCCTAGCCCGTGTGAGGGTTTGATCCCCAGCGCCACTGGTGCGTGGTAGTGCACGCCTGGAATTCCAGCACGTGGGAGGTGGCTGCAGGAGGGTCAGAAACTCGAGGTCATCCCCGATTGCGTAGCCAGCCCGTTCAAGGGCTACGAGAAACCCTGCCACATTCTTAAAAGCAAACCAGACCAAACCAAAATGATAAACCCGCAAACAAAACAGAAAAATCAGAACAGGTAATCCAAATTTCAAGGTGTTTTTTTTTTTTAATCAAAATTTTTGAGATAGAGTCTCTTGTAGCAATCAGAGTTGAGTAGTGAGTGTGTGGCTCTCTGTGAACCAAAGGTCGTCATGTGACTTTGATCTCTGTGGACTTGCTGTCCAGCAGGGAGTCTGCTCCCGGTAAATATCTACAGTGCTAAACTGCTTCTTGATCTCCATTTTCTTCCCACGTCCGTCTTTCCCTTTTCCATTTTGTATTTCCTGAATCAGAGTCGGAATTGCGTTGTAAGCCATCCCTCACTCCCCCAGCATGAAGCACTGTGAACTAGCTAGCAATCAGCAGTATTTAAGTGCACGTATTTAGAGAAGAAATGTGATTTATCAAGATAATCATACCTCCCATGACATTTTCTGCTGAACATCTTCAGCAGTGTCTCTTTGCCCATACAATGCACACAGCCAAAGTGAGAGGAAAGACCACTTTCTGCCTCTACCCCACCCATCCCTGGAGGTCCAACAGGCGCTAGAGATGAAGAGAAATGTGTCACTTATCGTCTCTTGGCTCTTCATTTTTAGGAATTCTGGGAGATTTCTTGATTTGTTTACATTGCCAGGCTAGAGTCAAGAGCCTATACAAAATGCAAAATGCCGCTTCTTACAGTTCATGCTAAAGGCCAGACACACACTGGGCACTGGAGTAGGGATTTTTTTTTTTTTTTTTTGGTTTTTTGAGACAGGGTTTCTCTGTGGTTTTGGAGCCTGTCCTGGAACTAGCTCTTGTAGACCAGGCTGGTCTCGAACTCACAGAGATCCGCCTGTCTCTGCCTCCCAAGTGCTGGGATTAAAGGCGTGCGCCACCACCGCCCGGCTTGGAGTAGGGATTTTGTAGCCTGGAATAGGGATTTTTGTAGCCTGCAGCAATCCTCACTAGGTCGCGACTCCCACCCATCCACCTACCTGGGCCTACAGTGCTCTTAGGTCTGTGGCTCAGATCAGTAACTTTTCTGAAGTCAACAGAGATCTGAAGATAAAGGTTTACTAGAATTGTTCCAGTGTTTTAGTTACCCGAATCTAGAAACTGCTGGTAACTTTGTCCGGTTAAACTCACAACGGAGTAAAGGAGTTACAAGGACTTGGAACCCCCTCGGCTTCATTTTCTCTAACCACAGTTGCAGAGGAAAATGGAAGAGTCCGCTGACTACAGGTCTTGCCACCAGCGGGTCTTCTGGATCTCTTGTGAGAATGCCCTTTGGGCCTCAGGTGACAGTGACTAGCCTTGGAGCACTGTTTTCCCATAACCTCCTCTTACCCGAGCCCCTGCTGAGTTTATTTCGTTACCTGGTAGAACCTGAGTCATGAGGAAGACAGTGGTAAAGCAGAGGACAGCGATCTTCATGGTGGAGGACGAAAGCCTGGCCTTGCTTCCGGGAATCAGTGAAGACTTCTACCTGTGGCTTGATGGCATGGGTGGGATGTCTTTGTCTGGACAAAGAGTGTCCCTCTGTCCTCATTAGGGATGTTCATGGATGGCAGAGTTCTGTCGAGAGCTCTCCATGGGAAGACTGAAGAGTCCTTGTTTTGTTGGTCACTGGACACATCAAGGATGTGGTTGTGTTCCCGGTTTTGATCAGAAAACCTTGCTAAATAGGAACATGGTCTCCAAACAGTTTGGCTACAGATGAAAGTGTGTGATCACGCAGCCATCTCTGTTAAGTTACAGCAAGTTAGGCTCTGCTAGGTGCCTGCTGGCTTATTGAGGGACTAGATATTTGACCAGCGATGACTATTTCCCAGAATTATTAGACTTGCTAATAATTAATCACCCACCGAATTCTTGGTTTGAGCTTCCCCAGTGCTTTGCTCGTCCTGGACAGCTTACCCTATTGCATGGAGATTGGCTTCCAACCCAGTGCTGAGAATGGTTTGCTTTGAGGGAGGCACTGAATGAAGGCATTGAATGACATGGTCATTTACTGTAGACTTTTGTCATCAATGTAACGACACGGGGTGGTAAATGCTACTGTGGGGGAGGGGGAGCAGGGGACCTGGGTTTGAGTTCGAAGTCTCTAGACCAGCTAGTGTCTTGAGATGTGGGCCTAGGCAGGAAAAATGCCTTCTTTAAACACTAACAACCCTTCCTAGCTCCTGAGCGCTTGATTCTGCATCAGCTGATTCCCAGTCACAGCTGTTTACAATGCTGATCAAGAGGGTTGCTGTAGAGACACTTAGCCCCATTCCAAGAGGTTTTATCATTTCTAAAACTGAGCAGGAATTCCAGAGGCCATTGAGATGGCTCAGTACAGACAAGCAGAAGGAGCCCTCTGTTCTGCGGAGGGGTGTAGGGCTGTGTATGAAGACACTTGGTTATTTTCCGTCCTTAGCAATTTGTAACCTGTAAAAATCTGCTTAAGCAGAAAAAAGTACACGTTGACTCTGAGGCCCGGAAAGCTACCCCCACACAGCGTCATAATCCCAGAACAGGATGTGTGGGGTGTTTATAGCTCAGTGATGAAGTGTCCTGACCCATTATTATGTGGTCAAGCAGAGGGTGAAAAAAAAATCCATGGGACTGCCTTTACCAGCAGGATGTTCTCCAGTCCGAATGGAATTAAACGGGAAAGAACTCGGTGGGGAGGATATGAAGGAGTTGTAGCAAACATTTGAAAACCAAACAGCACATTGCTAAATAATATGTGGATGAAATAAAGAAGAAATTCATATCGGGAATCAGTATTATGAATGAAACCAAAGCATACAACCTTGCAGAACATATTTGAATCAGTGTGAAGAGGGGTGTGTATAGCCCCAGATTTCTATTGAGTCAGTGTGAAGGGGGGTGTGTATAGCCCCAGATTCCTATTGAGTCAGTATGAAGAGGGGTGTGTATAACCCCAGGTGCCTATTGAGTCAGTGTGAAGAGGGGTGTGTATAGTTTCAAATACCTGTGTTAGAGGACAAGAAAGCACAGGCGGCTAATCTAAACTGTCCTCAAGAGTTCAGAGGAAAACAGAAAAACATGTTCAGAGCAGGGGAAAAAAAAGAGAAGGAAACGGAAGAGTTCAAGAATAAGAATATAGAAATGTAGATTCCAGAAATAAAAATGTAGAAATAAAGAAATACAAAGTTGTGAGCCTAGGAGAACGAGAGTAGATTGTCAGCAGCTTAAAGATTAACTATTAACAGTGGGTTACTCTGCTTTACAACCCATAGCTCTGTCTGCAAGGCTGAAGCAGCCTCTGCAAACTCCGGGTCAGCTTTTAGATAACCCCCACTGACCACTCATGACCAGAAATTGCTCTGAGCTGAGTTAACTTTTAAATGATAGGATATACCTGACTTTTTGGTTGTGCATTTTCCCATACCCTTCCCTGCTAAACTAGTTTAACAAAAAACAAACAAACAAAAAAAAAACTTATTAATGGAAATTGTAAAAAAAAAAAAAGGCAATTTTTATCTGAGTTTTACCTCGAGATTGTAAAAATTTTTTTGTTCACACCTAATGCTTGCTTCTTGCTATAAAAAGGGGAGTTCGGAAACAGCCCATTGCCACAGCCTTAGAAGTCCATCTCCGGCTGTGGGCTCAGCTAGCTGATAAGCTTTGTGTGCACCATGGAGATTTATCTCTTTAATTTTTTATTTTTTTCCTGAAATAAAGTTTGCTTCAGGTGTAATAAACTTTGGTGGTTGGTCCCCAATCTTTGTGTGACCCTCATGGACCCAACAGAAACAATAAAGGAAAGAGTGAGAGTCCATGGGCTATGAAGTGGAAAAACAGTGAAGCCAAAAGCTAATTCTTTTAAAAGTCCAAACAATGGGTAAAACTAAACACACTGACAACAAACAAAAACAACAACAAATAAAGAGGAGACTCAAATCACTAAAATCTTGGGAATAAAATAGATCCCAAGACTACAAACTTAGAGAACTGAGAAGTCTGAGGGGATGCTAAGGACAACAGCGGTCCACAGAGAAGCAATGGACACCTTCCTATGACACAAACGAATAGAAAATAGAGGTAGACCTACAAAATAGAGTAAATAACAATAGCAGTAGTATTTTTGAAGCACATTTGGAGTTGTAAATCCATTTTAATGTTTATTTTTAAACACCAGGATTAAGCAGAAGATCATGTTCAGGAAGAGCGTCTGGAAGCGGTCCAAGCTTAGACCTACGCCATCTTTGGAGGCGTGTGGCCGTTCTGACAACATGGGAAAGAGCTTCTGTGTTCTCATGGGCAGGAAGCTCAGGTGTCTGGGGTTCTGCTCTTTGTTGAGCCCAGCCATAGCCCGCCTACGCTGATGACCTTTAATCTCCATCAACTGCTTGAAGTTTGGACTAAACTGTCTAGTTCTTCCGGATGTGAGCACCGAACACAGTGTTCCCAAATCTTATCCTAAGGCACACGGACTATCTTGTGGCAAGGGCCCAGAAAAAGGAAGATACTCCTTTCAGGGGGAGCATTCCAGAATCCCTCTAGTAACCCAGGGCAAAGCCGCACCTCTCTTTGGGTAAAGGTTATTCTTCTTTCAGAAGTTTTTTGTTGTTGTTTTGTTTCTTAGGTACATTTAGCTGCACAAAATAATGGTGAGAAACGCTCTGCTCACACTCGCTGCCCCTACTTTTCTCCCTCACTGCTGCAGCTCGTTCCAGCTTTCCTTCTTCGTAACAGGACTTTTCTATCTCCAAGTCTTATTTATTTACTTAAATTTAATTGTCCTTTAACGACTTATTTATTAGTATTACACTATTACTATTGTGTGTGTGCATACACCTGCATGTGTGTGTGTGCATCTGCTTTTGTCCGTGTGGGTGCCAAAGGATGTCAGATCATCTGAAGCTGGAGTTACAGGCAGCGACGAGCCATTTGATTTAAGTTCTGGGAACTAAACTGGGCTCCTTTGCAAGAGTAGCAAGTACTCTTAACTGCTGAGCCATCTCTCCAGCTTCTAACTTAGTTAACTTCAGAAGCCATGTGATTGTTACCTTCCCGATGATAAGACGGCTTATCTCGTTCGACATGACCATCCCAAGTTCCATCATTTCCCTCTACATGATTTCATTCTTCCTTATGACTGGTGACACACTGTTGTCTCTATAAACTACGTTTTCTTCCTGGAAACTAAATGCCCCTCGACCGAAGAATGGATAAAAAAAATGTGGTACATTTACACAATGGAGTACTACACAGCAGAAAAAATGACATCTTGAATTTTGCAGGCAAATGGATGGAGCTAGGAAACATTATTTTGAGTGAGGTAACCCAGACCCAGAAAGACAATTATCACATGTATTCACTCATAGGTGGTTTTTAAACATAAAACAAAGAAAACCAGCCTACAAACCACAATCCCAGATAACTTAGATAACAGTGAGGACACCAAGAGAGACTTACATAGATTTAATCTACATGGGAAGTAGAAAGTAGAAAAAGACAAGATCTCCTGAGTAAATTGGGAGCATGAGGACCTTGGGGGAGGGTTGAAGGGGGAGGGGAGAGTCAGGGAGGGGAGCAGAGAAAAATGTAGAGCTCAATAAAAATCAATAAAAAAGAAACAAAAAATCAGCAGAATTAATATTGTATAAAAGTCTATACTACTAAAAGCAATCTATAGATTTAACTTAATAAAAAAAACTACGTTTTCTTTATACATTCATCCTTTGATAGAGACTATATTAGTTACTTTTCTGTCTCTGTAGTAACACACCATAAGCAGAAGCAGTTTATCTATAGAAGGAAGAGTTCCAGAGATACAAAAATAGACCACTGCAGGGAGGCAGAGCAGCAAGCTTTATAGCTGCATGGGAGCAAGAATCTAAGTGTGCACATCTTCAATCGCCAGCATTGGAAGCAGGGAGAATGAATGGAAGGGGCCCAAGGCTTTAAAACTCTTGGAGTTCGCTCTCTAGTGAAACGCTTATTCAAGGAGGGTTGCACTTCCTACCCTCCACTCCAAACAGCGCCCCAAACTAGGGACAAAGTGTTCACATACCTAGGCCTAAGGGAGATTCAGACCATCAAAGACACCTAGGCTGGTGGCTTGGCCAGTCTGAAGAGTGTATGATAGACAGATGCATGCAGGCATCAGCAGCAGATGCTGATGCTGATTTCTCTGGGCACATATCCAGGGATGCTACAGCTGGATCACGTGGCGTTTCTATTTTTGGCTTTTCAAGGACCCTCTATGTTGATATCCATCACAGCTATACTAGTTTAAATTCCTAGCAATAGTCTACGAATTCCTGCCCCACCCTTGAATCCTCCCTGGAGCTGCATATATATATATATATATTTGTTTTGCTGTTGATGCCATTCTGACTGGGGTAAAAAGAATATCAGTGTAGTTTCAATTTGTATTTTCCTGATGTTGAATGTTTCTTTGTGCAATGATTGGACATCATCAACTATTTCGAGAAGGGTCTGCCCAGTTCTTGTGCCCATTTTCAGTGGTTGGATTGTTTCTTCTTCTGGTATTACCTTTTTGCATTCTTTGTATAGTCTTGTTATTAATCTTCTGATGGATGAATTGCTGGCAAGGATTATTGTCCATCCTGAATAGTTTCTTTTAAAATTGAAAATAGCTTTTAGATAATAATTATATTATTATTATTATTATTATTATTTACAGAAGTTGATTCTTTTTTTCCACCATGTGTGTCCTGGGGGTTGAACTCAGTTTGGCAAGCACCTTTATTTGCCGAGACGTCTCACCGGCCCCAAGGTTTTTTCTTCATTGTAGAAATGGATTCCTTTGCTATGCAAAAGGTTTTGAATTTGATGCAAGTTCATTTGTCAGTTCCTATTATTTCCTTATTAGTGTCCTATTTAGAACTATGCCTTTTTGTGTGCCAAAATCATGGGTATGTACCTACACTTTCTTTCATTTTAGAAATGTCATGTGTCACGTTGAGGTCTCTGAGCCATTCTGGGTTGATTTTGTTTGTACGTGAGCCACGTAGAGCTGACTTTGTGCACAAGAGGCAAGCATCTGGCTTTGCTCTTCAGCATGAGGAGAACCTGTCTTCCCAAGTAGTTATGTGTGCGCTTGCTTATGGGTCTTCTATTTTAGTATCTGTTTCGCTGAGCTACACGTCTGCTTTGTCCAGTGTTTTATAATATTCTTTGAATTGATCTCTCATCTTCCTGGTTGGGTTACTCATAAGTGTCTGTTTATTTGTTTGTATGTTTGCTTTTTTTTTTGGTAGGTGGGTTAGGGGTGTGGCCATTATTGTTAATGTGATAGTCATCTTGATTCTTTCCCAGAAAATTCATATGCAGTAAAAAAGCTATTGGTTTTATGTCCTGCTATTTGCTGAATTATAAATTATTTCGATTATGCTTACTTACTTATCTACTGTATGTGTCCTTGTGCACATGTAGGTTCCAGCGTGCCACAATGGCATGTGGAGATCAGAGGTTAACCTGCAGTTGTCTGTTCTCTCCTTCGTCATCGGGCGTGGCGACAGGCACCTTTATTTGCTCAACCATTTCACTGGCTTTTCCCCCAAGATCTCGAGGAAAACAGCAGGTTATTAATTTGATATCTATATCTGTCTTTTTTTTTTTTTTGGTTTTTCAAGACAGGGTTTTTGTGTAGCTTTGGAGCCTCCCTGGAACTATACCAGGCTGGCCTCGAACTCACAGAGATCCTCCTGCCTCTTCCTCCTGAGTGCTGGGATTAAAGGCGCGCGCCTCCACTGCCTGGTAATGCCTGTCTTATAAATTCAAACACTCATCTCTAAGCCTTCGTCTTAGAACTGCTTTCACCATGTCTCATAAGTTCATGGTACATTGCATTTCCATTTTCTTTTGATCCTGGAAACTTTTAATTTTTCTCATTTTCCTCTGGTGACACTGGTCAAGGGTGTAATTATGATACCTGTGTATTAAAGATCTGTAAATTTCTCTTGCTGTTTATGCTTAGTTTAATTCAGTTATGATTCAATAAAATGCAAGAAATTATGGCATTTTTTATATTTGTTCAGATCTGATTCCAGGTTGAAGACATGATCTGTTTTGGAAAAAAGTTTCATGAGCTCGTAAAGAATGTGGATTCTGGGACTATTGGGTGGGATGTTTTGTGGAGGTCTGTTAAGTCCTTTTAATATAGTGTCTAACTTCAGGGTTTCCTTGCTAATTCTTTTTGTTGGGATGTCCATCCATTGATGAATGAGGGGCATTAAAATTACTCACTAGGGGGCTGGAGAGATGGCTCAGTGATTAAGAGCACTGGTTGCTTTTCCAGAGGACCCGGGTTCAATTACAGGCACCCATATGACAGTTCATAACTGTTTGTAACTTCAGGGGCTCTGGTACCCTCATACAACAGACATACATGTAGACAAACACAAATTTACATAAAATAAATACATGAAATCATTAAATAAAGGAATTTTTAAAAATCATTCAGTAGTATTATATTGAGTCTATTTCTTGATTTATACCCAGTATTATATTTTTATAAAATTGTGTAGTCTGACATCATTTTTATATATGATGTTTTAGATGCATGTGCACACACACAAGCATGTGCACACACGCACTTCACACCTTCTTGGCTCATTGTTCTCTCTAGCAATATGTGACGACTATCTTCATCTCTTTTGACTAATTTTGCCTCGAAGCCTGCTGTATTATTTAGGAATACGGTTCCTTCTGCTTGCTTTTGTCTTCTGCTTACCCAGATACAATTTTCTACTCTTTCCATAATCAGTCTGAGAATATCTTGACCAGTCAGGTGAGTTTCCTACAAGCAGCAAGTCGTTGAGATTTGTTTGTTTGTTTACTTTAAAAAATCAAATTAACCATTTTACTCTTTTTTGTTTGTTTGTTTTGAGACAGGGTTTCTCTGTAACTTTGGAGCCTGTCCTGGAACTAGCTCTTGTAGACCAGGCTGGCCTTGAACTCACAAAGATCCACCTACCTCTGCCTCCCGAGTGCTGGGATTAAAGGCATGTGCTACCACTGCCTGGCTACATCTTTTATTTAGAGAATTAAGACTATTTATATTAAAGGTTGTTATCATTAAAAAATATATACTAGTTTCTGTTATTTAAAAGCCTTTCTTTCTTTCTTTATTCCTTTCTTTATTTTTTAGTTATGTTCACTTCTTTTCCCTTCATCTTGGAGGTTTGGCATTTTACTCAATCATTTGTGGTTTCTTCCCAATTCTCGTTTGTTTGGCTGTTCTCCTAACGATACTCTTCTTCATGTTCTCATGGTTTGCCTTACTTTTCTTTGCGGTCTAGATTTCTCCCAGTATCTGATATGATACTAGTCTAGTACTTAGAAAGTTATTAGTTGGTCCTTATTTTGGAAAGCCTTTACTTCTTGTTCAGTTTTGAAGGGTAGTTTTGCAGGTTATGGTGTTTCGATTTGGCAGTAATCTTCGAGCAGGGCCTGCAGCATATTAGTCCACGTCCTCTTGACTTTTAGAACTTCTGGTTAGAAATGGGGTTTTATTGATGATCAGTTTGTCTTCATCTGTGACTTGGATTTTCTTCCTTGCAGCTTTGAACTTTCTTCTTTGTCCTGCATTTTTGGTATTTAAACTATAATGTGTCCTGGAGCGGTTCTTTTTAAGTCACGTCTCATTGGACTCTAAATGCTCCCTGTATCTGGATGTCTATTGGAAAATATCCTGTTAACTTCTTAAATTTTGAACAACTATAAAAGGTTGTTATTAATTATAGTTCACGTGCAGGTTTTGTATGGGCATAAAACTTCCTATTTACGTAGATTCCGAGGATTAACATGGTGAAGGTAAACTTGGCTGAACATTTTCACTCAGTGGCAAAGTTATTAAGTGAACACTCCTGTTGTTCACATCTTTCCTGATATCCAATAGGGCTAGTGCTGTAGGTTTGGGCCACTTGTTCTGTAATGGGATTTTACTTCAGTGTTCACAATTGCGATAAAGTATGACGCTGAGTGACTTTTCTTCCTTCGTCTTTTCAGCACATTTGCTTACTGCCCATCATTGGTAAAAATTCTTGCTCATTCTTTTGATCTAATTTTGTGTTGCTTGCTTTCTTATAGATTTTTAGGAATTGTTTGTGTATTTTGGATCCCAGTACTTTATTAGATATTTTATAAAGGCTCTCCTCCAACCGTCACGTCCTTCCTGTCTTCCTAGGAATGCCTTTCATGTAAGGAAAGTTCTTATTTTAATGAGGTCTAAGTTGTCGGTTCTGTCATTTCTAAATCCTGCTTTTGAAATTTCATCTTTTAAGGAGTAACGCTAAATCTTAGTTTGCCTAGATAGTTTCCAACATTATTTTCCAGGCATCACGCCACTCTGTTTTATGTTGAGCAATATCATCCATCTTAATTTTTGTGACAGTTATAAGATATATACTTAGATACATAGTTCTAAATATGGGTTTCAAGTTTTGCTATAGCATTATTTGTTGAGAAATTTATTTTTTTCCCAATGAGTTACCTTTGGTTTTTGACAAACTATTTTTTGTGTAAGTCTAATTCTGGGACTTTTATCTTCTGTTGATGCATTGATTTACTAGTTTGTGATATATTTTGATTATTGTGAGTTTATATTACAGTAAGTATCAAAGTTGGGTATTGCTTGGTTTTTGACTTTGTTCTTTCCCTCAACAATTGCATTGACTATTTTGGGTCTACTGCTTTTCACCCATTAAATTATTGCCACATTTGTGTCCTCTTGTGTGTTTGAAGATTCCATGTGGGAGAATAAGTTATTCTCTGTTGGTTAGGCTCTGCTAGCCAAGAACAAACCACAGACCTAAGACCATGATAAAAAGCCCTGGATCTGCCATACTCCAAGACCTCAGACTTGAGCAGGTCTCTGCGTCTTCACATCGCGGACCCTTCAGCCATGAGAGCCCATCTGATCCTCCACACTCTCCTCTTCCTTTTGACCCTCCTACCCCCAGGTAAGTTGGTGGCCGACTATAGAGAGGGGCCTTCAGTTTAAAAGTCTCTTTGGAAGGTCAGAAACTAATTAACCTTACAGATTCAGAAACCTAATAGCAACAGTTCCACTAAGATTATGTCAGAGTAAAATAGATGTCCAGTGCCATTAACCCAAATGCCAAATGCACACTGTACTACATCGCTTCATTGTGTCTCTGGTGCCTTGTGAGGCATGGGAATTTCTTTGTAGATGCTCAGCTCTTCTAGGACACGGGCAGGGACATCCATAATGACATCTGCTCTCTCAGAGGAGAAGGATGGAATCTCATCAGGGAGAGGTAATGTTGAACAAGGGTCACAAAGACCTAGACATTTAATGGGAAGAGACAAACCTACAAAGTGATTATTATTCCAAAACAAGTAAAAGTTCGGAGCCGCTGTCAGCTAACAGGAAGTTAGGGAGGGAACTTACTGGCTTTGTGAAATGGGCCAAAATATAAATCAACAAAACCCAAGGCAAGACACTTTGTAAAAGTTGTTATACACAAAAACCACTTTGCAAACACGACCTGTGGGATGAAAAGAGGGCAATAGCTGTAGACAAATAAACAAAGACACCGAGCTGCAGTGACTCGGTGAGGAAGAGCTTTATACGCGGTGACTGAACATAAGGGTGGATGCAAAGAATGGCAAATGGTTACTAAAAGTTAGGAGGCTGAGCATGCATTATGTGACGTCAGAAAAGATATCATAATAAACCCAAAGAATAAATTAAAAAGGAACTAATGAATACAAGAAACAAAGGAAACAAAAGAGCAACAAAGCAAAAAAAAATATTTATTTATTCATTTATTGAAAGAATAGCATAGTTTATAGTAATCTGGTAATACTGATCAAGACAAATTTAGAATTTATTTTAAATAGCTATTTTACAGATGACTGGGTTGATATCACCATCAGTGCTCCCAAGACTCAAAGAGAAACTAGAAGATTTATTATAAACGTGTGTTTATATTATATATATATTATACATATTCCATCTCCTCTTGTGTATTTAGGGATCTTTCTGCTGCAGTTCATTATGTCTGTGATTTAACATTAATCATATTCCTACTGGATTATCATCATCAAAATACAAACATTTTAATATTCATCTGATCTTTGAAAAAAAACTTTGCTTCTCCTGTTCCATTTTGTGGAAAATGCCTTAAAATCCTGACCTGCAGTCTTGTCCTTGAAATCATCCCCTTCCATTCTCTCTTAAATAGATCCCCACCGAACATCCTCCCCAACCCTCAAACTCTGATACTGAAATTGCTTTTGTCTTTACCTACTCATTAAGAAAAAGCTTTCTCTTCCTCCCTGCGTAAGTGTTAACAATGGCCGTGCTGTTGGCCCAGCCAGCCAGTCATCACTGTTAACTTACTTTGCCTGTTAGCAGATTTCCCCAAAGTCAGCCCCTCCTCTCTTTACGACATGCCAGAGTCACCCAAAGACTCCAATATGGAAGTCACTTGATTCACCTCAGTTTCCCCACTGCTCCCTCATCTTTTCTGGGCTTCCTCCTGGAGCGAGCCCCAGGGCTCAGTTTCCTGGCCCTCTTCTCCAGTCTACACTTGTTAAGGAGTTAGCTAGCCTCGGTCCTTTAAATCCCCCCTTGGACTTTTCCTGAGAACTCCAGACTTGGAATGAATGATCCAATGGCACCTTGGCTGTCTCTAAGCTTGATTTCAAAACGAATATGTCTAAAATAGAACTCTTGGTTGTTTGTTTCATATTCCTCTACGAGTAGTCTCTGCCCACAGAAAGCTGTGGCTCCCATGCCAGGGGACTCATTGGGTCTCCACTTATTGCCAGGGATTCTCCACTGCTGTACCTCCAAGGGGCTCTGTTGGAGCTCCTGTCTCTCAGTCCATTTGGGTATCAGGGGCCTCCTCCCCACAGTGTGCCCTGTCTTCTGCCCTGTCATTAAACCTCTCCAGTCGCTCTACCTGTATATTTCCTCCCCACACCCAGCTCCTATGTTCCCTTTATAGGGGTGGGGAATTGTGACCCAAGACTCCGAGTAAGGTCTTAATAGTCTCCGATTAAGACCTCAGTTGGAATATTCCCCACATGCCCACCACATGGAGTTACTCTATGTATCTTATGAATACTCACTTGAGTAGTGGTTCTCACCTTCCTAATGCTACAACCCCTTAATATATCCTCATGTTGTGGTGACCCCCAACCTTAAAATTAGTCTTGTAGCAGGGCAGTGGTGGTGTCTGCCTCATCTCGGGAGGCAGAGACAGGTAGATCTCTGTGAGTTCGAGACCAGCCTGCTCTACAGATTGAGTTCCAGAACAGCCAAAGCTATACAGAAAGATCCTGTCTTGAAAAACCAAAACCACTAACAGCTCTCTGCGCACGCCTATGCCCCAGCTATCAAATCAGTCACCAGAGTGAACTCACTCATGCACCAGATCCCAGAGCCACTGTGGCCATGCACACCAGTGATCAAAGTCTGCAGGAAATGCAAGATCTACAGTCACTGTTATAAGGAGTTAGCTTACACCCAAAGTCTGGAGCCAGATTCTCTCAGCATATATCAGGGCTGCAGACGCCAGCTCCATCACAGAGACAGCCTCACCTGATGGAAACCGTGACTCCATAATATGAACTAATACTATTTGATCTCCTGCTGTATAACATCATATGCCTATATCAATCAAAATAATAAAATGGGAATATTAGCTTAGCATAGACTAGCACTGCAACTGACTACCATACAATGTTTTCCCATGAAATCTTGACTCTGCCCTATCCAAAGGGAGAGAGGGAAAGAAGACAAGAAAAAGTGAGAACAGTCAACATTAAGATGATTGCCATAAACGACCTGAAAGGAGACGAAGTAAGGCAACCACAGCATCAGGGATGTGAGTCTTCCTCCTCACCACGGCCCGTGAGCCTGGTACCGGCTGGAGTCTACGTTTAATCTCAGCTGACTTTTTCTGACATGCTCATCCATCAAAGTCTCAGTCTGAGGACTCAGGTCTTGCTGTCCTGCATGCTCTTTTGCTTCCGCTCCGATAATTGCTTGTTGTTTTCACCACCTCAGAAAGCAGTCTCTGTCCGTCTTCTCGCTTCTGTCCCCCAGGATGTATCTGATTCTTTATTGTATTATTTTTGTCTGGAACATTTGCTACTTTTGAATCACCTCATTACTCTGTGGATTGTTTGTTTGTTTTGTTTGTATGGTTAGATTCCTTGACCAGTTGTAACCTCTGTCTTAGTAAGGGAGGCTTTAAGCCATTTGTACTGTTCTTTCTTATAAAGAAAAGTGTTTGGTGAGTGAATAGCAAGGATTTGTTGACATTCTGCCTAAGGGAGTAAAGCGATGAAGACAGCAGTATACTTGGGGAATCTATTTTGTCCCTACCCTTCTTGTTTCAGTCTGATATTTAACAAAGTAACTTCTGCAGCTTTATCTAGACTTTTCCTGTATTTATAAGAAAATCAAGGAGCAAGCTGTGAATAGAGAAGGGGAGAGAGGGTGAGTGTGGGGTCAGTGGGAAACAGCTGCTTAGCGGATCTTTGATCTGGCTCCTTTCCCTCACAGAGAGAGGTACTCAGTTCAGAACTATTATGCCTTCGCCTGCGAGGATGCTGATGCTTCGGCATTCCCACACTGGGCTAACCGCTGCCCTGGTTTCTTCTCCGCAGTTAGAAGTGGTTTGGGTGCTGCAGAGACCCACTGTTTCAACCTGGAAGGCATTTGCAGACGAGACATTTGCAAATTAATAGAAGATGAAATCGGCGGTTGCCGAAGAAGATGGAAATGCTGCAGGATGTGGTGGGTTCTTGTGCCAATCCCAACCCCAGTTATCTTTTCAGACTATCAAGAACCCCTCAAGAACAAGATAAAATAGACCACGGTAAACAGCCCAAGGAGAGCTATGTGCCTCTAAAGCAACATAATCTCCACACTGAACGCTTCCAGCTCTTTAACCAGGCTCTATTTGGCTTGCCAATAAAACTGAATATTGGTTTCAAATGTGCTCAGATATCATTTCTTTATGACATTTCCAAATTTAGGCAAAATATTTAAATATGAGAAACTCCCTTTGAGCTGAGAGATGGCTACTCCTCAGCAGGACCCATGTTCAGTTTCTCAGTGCCCACATGTTGGCTCACAACATCTCCAACTCCAGTTCCAGGGGCTCCAACACCCTCTTCTGACTCCACAGACCCCAGACACACACATGTTGCACAGACACACATGCGGGCCAAACACAAATAGCCATAAAATAAAAATAAAAAGAATTTTTAAAATCTTGTTTCAAGGCTGGGCGGTTGTGGCACACATCTTTAATCCCAGCACTCAGGAGGCAGAGGCAGGTGGATCTCTTTGAATTTGAGGCCAGTCTGGTTTACGGAATGAGTTCCAGGATAGCCAGGACTACACAGAGAAACCCTGTCTGGAAAAACCAATACATTTTTTTTTAAATTAAAAATGGTTTTTCCAACTGTAATAGAAACTCAACAGATTAACAACTGGGAACAATGAAGATAAAATTATAAAACATAGTTCAATCTGAAAAAACAGAACAAATAAATTAGAAGACAGGATGCAGAGGTTTCCAGGCCATATCAGAGTGGAGAGGAAGGGAGCTCTAGGGAGAGGAGAGAGGACTGGAGTAAGGAGGGGAGAAAATGACTTGGCATAATATATGAAGACATCAAGTGTGTGATAATTAATCAGAAACATATGAAAGCAAAAAATAAAACAGAGAGGGTGGAGGGAGAGAGAGAGAGGCTGAAAGCTAATAGAAGAGGCTAAAAGCTTCTAGCTTCATTAATCAATATAAATTGAAATAAATTTAAATTAATCAATAGAAAAATCAAACTTCTACTGATTAATTTTTTTGTTTTACATTTTAAAATTTTAAATATTTTTGCTTTTAAAATACTTCAAAAATAAAAACCCCAACTAACAGTTTGATGTTTTGCTCCTACGAACGAATGGCACAATCGCTTGCAGATTATGTATGCCTCACACTTACCCGCACAGACAATTTTCCCACACAAGAGCTAACCATTTTGCTGTAAATCCCGGCAAAGTACTAGGCACAGCTGTGAGGAGCCCTTCCTGATACAGCATCGTCCTGACTATACCTCCTCTTGCTCCATCGGCCACAAGGTCTTGTTTACCTTAGCTGAAAGAACAGAACCTCCTCTCTAGCTCAGGCCTCAACGCAGAAGGGAATGTGTAAGGAACTGCAGGTGACTTCATCCAGTCATGGGCAGTCAGCTAGGGTTAAGACACCTGTGTGAGCCGGGCAGTGGTGGCGCACGCTTTTAATCCCAGCACTCGGGAGGCAGAGGCAGGCGGATCTCTGTGAGTTCGAGGCCAGCCTGGTCTACAAGAGCTAGTTCCAGGACAGGCTCCAAAACCACAGAGAAACCCTGTCTCGAAAAACCAAAAAAAAAAAAAAAAACCTGTGTGAATCGGGTTGCTAGGAACCGAACCTGGGACCTCTGCAGGAGCAACCAGTCTCTCCAGGCCTCTGACATCATTGATTTATGTTTATGGTGTATGTGTGTGTGTGTTATTGCCTGTGTGTACGTCCATGCTTCATGTGTGCGCACTGCCTGCAGAGATCAGAAAAGGGAGTTATCTCCTTGAACTGGGCTTACAAAGGGTTGTAGGTTGTGAAGGGCAGTATGGGGGCTGAAAATCAGACTTGGGTCCTTTGGAAGGGCAGCTAATACTCTTAATTTTTAAAAAATTTATTCTAACTAGTAGTTAAAAAAATTTATTCTATGTGTTTTTCTTGATTCCATTCGTTCCCTGTCCCTTTGCATCCGCCCTCTGCCCCTGCACACACCCCTCCCCGACTAAAACAAAATTCAAGAGAAAAAGAGAGAGAGAAGAAAATAAAATGAGAAAAATTTTTAAAGGGAAGGAATTAAAAGTCTCATCATGGAAGCTGCAGTGTGACCTGAGTCATCCCGTGTGCCGCTTTAACCATACATCCCTACTGGCAAGTGTTCATTGCAAAGAGTTATTGGTCTGGCTTGAGGCCCCTGGTCCTTTTTTTTTTTTTTTTTTTTTTTTTGGTTTTGTTTTTTGGTCTCAAATGAAGCAACAGTCTCGGTTCCTGAACTCTCCAAAGAGAAGGATTCAGTTGGGACATCAGAGTGTATCTTATGTTAATTAGACTAATCAATTAGAGAAGAGACAATATACTTTTTAGAAAGAAAAGAGACTTGAGTTTTGTCAGGGATGAGACTTAGACCGTTCTATGTTGAGTCTCCCTTTTAGCTCTCTCAGGATTGACACTGCCCAGACGCTTATAACTCTGTTATAAGTAGATGTATAAAATGCAGGTATATGCATCATAGAGTTTTAAGTATCTATGAATAAGAAAGGTTTGCCAGTGGAAAGGGTATCAGCACTCTGTGCAGCTCACCTGGAGAAAGTCCAGGTATTGCTGTAATCTGACGTAGTTAGCATACACTATGTGACTCATTGTAGCCACCTGGAGCCTGCCACCACCGTTATCTTGATATCATAATGAGTCGACCATTGTCATCTTTATACCCTGTTGTAGAACTTTGAACTGGTTCATCAATTGTTCTTGTTTTATTTTTTTAAAAAAAATTTTTTTTCCTTTCTGTATTTTTTCTTTTTGATCTTATAATGACACCATTTCGTCATTCCTTTTCCTCCCTCCAAACCTTCCAATGCACCTTTCTGTGCTTGCTATCAAATTCATGGCCTCTTTTTACATTAATTGTTGTGATATATATATATATACATATATATGCATATATATGTATGTATACATAGGTATATTCCTAAATACATGAATACAACCTTCTCAGTCTGTATGATGTCAATCTCCTATCATTTGGGTCCTGTTGTTCAGTCCTTTCCAGCTAATTTCCTATATAACAATTCTGTAGAGTAAAAATGCAATATAAAAGTTAGGATATTAAGATATTAGTAAAAAGTAACCCACAAGGCCGGGCGGTGGTGGCGCATGCCTTTAATCCCAGCACTTGGGAGGCAGAGGCAGGTGGATCTCTGTGAGTTCGAGACCAGCCTGGTCTACAAGAGCTAGTTCCAGGACAGGCTCCAAAACCACAGAGAAACCCTGTCTCGAAAAACTTAAAAAAAAAAAAAAAAAAAAGTAACCCACAAATTGCAGCATGTTTTAATAGCTCACTTATATATCTATGTTGCCAGAATAGCATTTAAGAGGCAGCATTTCATACTGAAAACTATTTTTTTGTTTTAGTTTAGTTTTCTTTGAGACAGGGTTTCTCTGTAGCTTTCCGAGCCTGTTCTGGAACTAGCTCTTATAGACCAGGCTGGCCTCGAACTCACAGAGATCTGTCTGCCTCTGCCTCCCGAGTGCTGGGATTAAAGGCATGCGCCACCACCGCCTGGCGAAAGCTATTTTTTAATTGATTTTTATTGAGCTCTACATTTTTCTCTGCTCCCCTCCCTGCCTCTTCTCTCCCCTCTCCCAAGGTCCCCATGCTCCCAATTTATTCAGGAGATCTTGTCTTTTCTACTAGCCATGTAGATTAGATCTATGTATGTCTCTCTTAGGGTCCTCATTGTTGTCTAGGGAGGTCCCTGGTCTTAATTACACGCTTGATGCTGGGCCCCCACTAGGATTCTTCCTGGACATCCCGCTGCCGCCCTGTGTCGTGGAAATCCTGCAGTTTCGGGTCCACGGGTCAGTTCCCTTCGCGTATTCCAGCAGATCATAGATGGGAGGATGTTGGGGCAGGCCAAGTCATAACCCTGGGTCTGGGCCTGGGCAGCTGTAGAGTTGGTCTGCGAAGTGGAACATGAGAACAGCTAGCTCTCCTTTGGTTACATATCAGGGCTGGTTCACCCACACCTGAGCTAACAGTGCTGGCTCTGTTGTGCAGCCAGTACTCCTAAATCGGAGCCGTCTCTCTAGCTGTCCTCTCACGGTCAGCAACTTCAAACATCCTTTCCCCCTTCCCTCTCCCACACCCACGTTCTTCCCATTTCTCCTTCATAGCATCATAGCACCTGTGCCCTGTTATTCCACGACGGACATTCTTTAAAGTAAAACTCAAACCCTCTTGTCTTTTTTCACACTGTTTATAACAGATAATCTTTTCACCCGTTGTAATCCATGTCTCAGAAATATACCTAGCTAAAGAATACTATGGAAAAACATCTATGAGGCCAATATTACTACAATACTCAGTAAAAACTCGGATAATATTCAAATCAGTTTGCATTCATGGCAAAATAAAAGACTGACAAAGTGTCAAGTAACAAAATTTATTTGGTCAAAAGATTTGCATTCCAAGTACAATGAATCAAAACAAAGTCCTACAATGTACTCTATACAGCGAACAAACCTGGGTTCGGCAAACAAGTCATCAGCTGAGTTGAAATCCTGAATCCTGGCTTGTGCCCGGTTGTTTTCCCTGCGCAAAGCCGATGAACTCCAGCAGAGGGCGCTGCAGACCTCTCCCAAGAATCCGGGAGGGTTCTAGGCTTTAACTTGTATCAATACCCTGAGCAGTTTCTTCCACTTTCAAATTGTCATTCTCGGGGCTCAGCCGGGATGGGGTTGAGGGGAGTGCAGGCAAGGACACAGCAGACGAATGGAAAGCACCTGAGGGTGAGACGTTCTGTCCTAGCTGGTGGGTGAATCCATTTCTTGTTCCAAGGATGCCCTCCGTTTCACAGTGTGTCCACAGGAGAATGAGCGCTAGGAAACAGCCGGATCTCCTGGTCCCCGTCCCGGACTACAGAACTGTGCAGTGTTCATTTCCCCACAACCACCACCACTCACCATCCCGGGCTCTACCAGCTACCCCCAACTCCCAGCAGACAGGAGCTTGTTGGAATTCTCCTCATCAGGACCGTTCTCTGTGTTTGGTCTGGTGAATCTGGTGAATCTGGCTTGGCTGGCAGAGTGGGTTCAACTGTCCTGAGATTCAGCACAGGCTTCCGGCTGCTGTGTTCCTGAAGGACTTCCCAGAGGTCTAAAGAGATTTCTTTGCTTGCTGTATTCTCCGCGTGTCCCTGTGGCTCTGTGGTTTCCATTCGCGATTCTCTGTTGAGCTTTCCTCTGCTGGGCTTTCCCAACCTGGTGTTCAGGGGCCAAGAGCCTTGTTTACTCTGCCGACAGGCACAGTGGCACCATCCTTTTTGAGATCAGTCTGCTGGACGTAGACGAGTGCATAAGCAGGCTCCCGCAGGGCAGAAGTCACGTCACACCTGGCAACCTTAGAGTCATCATCCACCTTATACCACTGGCCATTGCCAGCTTTGATAAAACAGAAGAGATGTCCTCTGGGGCAAGTTAAACCGACAGAGACCATCACAGCATAGAGGACGTACCCAGATGGTCTTCTATTAGGCTCTGACGTGCATGCTTGCAGGTCACGGCACTTATGGTAGGTCACATCCCTGTCCTCTTTGTCACCCATGAAGTCTGAGAAGCGATTCAGCACCAATAGGAGAACCTTTGAGGCAGTTTGCACAGTCAGAGTCTTGGAAGCAGCATCTTTCCCCGACAACAGCCACAAAGCTGGGCATTTTCTGCACACAGCTCTTCCGCCTTGGCTAAATTCTCTTAAGACTTCGTTCACACTCTGAGCTGCCTCCATATCCAAGGGGATGCGGAGGAAGGGGTCAAAGGTGCTTGAAAAGCCCTGGCAGAGGAGACCTCCAGGACCTGAGATCTCCAGGAGTCTCCAAATATTTCCCGGATCAGTGTGCTGTCCGGTTCCCACAGCTTGCTCCCTCGCAGGCGGCATGTGCGCACGACATTCAAGTTGAATATCAGAAACACAGGAGTATCTTCCTGCTTGTGCCTGTGGAAGTAGGCAGTCAACTCGAGTGAGTGCTGGATGATGTCCCTGGAGTGGGGGAGACTCTGGGTCACACGAGCACCCGGTTCACACCTCGTGCAGCCTCCTTGACGACAATAGCTCCGAGAGCGCTCCTGGGACAGCAAGAGGTTACCCTGCAGGATCAAACATTCAGCCAAGCTTTAATTCTTCACATAAAAATAAACAAGCATATCCATCTCATCAGTATATAAATTTGCTTTTGCCTTTAATAAACGGTAAAACACATATCTATAGACATTAAAGAGCTGCTTTTAAATAAATCTCTTTTTTAAAATGTTCTGCTTGGTTTTTATCAACTTGACACAATGTAGAACCTTCTAGGAAGAGGAATGTCAATTGAGAGACTGATCCCCTCGCGTTTCCTGTGGGCAATTCTGTAGGGTGTTTTATTAAATAGTGGTATGGGAGGGCCCAGTCCACTGGGGGGCAGTGTAGTATGTACTGGGGAGAAGATCCCAAGTGGTATAAAAATGGCAAACAAAGGTAGCAAGCCAGCAAGCAGTGTTCCTCCACGGCCTTTCCTTCAGTTTCTGCCTCCAGGTTCCTCTTCATTAGGGTCTGTAACCTGTGAGGGGAGATTATAAATCCCTCCCTGGCCAAACTGCTGTCAGTTACGAGCTTTATCACAACCACGGAAAGTTAGACTAAGACAGAAATTGGTTCCAGAGAGTAGACAAATGTGGAGGTAGACCTGACCCTGTTGTCATGGGAGAGCTGTGAAGGGTTTTAGAACTCTGGGCTTGGAAAACTGCTGTGTGGTGAAACTTAATGAGCTCTTGTGGGAATCTGGGAGAGAGAGAGAGCTGGGAGCCGTGCAGAGGATGGAGGCCTGACTGTGAAGTTTCAGAGGCAGGGTTGGGAGTCCCTTAAAGGCTCTACTGGGGCCTCTCATGGTTAAGGATCTGTGTTCTGGTCAGCTGAGGATGAAGAGTCAGCTGTGATTAAGAAAAGCCCAGCATCATTGGAGTGAAATCTTCTGGATGAGAGAAGCCACCCTATATAGAGCAGGCCAAGGCTGTCTCTTGCTGGGAGAATAACCCATGTGGTACTGATTTTGAAGGCATGAAGGGAGTCACGGAGATCAGCTAAGGCTCGGCACTGTGAGATGTAAACAGAGACTGTACAATTGATTCCCAGCTGCCGAGACCCAAATAATCACACAGAAACTATATTAATTACAACACTGTTTGGTCAATGGTTCAGGCATATTCCTAACTAGCTCTTACATCTTAAATTAATCCATTTCTATTAATCTGTGTATCACCACAAGGCTGTGGCTTACCAGTAAGGTTCTGGCATCTTTCTCCTTGGGCAGCTACAAGGCATCTCTTTGACTCCGCCTACTCTTTCTATATAGCTCTGTTTAGATTTCCTGTATGGATTTACTCTGCTAAGCCATTGGCCGAAACAGCTTTATTCATCAACCAATAAAAGCAACACAAATACAGAAGGACTTCCCACATCAGTGAGAGGCCATTAGTGAAGATGCAACCTCAGTTGGAGCCCCAAGATTGGAGGAATCACAAGGAGAACTTGAGACTTAATACCACACGGCAGTGTCAAGGTCCCTGAAGAGAGTGCAGGAGAAGTTATTGTTTAGGGTTGCAGTGGAAACCCCAGAATTTTGGAGATGCAGTACCATAGGAAAGTCCCAAAGGACAGCAGCAGCTATGACTTGGAGATGGCCTAAGCTTATGAGATGAGTTGTATGAGCTGTGGATGGCAGAGACAGAGAGGTGGCGCTGTCCAAGGCCTTTGGCTCTCAGGAGATCACGAGTGAATTCCAGAAGTGGAGCAGTGAGCAACAGTAACGTGTATTGTTGGAGTTTTGCTTTGCTTTGCTTTGATTATAGCTATGCCCTGGTTCTTCTCTCTTGGTGTAAGAAGTATGTAATTTATTTTTTTATTTTATAGGAGCCCACTTTATTTTATAGGAGAGAAACTCTGGATATTTTAAAGAGACTGGACTTTTAAGATATTTCAATTTTTAAACACAGTGAGACTTTTAAAAGTTGGAATGTTTTTACATTGTGGATATTGGCATTAATATGAAGCCCTGAGGAGAGACAAGAAAGGAAAGGCTGGTTTGGTGGTGATGGGCTGCCTATGTTAATTTGACAAATGGCCAGTTGTCCTGATTGATTTTTTTACACATGCTGATATTATCTGGGGAAATAAACCTCAATTGAGAGAATGCCTTCATCAGATTGATGAAATTGTGATTGGGACTGATGGGCGAAGGCCCAGTCCACATTGGGAAGTGCCACCCCTGGAAAGGTGGTACTGAGTGGCATGGGAAGGCTAAGCAAGCCACGGGGAGCAAGCCAGTGAGCTGTGCTCTTCCATGCTCTCGGCTTCAGTTCCTGCCTGGAGCGCCTGTCCTGACTTCCCTCAGGTAGCCGTAAGGCGAAACAGACCCTTTCATCCCCAACTTACATTTGTTCATGGTGCTTAGCATTGCAACAGAAAGCAAACTAGGGCAAACGTTAATATTTATTTTTGTGTGTGGCTCATGCACAGATGTGTACATGTTTGTATATGCAGGTGTGCATGCACATGGAGGTTGGTATTAGGTGTCCGCCTTATAAAATAAATTTCTTTATGACTTGTTATCAATAAATGCTTGACTTGCATGCCAACTTTTTATATCTCTATACCCGGGACCATGTATAGATTTCTAATGTGGAAAGGGTCACTAGTAGGTAAGTTTAAGAAGCCCTGCCCTAGGCTATGACTTCTCCCCCAGCCCTACCCTATTCTCTTCTCTCCTCTACCCCTTCTCCCACACTATCATGGGTCCTGGGGCCTCTACCCAACCCAGATTCCTTCTCTGAACTTCTCTGATCTCAAATACCCCAAACTCAGCATGGCCAACAATGGCCTTTTGTCACCCTCTGTGACTCCATGGTGATGCCTGGCAGCGTGTGCACTGCTCATCCATCCTTGATTCTTCCCTTATGGCCTCACACACTCCATCAGCGATGTCTTCCAGATGCTTCTGAAACTTGCCTTCAGTCGGTCCCATTCCTTCAGCATCGATGCTGTCACTCTGGTCTAAAGACATTGGCCACCATGATGCTGTGTGCTCTTGGAGGACTCTCTTCCCACTGACTTTTGCCAAAGGCTTCTTTCACAAAGCCGGTAGAGGGACCACACACACACACACACACACACACACACACACACACAGGCTTCATTGCTTCAGTTTGTGGCTTGTATCATACAAGTTGACAGTAACTTGTACTGTCCCTGGAACTTCCTGTTTTGCCCACTAAGTGGCGCTCCAAGGTTGAACTCTCTCTCCCCACACTCTGGCCTTCCATCTGCTTCTTGTTGCCTCTCTCCTAGGATTTAGCTGACCAGTCATTCCACTGCTGCATGAGCCACCATACCCCACCTGTGTCCACAGTAGCTTGCACTACTTCAGCTTGGCCATGGCCTCCAGTGGAGGTGGAGGTTGGCTGTCTGCTACCCTGATGCTGTGGGTACTGCCCAGCAATAGAACTGGATAAGGGAGCCGGGCGGTGGTGGCGCACGCCTTTAATCCCAGCACTTGGGAGGCAGAGGCAGGTGGATCTCTGTGAGTTCGAGACCAGTCTGGTCTACAAGAGCTAGTTCCAGGACAGGCTCCAAAACCACAGAGAAACCCTGTCTCGAAAAACCAAAAAAAGAAAAAAAAAAAAAAAAAAGAACTGGATAAGGGAGTGTTGGGGCTGAGGGTGAGATGGGAGGACCCCAACTGTTCCTCTACCACTTCAACCCTATGGCCAGAACCCCAACAGCAAGCTGGTGTCTCTGGATAGACTTTCTAGTGAGACTCCACCCCACTGGCATTGAAATCACCTGAGTATAATGTGGAAGGTTAGCAGATGGGTGCCCGAGCTCCCCAGATGGTGCTAGCCTGTGCAGCAGTCTTTCTGACTCAACACCAGGATCTGCCCAGGAATGGAAGGACTGCAGTGTCCCCTGGTACACAGTACAAGGTGCAGAGTATTTAACCCATCGGCCAATAATCAAATCGGCCTTTAAAAGTCAAGCCAAATTTTAATTTTTTATTTAAACCTTTTTAATTTGTGTGTGTGTGTGTGTGTGTGTGCATGCGCGCGCATGTGTGTGTGTGAACAAGTACATGCATGGAGGTCAGAGGACAATTTGTCTTCTCCTTCCCTTGAGGGACTCAGGATCAAACCCAGGCCATCAGGTTTATGAAGCTTCTTCATCTGCTGGGTCATCTTGCCAGCCCCAATTTTAATTTTAATTCAAGGTGGCTTTAAACATTTTGGGTTTTGTTTTTTAGCTTGTTTATTTTATTGGTATTTTGCTTGCATGTATATCTATAGGAGGGTGTCAGATCTCCTAGAACTAGAGTTACAGACAGTTGTGAGCTACCCCATGGGTGTTAGGAATTGAACCTGGGTCCTCTGGAGGAACAGCCAGTGTTTTTAACTGCTGAGCCATCTCTCCAGTCCTAAAGGTCTTTTGTTTTAATCAACCACCCTGTTCACTTGTTTATTAAATAACTTATGTGTGTGTGCCTGTGTGTGTGCACCATAGCGTGTGTGTGGAAGGTCAGAGGACAACTTTTGGGAATCATTCACTCTTCCACTCTGGGGGTCCCAGGGATGGGATCAGGTCCCCAGGCAAATGTTTTTACCCTCCGAGTCACCTCGCTGTCTTTTTAAAGGCATGCTCTTCATTTTGCTATACAGGGAATTGAACTCAAGGCTTTGTGCAAGTTAGAAAAGCACTTTCTGCTGCTGAGCTACATCCCAGGCCCCGGTAGGTATTTAAGGGAAATAGAATCAGTTTTCCTATGCTCTGTGTAAAAACTGTATCTTAGTTAGGGTTACCCTTGCTGTGATGAAACACCATTACCACAGCAGCTTGGGGAGGAAAGGGTTTATATTTGGCTAACACTTCCACATCACTGTTTGTCATTAAAAAAAAAAAAGTCAGGGCAGGAACTCAGACAGGTCAGGAACCTGGACGCAGGAGCTGATGCGGAGGCCATGGAGGGGTGCTGCTTACTGGCTTGCTCCTCATGGTTTCTTATAGAACCCAGGACCACCAGCCCTGGGATGACATCACCTACAATGGACTAGGCCCTCCCCCATCAATCACTAATTAAGGAAATGCCTTACAGTCAGAACTTGTGGGACATTTTCTCAACTGAGGCTCCCTCCATTCAAATAGCTTGTGTCAAGTTAACAGAAAACTAGCCAGGTCAACCTGCAATGCGTACTTTACATCAAACAGTTACCTTCAATGCTGTTACAGGTGATCACACCTGAGACATTGCAGTTTAATCATCTTTAGATTCTCCTATTTTAGTGATACTTTAAGAACATGGCATCTCTCCATTACCATTCCCAGAGCATGGTTTTACATCCTTCCTTAATTAGTTTATTGAGAGAGCTTTGCTCCAAGGCATGTATCCATGCAATAAAAGTCCTCGCTGCTGTATTTAGAAGACTGTATCCACCATAAATTCCACTCCCAAATCTCCGTGTAATGAGCCTCCATTGAGATAATGACTTTCTCGGGAGGAATTGCGTACATTAGAAATACTGATTAGTATTTTTATAATATATGCAATGCTGATGAACTATTTCCCCTGTTACTAGCAGCAAGATTGATCGTGGGCAAATTTCCTAATAGCTGAGAGTACCTTCCCCATCCCAGGCCTGTCCTCCCCTGAGAGTCTATACCCTTATCTTTGCTTCATCCCCCTCCCCATCAAATTATTGACTGTCCCCAATACTGGGTAAGAGTCTTAATGAAAAGAAGCTCCTGGATCCTGCTGGAAAATGATGATGGAAATCACTCATTACCATTTCCAGCCATGGCTGACTCATATCTTTCCAGAGAAACATTCATTTTGTTTGTTTTTGGTTTTTTGAGACAGGGTTTCTCTGTGTCACAGCCTTGGATGTCCTAGAACTCATTCCGTAGACCAGGTTGACCTTGAACTCATAGAGATTCGCCTGCCTCTGCTGGGATTAAAGGCGTGTGTCACCACGCCAGGCTTCCCAGTGAAACATTATTATTTTGAAAGTTAGTTGACTCTTCCAGAAGGACTTCTGGACTCCCCGTAACTTATGAGTGCCCTAGAGATCATTTATGAAAAACAGAGACCTACACAAACAAGCTACCAGCATGAGGTAACCAGGTAGCCTGGAGAACCAGAGGCAGAGCTGGTGTCCAGGAGGGCCAGGCCAGCACGGAGGGCTGCCGGAAACTGGGGTAAACTTTGCCTCTCTGTGACTGCTGTCCAGTGAGTCTTATCAACTGCCTAGCTCGTTCCTTCCATTCACAGGGTCAAATGCAGCTGTTGGTGTGCCCATCCAATGGTCTCATTTCTACACTTAGGGGAAGGTTTCATTGGCACAGCCTGGATCAGGTGGCATCCTGGGCTCACTCCACTCTGCCTGTGGGGGTCAAGGTTACATGGGACAGACACGGCCCCTGGTCCAGAGTAAAGACTCAGGTAGGTGTCTGTTGCTATAAACTGGATGTGGGGAGAGGAAGGGGGAACTTCTCTGGCAGTGGGGCTGAAGGGTTCCCTTCCTTAATTCATCGGAGGGCTGAGAACGTTGAAGGATTCTGGGGAAAGGAGAGCAACCCTGGTTCGCGTGTCAAAGACAGGCCTGTGGGTGAATCCCACGAACTGCTGCATAGGGAGAAGTCGGCGCCATGCTCACTGAGGGAATAAAATCGATTCTCACAGCATTGGCTGGGACTCATCTGGTTATTGCCTCAAGAAAAAGGAGATTTACCATCTGTTGTTCATTCTGTGGGAGCCTGGGTAAGGGACAGACACTCTTTGGGATTCTCTATGAGAACTACTGTACAGACACACACGTCTGCGTCATATATTGTATCTTATTTTGCGCTTCCTTTTGCTGGCTGCAGTCTCTGGGGGCGCTCGGGAAGGGTCTCCGAAGCGGAGGCTCTTAAGTCATGTGAGGTAAGCAGGAACTGCTCCTAGACTGTGGTCGTGGAAGGTCTGGCCGGAAGAACAGCCCAACTAATCCTCCTTCCGGACTCTGTAAGCATCTGAACTAAGGCAGGCATGTTTCCACGAGGAGGCAGGGAACAAAGTGGGGAAACCCCTTTGTGGGGAGGGGAGGGACTGTGAACTCACTATGCTGGGATCTGCTCTCGGGGGAGAGGGACGCCCAGCAGAGACGGCCTTCTACCATCTTCACTTCCTTTCCTCTGAGGTGTCGTTCACAAGTGTTCTGTCAGAGCAGGCTGAGAAGGCAAGACGCTTCTGATTCTCTCGGATGCAGCCACAGAGGAACCGACAAGCAGCAAACATGGACATGCATACAGAGCAGGCTGACGGCCATCAGAGATCAAGGCTGAAAATCCGTAAGTATGAAGAAGGCAGACACCTCCAGAACTAACCTGGACCTGGGCAGTTTAAGTGCTGGGGGTCACCCCCTTTGGGGGTTGACCGACCATTTCACAGGGGTCGCCTAAGACCATCAGAAAGCACAGATATTTACATTACAATTCATAACAGTAGCAAAATTACAGTTATGAAGTAGTCACGAAAATAATTTTATGGTTGGGGGGATCTCCACAACATGAACTGTATAACGGGTTGCCGCATTCGGGAGGCTGAGAACGGCTGGTTTAGGTGGAGGGTAGACCTCACAAGAGCAGAGAAGACAGCAATGCATGACAACCGACTTCGCAGTGATCCTCCAGGCATTGTAGGTGAGATATATATACACATACACGTTTTCATTTCAGCACTGAAATACTCTGGCTGGCTGTGAGTTCTCCCCCATAAGTGATGAACTTAGGCCAAAGTGCTTGCTGTGTGAGGGATGAAGGTGCAGCTTGGTAGTAGGCACTTGCCTAGCATGCATACAGCCCTGACTTCAATCCACAGCGCTGAAATAAAAAAGCAGTGTAGATTTCCTGTAGCGACTCTGTCTCCATGTCCTAGATCCAGGCCTCCTATCAGGTCCTGCTCCACCTCCGGCACCGAGCTGGGTGCAAATCTGGTAACGGGGGTGCATGAAGCTGCGGTGAGGGAGGGGCTTGATGAAACACCCCATTTAGGACTGTGTGCTCCAAGGTCTCTCGCTCTCTGCACACTGTCCGTTTAGAGGTCTCGGTGTTAGTTCCCATCTACTGCAAGAAGAAGCTTCTCTGGTGGGAGTTGAAAGAGGCACTGGTCTGCGGGTATTACAGAATGTCGTTCCTTTAGCAGAATCATAGTATTGGGTTTCCCCCAGGGCCAGCACTTATCTAGGCTCAGGCTTTTGGCCCCTTTATCAGGGTCAGATATGAGCTCCACCTCAAGGAGTGGGCCGAATCAGAAAGTGGACAGCTCGTCCCATCACAAGTGTGCTACCATTGCAGCAGCACACCAGGCAGGTGGCTGTCACAGGTCACAGAGCTTGTAGTTGGGTGATATTGATTACCTTCTTTCCCAGTAATGCGGAGAGTAACTTACAGCATCATCGCTGGTCAGGAGGGATGAAGCTGCTAGTTGGGTACCAGCTAGACTTCTCCATGTTCAATGGCGTTAAGTAGGTGTTGTCTTCAGCAGTAGGATCCTGTCACTAGATGGTGGAGCATAACCAATAACCTTGGCAATGGCCTATGATGCTTATAGGTGTGACTGTATATGATATAGTGATAGGATGAATATAAAAATATATTCATTAAATATATTTAATTAATAGTCATATTCAATAATTATATTCAGTTCTTATTCATAGAATATATTCATTTAACATTCATACTCACAGAATACATTAAAGCTATATTCATATCCAATGAATATATATTAGTTCTACCAGTAAATTTATTTCATCAGTTCTGTTCCTCTGGGGAACCCTGACTACTAGTAGTAGGCTTCCATATTGCTTTTCAAAAGGCCCTTACAGTTATTTTCTTCCCCACATCCCTCTTTTAACTCGACCTCCATCATTCTCCCGCACTTAATCCTCCCACCCTACTTTCTCCTCTCCTCTATTTCCCTTTCCTTGGAAGGTCCCCCACTCCCTCTGGTCCCTTACTAGGTACCTAACCTCTGTGGTTAATTGGATTGAAATACATTGTTTTCCATTTATAAATCAGAGCATTTACTGGAGTGGCAGTGCAGGCAGGCTTGTAATTCTAGAACATGAAATAGAGTCAGGAGTATCAGCAATTCAAAGCCAAGACCATGCAGGTTCAAGGGGAGCTTGGGCTACAATGATTCTGCCACAAGCAATCAAACAGACAAATAGGTGACAAAACTCAAAACAAATATTCAGAAGTTTGATAATATACAATAGCTGTAAGCCTTCTTGGATTGAAATACATTTAAGCTCAAAAGCTAACATCCTCATACAAGAGAAACCATACAATATTTGTCTTTTCAGTATGGGTTACTTTACTCACAATGATTCCATTTTACATAATAAATCGTGTAAATGTGCTACATTTGCATTATCCACTCATGAGTTGATACACATCTAGGTTGTTCAAATTTCTGGCTATTATGAATAAAGCAGCAATGGATTTAGATCAGCAAGTGTCTCTGTAGCAGGGTGTAGAGTCCTTTGAGTATATGCCCAAGGGTTGTACAGCTAGACCTTGTGGTCGATTAGTTTTGAGCTTTTTGAGAAACCTCCATAGTAGCTGCACAAGTTTGCACTCCCACCAGCAGTGGACACTTGTTCTGACCCTGCATCCTCATCAGCATGAACTGTCGTTTGTTTGATTGATCTTGGCCATTCCAACTGGGATAAAATGAAGTCTCAAAGTAGTTTTAATTTGCCTTTCCCTGATGGCTAATGATATTGAACATTTTTCTCAGCCATCCGAATTTCATCTTTTGAGAACTCTGTTTTCAATTGTGTACCCCCTTTTTAACTGGGCTATTTGTTTTCTTCTGTGCAGGTTTTTATTTATTTATTTTAGTTCCTTATATATTCTAGATAATAATCCTCTATCAGGTGTACAGCTGGTAAAGTGTCTGTCTCATCTAGGCTGCCAATTTGCTCAAATAATGGTGTCCTTTGCTATACCGTTTTTCAGCTTCATGAGGTCTCATTTATCAAGTTATGGTTTTAATGTCTTCATTTCATTGATTCTTTCTATTGTTATATTTTAATTGTTGTGTATTGCTATTTCATTGATTTTTTGACCCCAAATTTGATTATTTTGGTTATTATTTCTTCTTGTTTTTCTAGTTTCCAGTGTGTCATTAAGTTACAAATATGAGATTTCTCTAATTTTTTTATGTAGGCACTTAGTGCTATGAACTTGCCTCTTAGAATGGCCTCCACGGTGTCCCACAGGTTTGAAAATGTTGTCTTTTCATTTTAATTCAACTTTTTTTTTTTTTGGCAAGGTCTCTTTCACAGAGATCCTCTGGCCTTTACCTCCTGAATGCTAGGATTAAAGGCACACACTACCAGACAGCCCCCTACTTAAACATTTGAAAAACACAGAAGCAGGAGCTAGAGAAATGTATCATTGGTAAAGAGCATTGGCTGCTCTTGTAGATAACTGGGTTCAATTCTCAGCACCCACATGATAACTCACAAACATCCATATTCAGTTACAAGAGATCAGATGCCCATATTTCACCTCTGCTGGCATCAGGTAAGTATGTGGTACTCACACATACTTTTAGGCAAAACGTTTACACATACACATAAATAAAGATAAATAAGTCTGCCAAATGGTGGTGGCGCACGCCTTTAATCCCAGCACTCAGGAGGCAGAGGCAGGCGGATTTCATTGAGTTCCAGGCCAGCCTGGTGTCAACATACACAGCAAGCTTCAGGACAGCCAGGGCTACACAGGAAGTCTCAACACCTCCCCGCCCTCCCATCCTGGTTTTATGTATAGTTAATATATTTCTTTTTTTTTAAATTTATTTATTTATTTATTAAAGATTTCTGCCTCCTCCCCACCACCACTTCCCATTTCCCTCCCCCAATCAAGTCCCCCTCCCTTTTCAGCCCTAAGAGCAATCAGGGTTCCCTGCCCTGTGGGAAGTCCAAAGACCATCCACCTCCATCCCGGTCTAGTAAGAGGAGTATCCAAACTGCCTAGGCTCCCACAAAGCCAGTACGTGCAGTAGGATCAAAAACCCATTGCCATTGTTCTTGTAGTTAATATATTTCTAAAGTAAATTACAAAAAAAAAAAAACCTCAAGCAAAAATAATAAGCGATTCACCGCTTCACTTCTAGAGTCTGCCTGCAGCCAACAGAAGGAAACAGCTCTAGGATCCCGCAACTTTCAAGTCTAAGCATGCGCAATAGACTTTGTCGGGAGAGCTAATTCAACTCTTAAAAAGTTTTAAATTTCTTTCTTGATTTCTGTCTCAAATGAATTTTCATCAGCTATGGCTTGCTGAGTTTCCATGAGTTTGTATACTCTCTGCTGTTTCTGTGGCTGATATCCAGCTTTAATGAAGGGTGGTTAGATAAGATGTGGGACATTATTTCAATTTTCTTTCGTGAGGCTTGTGTGTGTCCTAAGGTGTGGTCAGCTTTTGGTGTTTGGGTGGAACGTCCTATAGATGCCCGTTAGGTTCATTTGATTCATGACATCAGCTCCAGTACTCCTTTGTTTACCTTTTGTCTGGATGACCTGTGTATTGGTGAGAGTGGTGTTCTGATATCACCCACATCACTGTGTCAAGGTCAACATGCGATTTTAGCTACAGTATTGTTCTTTTTATGAACATGGCGTGTTTGGCGCATAAATGTTAAGAATTACAATGTCCTCTTGGTGGATTTTTCCTTTGATGAGTATGTAGTGTCCTTCCCTGTCTCTTCTGATCACTCTTGATTTGACGATATTAAAACAGCTATGCCTGCCTGCTTCTTGGGATCAGTTGCTTGGAATATCTTTTTCCATTCTTTTCACCTGATGTGATGTCTGACCTTGATGATGTGGTCTGTTTCTTGGTCAGCAAAAAGATGGGTCCTGTTTTGTTTTGTTTTTCGAGACAGGGTTTCTCTGTAGCTTTGGAGCCTGTCCTGGAACTAGCTCTGTAGACCAGGCTGCCTCGAACTCACAGAGATCTGCCTGCCTCTGCCTCCCAAGTGCTGGGATTAAAGGCGTGCACCACCAACGCCCAGCTTGTTTTATAATCTTATCTGTTAGTCTGTGTCTCTTTATTGAAATTGAGACCATTAACATTGTTATTAATAAGTAGTGTGTATTGATTCCTGACATTTTATTTTGTGGGATTGTTTATTTCCCTGGGATTGTTTATTCCTTCTGTCCCCTTGGATGTAGTTAACCTTCTCTTCAGACTGAAACTTTCCTTCTAGTACCTTCTGAAGAGCTGCATTGGTGGACAGATACTGTACAGTTGGTTTTTATTGTGAAATGTTTTTCTTTATCTGTCCATTGTGATTCATAGCTTTGCTGGGTGTGGTTGTCTGGGTCAGCAGTTTTGCTCTCAGAGATGTAGAACATATATCCAGGCCCTTCTGACTTTCAGACTCCATTGCTAAACCGGGGGTTATTCTAATGGGCCTGCCTTCATACGTTATTGATCTTTCTCCCTTGCAGGTCTTCTAATGCTCTTTGTTCTGTAACTTTAGTGTTTTGGCTATTTTGTGCTATGGGGGATTTCTTTTCTGGTTCTGTCTAGTTGTGTGCTATGTATGCTTTTGTACCTTGATAGACACAACCTTCTTTAGACTGGGGAAAATTTCTCCTATAATTTTGTTTAAAATATTTGCTGTATAGTTGGTTGGGTTGGCTCACCCTGGTAGGATTTGTTGAGGAGAGCAGAGGCAGGAGGATCATGAGTTTGAGGCCACTCTGGGCTATACATTTTAAAAAACTATTTGCTGTGCCTTTGACCTTGTCTTCTTCTTCTTCTATACCTATTATTTGTAGGTTTTGTCTTCCAATAGTGTCCCAGATTTCCTGCATGTTTTGTGCCTGGAATTCTTCAGATTTAACATTTTCTATAACTGAGCTATCCACTTCGACCTTTTCTTCAAGACCTGAAATTCTCTCTTTTGTCTTTTAATCTGTTGATGAGGCTTACCAATGAGGTCTTCATTTTACATCCTGATTTTTTTTTTTCATTTCTAGTTTTATTTAAGTTTGGGTTTTCTTCAGTGATTCTACTTCTTTGTTAAATTGTTTTCATGGTCTCCATTAAGGCCTTTATTCATATCTTCTCTAAGGTCCTTGGACACACTCGTAATTGATACTTTGAAGTATCTTGTGCTTCAGCTAATTGCTTTTCTCAGGGTCTATGATGGACCATGTGCCTGCTGCCCTTCTGCAAGAGCCATGTTGCCTTGGCTTTTCATGTATGTTTTTGCGCTGAGATCTAGGCACCTGGAATTTGAAGTCATGATAATCATGATGTTCTTGACATAGATATCTGCTGTCTCCTCTGTTGGGTGTGTGTTCTGTTCCTTGGTTGCTGTTGCCCACTCTGGATCCTATCCTCGTGTGCCTGTGGGGTCCCTGATAGAGATGTGTCTGTGGGTGACCGATTGTCACAGAGGACTAGAGACAGGATAGAAGGAAAGACTGGAAGGGGTGACAGGAAAGAACTAGGGGACCCTGGGTCTGGATCAAGAGGTAGAGTCCCTAGGGGAAGGAGGCGAGCTGGACACATGGGCTTCTGTGGGCAGGCTGCAGCAGGACTGAGAGGAGAGACCAGAACGGAGGACAGGAAGGGTAATAAAGGTTGCCGCCCTGACTCCCAGCCTGGTGTGGCCACTGGAGTCCCTTGTGGAGAGTGGTTCTGCCGGTCAGTCAGAGGGTGTCACACATATAGGGGGGCTAGATGGGCTGAGAGCGGCAGTGAGAAAGAACTAGGGGGATCCCCTGTCTGCCAAAACTGAACATTTTTAGACAAACCTTGACTGGATATATGCTTTTATTCTTTAAGCCAGTCTTTGTAATCATTGCCAAGTGTAGATATTTAGGTAGAGGTTTGGTGTTACTGGACTTCAGTCTCAGAGATCTTAACATTTATTAATATAAAATCTACATCTTATTTTTCACATTATTGTCTCAAACCTTTGTAACTTGCTTTAATGTGGACAGAGGGATTTAAAGGAACAATATTTTGTTCAGTGACTTCCAAGGTCAACTATGTCCCAGGGGTCTGTGGGGGCTCCTCTCAAAATGTTCTATAACGGTGACATGGTCACTTGTTCCCTTGTTCAGGGAGCCACGGAAGCCTCACCTGGCAGACTCTACCCTGTGTCTAGTATACAAAGAGGAGGATCAACACAGAAACAAATTTCTTCCATGTTTCCAAGTGAAGCCATAATTAAGCAAAGTCCTTAATTTGTCCCCACATAGATGGAACAGTCCATAAAAGGCTAGAGGAGACATCAGGAAGAATGTGGAATCATGGAGAAACATATTTGAGAATCCTTGCCAGGCTGTGCCGCTTACAGCCCTGGCTGGCCTTGTACCTCAGGGAGCCTTCTCTCTCTCCTTAAGCTACAGTCCCTAGTGAGCCTGGTCCGGCCACTTCTCTTCAGTACCGCTGGCTGGGTGACACTTCAGTGACATTGTAGCCTTTCATGGCTGAGCACTATGCTTCGTTTATAAATATCTACACAGCCCCACAGGCTTGAATCTCCCTGGGATGACCTACAGCCATTGTGACCCGGACTGACGAGCTGTTTGCTCCCCATGGAGTAGGGGCCTGGACACGGAAAGCAGAACCTCCTCCCATGCATAGCTTTGTTCTCAAGTCTGCCTTGTGCACGGCCAAGAGCAGGCACATGGGTGTCTCTGTGTCCTGGAGAGCATGGTTATTTTCAGGGTAGAAGGGACTGCATATGGCCTGCGAAAATGGGGGGCAGGTCCAACTCACCTCAACAGCACTAGGATTTGGGGAATTACAGGTGCACAGAGGAAATGAGAGTTGGGATGACCTGGAAGAGGAGGGGACGCTCTGCACCTCCGCAAAGTGGGAAACGCAAGCCCTCAGTGGGCACGTGAATATACCAGATATCTGGGTACTGTTTGCCACCACATTGTTAGCAAACAAGGGGACTGAGGCACAAGAGGCCATGCCCACCCAGAGGCTATTGCCATAGCTCTGGAGATCCTGGCTCTTGAACACACTTCAGGTGTAAGTGTTGCCAGTCAACGTGTGTTGGCAGATTTAATGAAAAGAGATGAGGCCATGGGGAATGAAGCTGCTCGTTACAGCATTGGTAAATGAAGGTGGATTACTAACCACAGAGCTCCAGCACAGAGGAAATCCATTCACCCTTGCTCTCCTTGTTGTGATAAATGTGCAGGGCAAAATAAAGCTGTCTGTACCATACCAATAAGTAAAGACATCTGAGGTCATGTTACTTTTTGAGGTGGGCGTCAATAGATAACCAGGCTGGCCACAGATCAATAAGCCCTCTACTGTAGACTTCTCTGAGTGCTGGGGTTATAGGTGAGAGTCGCCAGGCCCAACCAGGTATCAGATTCTAAACAGAACACCGAGGTCCTGGGATCTCCTTTCTGCTCCAACCACATTCTTCTAGGAAAAGGCATATACATTGATGCTGGCTGCATCCCAGAGACCTGGTGGTGTGACTTTTCCTGGGGAGGGACATCCGTGCACCACAGCCTAAAGAAACGAGTCTATTGGAATTACTCACAGGGGCACGGGAGACTCAAACAGCCCCACGACCCAAAAGCCCAGCTTAGCCTGGGTGAAGACCCAGAACCTGCCCCTGGAGCTCCCTGCAAGCCTTGTCAGCAGCTCGCTTGGTAGGAGTCTTCTCTCCAGCACGTCCTGCTGCCTTTCTGACCTTGGGGCCAGGTCTTGTGACTCTGGGGACTCCCCTGACTTTCTCCTCCTTTCAGGGTGTCAACTAGGAGAAAATGGGTCCACAATCAGCTTAGGGGTTTGCCAGACTAGGACAGTGATGGTGTCCTGTCGTGTGCACAGAAAGGACGTCCTTGGCTCTCAGGGAGCCTGTGTGTGGGCTCTGTCCTCCGGCAGGGAAGGAAATCAGAGCAGGTGTGAGTAATTACACGAGGCTCTCATACGATTGGCTCCGTTAACATCGTCTCCTGGAGAAGAAGGGGTTCTGAGCTTCCCCCAGTCAACAATTACGGGGTGCAGGAGCACCTCTGTGGTACAGCATCCAATAAGTTCTCATGTTCCTATATGTAATGCCACTAAACTCACCGGTTCACTGGGCTTGGATGGGCTCGTTTCTCTGGTACGCCGTTACCCTCTTTATGTGGGGTGAACAGAAGGAGGTTTTCTAGGAAAGTCACATGACACTGAAGCTACCATGTGGGGTTGAGACTCTGAGTTTCTCAGTTCTTCTTTCTTTGTGGAAAAAATACTGTCTCTCCTGTCTGGGATCCCAGCTTCTCAAACTGAAAGTTTACCATCCTGAACATGCCCACATTAACTCGTATCTACATATTCTGTATCTAAAAGGCCACTGCTGGGATCTGACGTCTGAGTTACTGTGCATGTGGCCGTGTGTTGGCCCCATGTGAGAGAGGAGGCACAGACCAGTGCTGGTGCCTGCCTGGCCAGGGGCCCTAGAGGGCTGAGTGGACCCCAGTAGTGGTCCCCTGTGGTCTCAGGAGTCCAGTAGAAAGAAAGTTCCAGATTCCTTTTTTAAAAACTCAATACAGCTCAAGTTTCCGTAACAAACAAATATTTTTCTTTTATTTGTGATTTAAAAAATGAGGGAAGGGTCCACCTTGGATTAGATGAACTTTCTCTAAAATCCTGAGACCTCTGTGGGGCCTGGCTACCCCTGGTTTCTCTTCTGCCCTTGGCTTCTTGAGGGATCTGCTTTGTTCCTCAACACGCTTCCCTTGGAGATGCTGCTCTGGGGTCCAATGGGAACACAGAGAGCTGGCAGTGAGAGTTGCTGGGTCCCTCATACAAACAGGGTGCCAAGAGTACCGGTGGGTCAGGGACAGTCAGGGCGGACAGCAGGTGAGTGTTGCCTACGGCTATGGGCCAGGTATGCAGACGAGATGCAGAGGAGATGAGGGAGCTTTTTCCTAAAAAGAAGTAAACCCCAACAGTTGATGAAGCCCAAGGCCAGAATCTGAGAGTGGCTAGGACATTGGGGAGAGATGGCTAATGGAGGGGCCGAGGGCGGGAAGCCAATGCGTTTATTGGAGTTACTTGGGGAGCGTGGGCATGTCACTGCGGAAAGAGGGGTGATCTTTCAGGCACAGGCTGTTCCAGACACAGGTGCCCAGAAACCTGGGGGACACAGGGACCCATCACATTCTCAGCTCTGACATGCAGCATTTTCAACCCAGCCACGCTCAGGGCCTTCAGAGAAAGGCTTCCTGGAGTCAATTCTGAACAGCTTACATATGTGCTACTTTTAAACAAAGAATGCTTTAAGGCCCCACTTCATTTGTTTGCTTGTTTGATATTTTTCGCATTAGGAAGTCAAACCATTAAAAAAAAAATCCCTTCCTTTGCAGACACACACTCTTGAGCTCCCCTCCTCCTCCCAGGTGAGATGCCAGCCTTCCCTGCCAGGCTAAGGGACAAACACTCCCTCGGCCCATCTGCAGGAATCTCACTGCTCAGTGGTTGCTTTCTTCACGGTGCCTTCCTTCTTGGTAAGGAAGCAGGCGATGAAGGGCTGGGACAGCAATTTGGCCTTAATGGTGTCCACCTGGCCAGGTCACCTGCGGACGGGACTTTCTCCTCTGCTTACTGGGCCTAGAATCTCTAGGGAGGCGATTCCTTTAGCTGTTCTGGCTGAGCTTTTGGATGTGACTGAACCTTAATCTTGATCCCTTTCTCGTTTATCGTGATGAACCTGCTGAGTCCTCTGAGCACGTGAGCTGCCCCTGGTTCCTACCTAGGTGGTGGACGTCTGGGAAGCTGACCAAGTCCCGTGCGAGCAGCAACCGGCCACAACTGGCCAAAACAGCAACTCAAGGGCAGCAACCGACCTTGCTCCTCTTTGGAAGCACTCACTGGTCTGGCAGGTTGGAACTGGGTCTGAAGAGAACACGGCCTCCTGCACAAGCCAGTCCCTTTTCTTTGGTGCCCTCTGGGTACCAGGACAATGGCATTATCTCCAAATGTCCCTCCCATACCACCCAGCCCTGGCTGCTAGCTGACCAATACAAGAGGAGCTCACTGAAAATCTGAAATGGGACTGAAAAGACCAGGCCACACCCAGTGCAGGGCCAAGAGCAATAGGAAAACGCCAGGGGTGTGGACGAGAGGCCTAAAATAAGGCTACTTCCCCAAGGATGCCACCGAAGCACCAGGGCCATGCATGTTCCTCTTTTATTTGATTTTATAAGATATCCTGACACTATCAGCTTGAGAGGACTCTGGAGCCCACAGGCTATCTCCGCTGGACAGCTGCTTCTGTACCCAGGCAGAAGACTGCATACTGCTTGGCTGCGCATGTCTCTGGAAGACAACACACGCTCTCAGTGGCAATTTAAACAAGGCCTGATTGTAAAGCTTCAAGAACCACCTGGCCTTTGAGTTATACACTTTAAACAACAACAAAAACTCTCTGTTTCAATTTCTCTTGTAACTTCAGAGTTGGAACAAAACCAATTGATGAGTTTCGAATCTGCTGGCATAAGTTCTTGGTGATGAAGGTAAACTGAATGGGCCCCATCCCCACAATGGAAGAAACTCGGCTGTTTCCCCATGCAGTTGGAGCCATACCCATGCGGCTCAGCTGCAGGGAACACCGAAGGAGGGAGCTCTCAGCAAGAACCTGCTTGGAGGGCATATGCCAGACTAGCAGTGGGGCATGGCCGAAAGCATCTGTCTACTGCCTTGTTCCTTTCCTTCCTGTGGGAGGAAGCCTGTGCTGCCTGCTGTGCTGGGCAGTACTGGGAGGGAGGACAGGGAGATGGGCTTTTGAGCGGTAGGGCCACCCTGCCACGCCCCTCCCTAGCTCTTCCTCACGGGGGTCCCCTATTTCTTAGTACCTATTTTATTCTCCATAAAGTGGACCTAAAGGGTTTTCACTGAGGCTCCTGACTCTGTTCACGCTCAAGTTCTTGATCTTTACTTGGAAATTACCCTGTGCGCAGAAAATGTACCCTATGTTAAAAAGAAACACATGGCTCCAGCCATGTGCGGAGCTCAGGTGGCCAACAATGGCTTACCTATGATGGCGACTCTTCTTGAGGTCTGCACAGCCAGGTGGAGAGTGAACTGAAAACTTCCCCACCCTGCCTTGACAGGCCAGAACCCACCAGGGTGGAAACAATAAGAGTTGTTGGGTTAATGCAGCCACATTTGACAACGATGGGACCAAGTCAGAAGTCAGATGTTTGGACATTTATTCTGAGCCACAGAAGCCACTGCTCTAAGAGCCGTACACTGGCAGAGGCCACACATACATGGAGGCTGAGGACAGTACAGTACAGGGGAAAACAAGGAGAGAGAAACATTCACAGTGTCGAGCAACATTTGCATGGGTACAGTCATCTTAATGTCACAGAGTATTCTCACTCGGTACCACCTCATCACAACAGGAGGTCAGGCTCAAGAGCGGTGGGTCTGGTTGGTGGGATCCCGTGGCACAGGGCACAGAGCCAGAGGGGTTTGACTAGAGCCACCATGGAGATGCCTGTTCCAGGTTCTAGGTTTGGGCTTTACAGCATGCTTAGCTGAGTCCTTGTCTAATCTCCTAGTTTCCGAGTTTTCTGGGAAAAGATAGCCACAGAGTAACAAACCTAGACGTGGCCAGCTGTGCAAAGGGAAGAGCCCAAGTCCCTGGTCACGATACAGCACGGGCAGGCGCGACGGTGGGGGAGGTTAGTGGCTTCCCTGCTGTTCAGGTAGTAACAGTTTTTACGCTTGCCATGTAAGATTGTTTCCCTCCCCAAAGCGACAATCCCTTGAAAAAGCCACCTACAATGCAAGGCAAATGGCACGAATCGCAAGCGCACACAGAACAAGGGCAATGGTGACGTGAGTGTTTGGTCCAGACTTCACACTGGCATATGCTATGCACGAAAGGCTGCATATCCATCGAAACAATGAGATGTATACACTCAAGCTGCTTTCCCTTTAAAAATAAAATCACCCTCTCACACACCTCAAAGAACCAAGAGAAAACATAAATTTTAAATCAGAATTGAAACCTACCTTTTGAACCAATCTGAATTTCTTAAACACTTTGTCTCCTCCGTCAGATCCCCTCAGCCCCTAAAGGTAAACACTTTAGGTATCTTAATCGAGATAGTACTAACAAATATGTTTACCATCTTTATCTAAAACCACACCTACTAGGTCCTAGATGGAACAGACCAGAAAGTTTTCAGATGCCTGAGTGAGTTTGGCTCTGCAGCCGGCGACAGCTAGGTTGGTCTCTGAATAAGCAACATTCATAGAGTCAGAGTCTAGAAGGGACCATAAGCACTTGGGTGGAATTCATGCCTCACTTAGAGATCTGATCTCCTTTCCAAAGCCTTTTGATAACAGGCTCTGGCGTGGGAAGTCCAAGGGAGGACCTCATGCCAGCAACACACACTGCTGCCTGTGGTAGCCCTGAGGCTTCTTGGTGGGAATCCAATGTTAAAAGGTGAAAATGCAGACCCAATCCCCTGAAGATTGGTGGGTGGTTCTTGGCTGTCAAGCTGAGCTACAGTTTACAGAACACACAGACATCCCTGGTAGGGCTTACAGCTTGAAAAGGTGACAAACCATTAACTTAAGTGTCACTTCAGGAGGTGCTGAGTATCTATCTACCTTTACACCAGCAAAAATGAACCCTGACATTATTTTAAAGGAAAGAAAAATAAGAGCACTTTAGAAAAATGTTTTTCTTTTACTTTAAAATATAAATCTTAGTGATTAAACTCACATATATACAAATATATATATTTAAATATTAGGAAAAAACGAAACCAAAGGCCCCATTAATGAATATTTCTGTGAACCAACTGTGACACATAGTTCTGAGCTATTTTTTTGCTTTGAAGTTGAAATTCAAGTTTTCTAAGGATTGATGTTAAACAAAACCACAGTACACTTTAGAAATGTGTCTGAGATGCTGAGGTGGTGTCTCCCAAGGACGGACGTCGTAAGCCCAGACTCGGTGGCACAGCCCTTAGCCAGCAGGGCGGTGGGAACTCCAGAGCCCTGACTGTGTGATTCAACTTTGTCCCCAGGGTGGTCGGTGGGGTATGACATACAGGGGTAAGCAGGACTACCTGCCTTTGGGTAAACAGGCTCCGCTCGGAACCACAGGCAGACACCCAAAGTTACGTCAAATTTTCTCAAAACAGTACCCAACCTGATTCCAGAGACTTCCTGCCCCACGCAAGGGATCACTTCTATCTACTCGGGCTGCCATTGGTAATAGCAAATGCCAGTTTCTTGAGTGTTCTTTGAGATTCTCTTTGTTTTACCATGGCTCTATCTAACAGCCCGGTGTGCCTAACCTAGGACATTCAAGATCTTAAGATTCCCTTCCAATGTTGAAATTTCATGAATAATTCAAACAAACGAGAAACACATTATGCTGACTGACCTTTTATAAAAGGACACAAAATTCCAAGTACTTATTTCTAAATCATTTTTTGCTAAGGGGAAGATAGACTGGTGATTCTTTTGCTCAGAGGAGACACAAGCCAAGCACCGTGCCAGTGTTCATGTCTGATGGACAAGGTCTTCTTTTTCAGAGAATGCTTGGAAACACTTCTCTGTGCGGCAAGAACACCGGGCAGACACAAGCACGCACACTGCATTGCTCTGGGCATATATGTAGCTGTTCTGATGTGCTCCTTTCAACGGATTCGGTAGCCACGTGGGTAAGAGGAAAGGGCAGAGCCGTGGAGACCCTGGTTATCTGTGGTGACAACCATGATTTTCATCACTGCGAAGCTTCAACCTCTGGGACTCTTCAGGATGTGCTGTAGCTGGGAGGTGACTAGAGAGCTATGTAGGGCCATCCAAGAGTGTAAAGGGTTCTAATGAAGGTAATTCGTTTCCCAGGAGTCTGAATTCATCCATACATGAGCGGAAATCCATGCAGGCTTGCTGGGTGCCCGAGCCTCCGCTTTCCTAATACTGTATTTCCTTCCCCACGTGCAGTCATGCTTCCGTTCAGAGACTCACTTCTATTACTGATTTCCAACAAACAGTTCTCTACAACCTGCGGAGGCCAGAGATTCTAGCAATCAACCATATCATTGATATTTGAGTATTTTATCTCCGAGTCCCTCTTCAAGGCTCTGTGATGGAGCGGTCACGCAGAGAACACACCTAGATGGCATTTCATGGAATGGACGTTAAACCACAGTGGTGACGACTTCCTGGAGTGTGTGCAGAGTTCTGCTCTCACATCACAGCTGCAGGGGCGTGGCTGTGGGAGGAGTACACCAGCCCTGCTTCCCAGTGCCAGGCAGCAGAAGGGACTCCAGGACGCCGTGTCCTAGGAAGCACTCTGGGCTGTTAGTGAATGGCTACCGCGGCTTCCTCCAGAAAGAGAAGCAATGATGCCGGGGGGGGGGGGGGGGGGGGGTGGGGGGGGGGAACGGCTTTTCTAGGAACGGAACCAAAATAAAAGGGGAGGCTGTAATTTCATTTCCGTACTTCCTGCCAGGAAATACCTGTCAAGTCAGAAGTGAAGAAGACACAGCGGAGTTGTGACATGGAAAGGCAGGGCAAGCAATCAGCCTGTTTACCCACGAGACTCTGACCTGGCAGCCCCACTGATATTCCTGATGGGGGAGCCTGTGTGAAGTGACTGGACGGGCCCTTTTCCAGGCACGGCTTGCTACTTCTTTTAATGTACCTTGATATTCCAAAGTGAGTCCTTTGGACTGCACCTTATCAAGCTGGACTGATTTCCCTAGGAGAACCCCGCTTGTTTCTCTGTGCCTCTGTTTAGGTCACAGCTGGCTTCACAGAAGAGTGTACATTCCCATAAAGATGCTTAAGTACCTGGTTTTAAAAGGGAGCTAAATATGAACAGTTGAAGAGATCAGGGCGCTAATCTGTAAGCTATAAATGTTCACATTTAGCGACAACACCACGTAGAAAGATGCACCTTCAAGACACTTCTGGAGCTTGGACGTTTTTGCTTGTCTTTCATATTATCAGTAAAGGAAAGCTATAAAAACAAAATCAAAAAACCAAAATTCCCAAAGTCCAAAATGCAAAAGGCTCAAGCAGCCCTCACTGAATTTGGAAAGACACAGGCACTGCTGGGTGAGGCTGAGTCACATGACCGCTGTGCGGGCTGATGGTGGGGACAGCAGTTTCTGAAAGCATTTCCTAGCGTGGACGAAAGAGACCGTGGAAGTGGAGTCACAGGCACTGCCGACAGCACAGTGACTCAAGAGGCCAGCTGTGGACACGCACGGTTTTCCAACTCTTATCTGGCCACGAAAGCAGAACACCAGAACAAACTGTAATCAGACACTCTGGTGAGAGGCGAGCGCGGCTAGAGGAAGACTCAAGGGAAGAGAAAGGCTCTGTCTGGTACATGCTGAGGTGAAGAAAATGTGGACACTGTTTTATACGACACAACACCTTCCATAGATACTTCTCTCTCTCTCTCTCCTCCCCCACCCCCCGACACAGAAAGCAACGAGTTTAATGGAGGGCTGGAACACGGAAGCTTTAACACCCCACACAGATTTTCCAATGCACTCAACACAACGCAGCACAGCCAGGTTGAATAAACCATTTGATAAAAAAATATCTTCTTTTATATGATAAGGACAGCTGAAGAGTCCCGAGAGCGCTCTTCCACTAGTTCACCCCACAGTCCAGGAAGAACACAGATTCACTGGGAGCCTTTGGTCTCTTTTCTTGCTCATATGCCTTCTTTGCTTCTCCCGTGACGATTTCAGGCTCAAACCATCTTCTAGTCCCCGGGTGAGGTGTCATGATACTACTGGGGTCATGTCCCACAACTGCAAAAAAGCAAATAAAATGCCAAGGATGAGTTAAGCTGAAACTGTACTGAGCATGAGCAATACTTAGACCAGCCTCAGTTCCAAAGTGGGGCTTTGCTTTCTTCCCAGCTATCAAGCCAGCATATATAACACTAGCCCGACTTCTACGTAAGGGCAGCTCATGTTGTTCCAGCTAAGGAGCAGAAAGGCAGACCGGATCCACCGAAGGGGAGAGGGGCCAACATACCCTGGACATGCTTTTCCACAGACCCCCCAGATAACTTTCCAAACAATTATCTAAGACATCAAAAAGGAAGGGCCCAGGCCTCAGGGTTTGGCTGAACCTTTCTTGATGTCATTTCTAACAACTTTGTCCTGTTCCTGCCCCCAAAACAGGACAGGATGCCAGAGTCGGCCCCTCTGTCCTGGGCCTCTGCTGTAGCCAGGAACCCACGTGGCTTCAGAGGCTTGGATAAACACACCTGGAGTATTCATCTCAGCAGGAAAAGCTCCTGTGTGACTTGGTGACTGATTCAGGCCTGCCTTCCAAGCCCCACTCAGTTCAAACCACCTGCTTCAGAGAGCTTCTCCAGCAGCCCTTCCCTCTGTAGATCCTGGGTACTGTCGTTCATGTTACTCCTGTGACTTCTCATAGGCAACTTCCTGTCTGGTGTGTGCTTATATGTGTGAAAGTCACAGGACAGCCTCCATCACCACTCCTCAGGAGCCATCCACCTTGTCTTCTGAGACAGCATTGCTCACTGAGACCCATGGCTCATTGCCTAAGCTCCACTGCTTGCTATCCTCTGGGGTACACCCGACCCTACCTCCCCAGCTCTATGACTAAAAGCATTTGTTGTCATGCCCACATTTCAATGCTCAGGTCCTTGCAGGCACTTAACAACTGAACATCTCCATAGGTTCCTAGTATTACTGGTTTTTAAAGACCATATCCTAAACAGATTATCCCGCAAACCAGAGCGATGAGAGCAGAGTGCCCTCGACAGCACTCATGGGTAACCTCATGGGTAGCCCTGCAGATCCTCCAGTCTGTATACAGAGCCCACAACAGGAAGTTTAACAAGATGGCACCTTACCTTAATCACTTTGTCAGTCCCAGCAGTTAGCAGCCATCCCCTGGTGGCGTCAAAATGCACATGCACAATGTTGTGCTTGCTGTCATGGAAGGTGGCTGTGGGTGCGCGTCTGGAAGGGGCAAGACCAGAGTAAAAGGTAGGAACATGACTGACAGGGATCCCGGATGACGTAGCCTAACGGCTAACACTGCTTCACTGTTAGAAATGTTCCTTTTCTCTCCTGGGTGATCTGTTACTCGTTTTCATTACTCATGTAGTGTGTGTGGAAGCGCACAGTAGAGCTCAGAGGACAACTCTCTGGAGCCGTTCTCTCCTGTCAGGATCCAGAGACTGAACTCAGGTGGTCAGGCCTAGGCATGAGTGCCTCTATTTACCGCCACTATTCACCAAACCGTCTCACTGGCCCTGTTACATGACTTTACAAGGATAGTGAAGTAAACGATTCTTCTGGTCTCCAGAAGAGGAAAGATGAAAGCCCCCAGGGTCCTTCGGGAAAGCGTTCTGCTGTTATAGAATCTAGGAAAATCTCTACTTGTGCTTTGGAGAAGTCTTTCAAAGACCACAGTGCCTCTGGCAAGCCTGTGCTTAGGAGGAAGGGATATACTCTAGCTTGGCCTACTTATTTTAAAGTATTTTTATTTATTCTTAATATGCCCAAGACACCACTGTTTATCTAACTAAAGACCATCTATATTTTCTTCCTTTTCCACCGCTGTAAAAGCAAATAAAAGTTTTAAAAATGGAATTCTAAAGCTTCACTAAGTGAAACCTATGTATGAATGTGTGTGTTTGTGTGTGTGTATACGTGACCAAGCACCATATTTTGTTTTTGTTGTTTTTTTTTTGGTTTTTCGAGACAGGGTTTCTCTGTAGCTTTGGAGCCCAAGCACCATATTTTAACATACATACATCATTGCTTGCTCTGTGTTCTTGCCCTATGGTTTTGCTGCCGATTTTAGTGAGAAGGCCATTGGCTGCCTCGGCACTCTACAGGCAGGTCTAGAGTGCTTGCCAGAGACAAGGCAAAAGAGTCCGAGGTGGAGCTGGGCAGGCCACGCAGAGCCCCTCATCGTGGTTCAGGGTCTCTAGACTGCTGTGAGTGCCCAGAAGATGACTGTCTCTTGGCTATAGCTGAATCTACTGGGAAGACTTTCAGTAGTAAAATTATCACTGTAAATGAGTTCTGCTTAACTTAAAATTTCTTAGACTCAGATCTGTCTTGATAGAATGAAAAGCTGAACCTGACCATCTCTACGGCGTTCTGCAGTCTTCTTCAATAATTAGAGCTCTCATTAATCTCATCATGTGCTTGAGTGGGCGAATAATCGGTGCACATGAACAACCACTTCGCCAAGGACGTCTCAATGTGTATTTGATAGGGTGACGTGATCTGGCTGTACCACAAAGGCTGGGAGGCTGGTTATCCTGCACTCACTGGGGGCAAACTTGTTCCTGTGCATTCTCTTAGTGTCTGGGGTAGTTCTGAATTCTCAGAGGTATTCCTTCCAGATCAGCTAAGGTCTCAGGGTACCAGGCAGAATGTACCAGCTGAGTAGTGGGCACCTGGAACTAGTTCTGTCCTGGAAAAATAGGCTTAGCTCTTCCCAGAACCTAACAACTGCTGGAGCCTTTTACTGATCCCACATCTGTGAAGATGCTTGCCTGGGCACCTAGGCAAGCCCTGGTCTTAGCTCCCCTGGGAGAGTCTCAGTGGCTGAGCAGGCAGCTTTACTCGAGAGCATCTGCTACAGACACATGTCCCGAGATTACTGAGAGCCCAGTGGGGAGTTCTTTGAGCTTGTCTCCCTTCACCTGTCTCTCTCATGGTCACAGAAACCTCTTGGTTGACGGGGCCTTTACTGCATGATTCGGTCTGGACGACACCCCCAGCGAGCGAGGCAGTGTCTAGCTCTGGAATGGGACTCCCAGGCTGGGCTTTGTCCACAACCAGGAAGGGGCAGGGTGTGGGACTTACTCTTCGTCTGTGATGGCTTCGTGGCAGCTGTCGCAGACCCGGACTTCAAACTCAAAGCCCATGAGTGGGATGGAAGAGCGCTTGGAGCTGCACTTGCCGCACACGGCCTTCCCACATTTCCGGCAGTGGTGCTGGGGGAAGGGAAACAGGCTGTCATGCCTCTGGCCTGGAACACTCACACACCCACTGCTCTCGGGTGGACACCAAGCCAGTGTCCCAGAGCTGTCCATGGTAGCATAGTCTTACAATCCCAGCACCAGGGAGAGGCTGATGCCAAGTAACCGAGTATTTAAAGTCAGACTGGGACTTATTTGTGTCTTAGGTAGAACGACTTAATTTATGGTTGACAAAGGTAAACCAGAATACTTAACATGATTTGACTGTAGTATAAAGTGCTAAAAGGATTAAAAGACCAGTTATCCCTCAGTAACATACTGAATACACAATATACATAATACCATACCATACCACACTGCATACTGCACACATAAACACACACACACACCACAGCATACCACAACACAACAGTGTCCTGAAACCCACCAAGGGCACCTGGGTTTCTACAACTTTTAATTTTGGTCTCAGTTCAGAGTGAGGACTTGTGGGCAGTGTGCCTCCCCTCTTCTGTTTCCCTTTCTTCACACTCTTTGCCTATCACTGCTGTGAGCTTCACACAAAGGAAGCACCCAGCGGCCAGATCTTAAAGCTGACTGAACTGAGGAAGAGCTGCCTTGAGAGATGACAAATCTGATGACTTCTGATCCGGCCCAGTGTCTTAGACTCCAGCAGTACTCAACCCAGGGAACCTAACATTTCATTTCCATGGGGGAAGACCAAACCATAGAAGAAGAATTTGAAAACGCTGTGTTATAAACAGATCGAAACAACTAAACCAAGTCAGGGGGAGGGAACATGAATAATTAAGAAGCAAACATCCTCATGTAATTTCATGGTTTGGAGCCAACACGAGTTAATGGGACACCTCTAATATTAAGGATGCCTCAAGAGATGCCCCCAGAGTTTTAAAACTGTACCCTCAGGCACTTAGAACAAGCCACTAGGAAACCCAATCTAGGAGGGCGGGGCTGCCACAGACACTTAGGTGCCACAGGTATAAAATCACTTTGTCAGCTATAGCTCCTACCCAGAGGGCTACTACTCTATGACCGTACGGCAGAGTCCCTCCCAGATAATTACACTCTAGCAGGACACATATCACCCACCTGTCTTAGGCCAATTTTCTTACTGTCCCACATTTGCTTGAAGTTCCAGAAGAAAGGCTGGTCACACTTCTGGCAGGAATCACTGTCCAACCACTCAGGGGTCTTGCCAAATAAAACAAGAGCAGCCACAGTGAGAGACAGTTTAACAAAGGAACCATGGGCACTGGTTAGATTTCCAGAATCATGACATTTTTTTTTTTATCAGAAACAGCTGATTCCTTAGTCAAAAGTAGTTACAGAAGGTTTGCTAATTGCCAGGCCCCGAGGATGGGATACAGCAGTGGATAAAAAGAACCTAAAATCATAGAGACTGTCATTCATTAGGGAAGATGTCAGGAAATACTATTAGCAATCAAGATGCCTGAGGGTTTGAAAGCCTAAGGGAAGCAGTGAGGAAGGGTAACAGCGGCTCTGGCAGGCTAGGGGTTGGTGAGGTAGACCACAGGCTCTGATGCAGGCTGGGGGTCTTTGTAGAAGGCACATCAGCTGAGACCTGAAGCAGGAAGGGAGAAGAAGAGGCAGAGGGGGCTGTGTGCAACTTCAGCACGGCTGGAAGGCAGACCAGAGGGGAGGTGGAGCTGGGGGGAGTGGCAGGGCCACACTCTGCAGGCTCCTGGCCACCATGCTGAGAACTTAAGTCCTATTCTCTAATGACACACCATGTCTAATTACACATATATGTCACCACACCATAATTAGTCTAATAAATTGTCAGATAGGTTTTAAAAGTATGTTCTGCTTAAAGGCATTCTTTAGCAGATTTTGCATGTGTGTGCTGTCTACATCTTACACGTGTACAGGTGCATACATGCTGAGAACATGTGTAAGTGTGGGTGTCGTATTGGGGATTGTATGTTAAGTAAGGACTATCACTGAGCTACAGCAGGTTGGGAAGAGCTCAAAATGGTTCTGGGGCAGAAGGTGGAGACAGAACTAGACTTGCAGTACAGCACTGTTTGTGCAAACACCACATATTTTGATACACACACCCATACATTTCACAGACACTAATTCACTCAAATATACACACACACATCTCACAATTACACACTCACATGCACACACATATATACTACCCTCCCTCCACCCCCACACTCACACTTATACATCACATACATTCCACACACACATACACACACACTTACACATACAACAAACATCTACACACTCTCACCACACATTCCACACACACCTTCACACATACACTCACACACATATGGGTGTAAAATGCACCACAGTGGGTGCCTATGATGAGGGATTCAGAGAAGAAATCAATACATTTACTAGGATTCCATTTTTGTTAAAAGAGTTTCTGTAAATGTAGAGAAAAACAGAAGGATGGAGGTTTGCCAACACGGAGTCTTTGTTAAGTCACAGATTTTGTAAATATGGTATTTCTTGATGAAGGTACTATGATTAACAGACCTGTTTTCTAGTTGTTAACGAGTATTTTCTATCTTTTCTAAAAGAGTATGTACTATATCTAATAATACGTAAGCAACTGAGCCCATCAGATGTATAGACAAACACACGTTTAGCATCTGAGATGTTGTGCTGACCTGCATCCAGATAAGCAGGTTCCCCTTGTCTGCCCCACACTGTCTTCCGTCTCTGATGCCTGGCTGCTGCTAACTTCCCATTAGCACTGACACACACAGCAGCCTCTCACACCCAGTCCACTGTTACTCCTGGTGTTTCTTAGCCTGTAAAGCCCATGACTCTCCTAGTAATAATAGTACGTGCAGGCCCACTGAGCCAGTCCTAACGTCCCTTCCATACCCAGCACTGACATTCTGCCTTCCCAGTGCTGACTGTAATTTCATTACTTGTATCATTTACTAGTACTCTGGACTTTCTAAGTCTGTCAGCTCTCCAGGTTAGAACAAACTTCTCTATTGTTAGCAGCCCACAGCCCCTGCCATAACTAGGAAGCAAGTCCCATACGCGTATGAAGTATGGCATTTGTGAAAGATGGATGGAACCATTCCCACTGCTCATCAGAGCTTCTAATTAACAAGATCTTAAACCCATCAGCAAGAGCTGAATGTTCATATATATGCATGTCAAAATGGCTCAAAGCTGGCTCCCAAACGCCGACTTTCATCTTTGGAAACAACACTGTTATGTTCCTTTGGGTTGTCCTTCCACTAAGAAGAAAGGCCACAAAAGCCAGGCCTGGGTCAGGCCTGATTGTCCCTAACCCAAAGCAAGCCAGGACACAATCCCTAGCACTAGGGGAACCTGCTTCCCATGACCAGCACCAGCCTTAAGGATCCCCTGCCAGTACACGGATGGGCCAAGTGTACTTTCCAAAAGCAGTGTTCTACATTTCCCGGCCTCCTACCACTAAGGATCATTTTAATGAGTTACTAATAGAACTCCTGTGGATTTATGATTCCACAAGAGAAAGCCGCAATCTTCCTAAGCATTTAATTACTGGCATCTGAAGGCATTACATTATGGGTTACACCAGTGACTTCCTTGGGATGAGACTGGGGTGAGGGGATAGAAAAAAAAACTGAGGAGATTTTGTCTTTATAAAGTGTGCTTTTTAAATTTAATTCTCACACCCTGTAAGAAATAAATGACAAGATTGCTGGTTGTCAAAGCGAAAGTTTACCCGGAAAAATTCTAGGTCAGCAGGAAATGGTTAACTTCAAAATGCTCGTCAAGGGAACAGTCTGTAAACATATAAATTGTTAAAATGCTTATAGATTAAAAAGCAAAGTTAATGTTAAAAGTGTCATGGTAAAATTTAAATCTGTGCCGAAGAGGACAGGCATCATGTTTGGGGACTATTAAACTAAGGGCTCCGACCCCTCAGCATTCCCTGACTTAAGACATCATGTGTCTTATTCCGCGCTTTATTACTACAGAAGCAGCAGGAGGGCAGCAGAGACAGCTGCAGGCCTCCCCCGAGTGCAGTGCCATTCACTTACCTCCTGCCTTTCCACATCCATGTTCCAGACGACAATGCCACCGTCACCACCACACGAGATGAGCTGCCTTGTGTGCTGTGCATAGGAGAGGGCTCGGACTTTGTCGCTGTGGAAGAAACCAAGGGTTGGAGCCAGTTCGGGAACAAATGAGATGTTCCACAGCAGAAAGGCCACAGAGTCAGACAATACTCAGATTTGACACTGAGCTCTGAGGAGCTAGGCATCTCTGCAGACTCTTCAACATGCACTGGCCAGACCTAAAGTGAGTTTAAATGTTGCCTTAGCCTTCTCAGGCCCACGAGAAAGTACTCTGGGTCAGTTACCCACACTCAAATAACAGATGATTACTGAACTGATTAACAGCTTGCTGATTCTCCCTTAAGAGAATTTATGTGTCACAGTGGAAACCGGTGCATTTGCTGGCTCGTCTCTGAAATGCTTGTATAAGGCAGTCCTCAATTGTCTCTACCCTCCTTCCTCCTGATTCTCTCCATGAAATATCAGCTAGCTACTTTGGTAATTATTACAATTAAAGGGAGTGGTTAAGACTGTTGGTGTGTGTCAGTTGTGGCAATGTAGACTTGTAACTTCAGCATGTGGGAGGGAGAGGCGCTAGGACCAAGTCCATTGTCCCTTTACTTTTAAAACTTACTGAGGAAGCCAGAGAATCTTAGTTTAAAGCACTGATAAAGTATTTATTGTATTTTTAGATTAAAATGAGAATAATAAAACAGATTCATTTGACATTTGCAACGAGGAATCGATTCCATTTGGACATTTATGCATATTAAGTGGAAAAATTTTTCAAAACAGAAAAAAAATGTGATGAGAAAAAGCCAATGTTTGATGTTCTTAACATTGTTTCTACTGAGAGACTTGGTCAAATATGGTATTCTCAGCTTCCTACTTCATTAAAATGTTGTATCGCACACATTCCCTAAAATGGTGTGCCTTTCATTATCTATGTTAAGGTATTTATTACTGCCTTGCTTAGATAGCCAGTGTTCCTATCTCAGCAAGGACCCAGCACGGTTGATTCTGACTTTGCACACTGAATCACTACTCAGAAAAAAATATAATCTTCTAGATGATTTATGTCAAAACTCTCTCAAGAGATTTCCCAGAGAGGTCCTGTGATGTGTTTACCTAATTGTATTCTTTATTACTAAAAAATTGAGAGTCAAATATCGGAATAAGAACCTGAATGACCACAGAAGTGGCTGAGAAGCCAGCTGTGACATCTTATCTCTTCTGCTCCTCCCTCCAAAATCCTGAGATCCTCTCTAAGCCCTGCCTTACTACTTCCTGTCTCTTTATCTGTCCTCACTCCTCCAAAACCTCTATGGTTAATTTTGGTCGGCTAGTGGCTAGCTCTGCCCTCTGATTCAAAGCAAACATTATTGTCAGAATGCAATCAAAATATCACACAACAGTCCTGGAAAACCATAAATACCAGGTCCTTCCCCTTAAAATGCAATGCTATGTACAACTGCATGACATTTTACTATACAACTGCATTGCATGTGTTACTACTATTTATAGAACCAAGGACTGGGCTAAGACCAGCAGCACAATGCTACTGGGATGGGCGAGGCTCTACGCTAAAATCTAGCATCACAAAAGGCAAAACAAAATAGATCCGGGCATGGTGCCTCATACTGGTAACAGCACCGAGAGGTTGAGGCAGGAAAACTGCCATGAATTTGTGGCTGTGGGATGGGCTACACCAAGTTCCAAGGCAATCTAGGCTATCTTGTAAGGCCTGTGAATTCTGTAACTCTTTACAGGCTACAGATATTCTTTGTATTACTCTGTTGTTTGTTTGAAGGTCAAGTCAGACTTCCAAAAAGGATGGCTTCAGTTTGAAAACACTGACATTGTGAAGAACAGCAGCTCCCTTGTCACAGACCACTGAGTGGCATCACACTGATTAGACAGCATTTAAACTGTGCAGTGGACTAATCGGGATTCCCTTAGATTATGGAAACTCACTTTGTTCTGGGGACAGATGGCATCATGAACAGGCACCACTAAACCAGGATCCAGCAGAACAAGAATTACAGCTCACTCGGAACAAAATGACCACAAATTGGGGATGTGTTGTCTAGAATCCCATTGATGTTTTAATGTTCTATTTTCTGGATATATAATGATGTCTTTCCTCTTCTGTTAAGCCATGTCTAACTTACAATCTAGTAAATTCTACTTTTATAATCTAAAACAAAACATTTAAAACCAGTCAAACTTACACTATCCACAACTGTTATCAAAGCTGTTAAGACTTCCCTTAATTTTCAGGATAATACAGCTATTCAATGGGTTCTACAACAATCAATCCACAGGGAATGGGGAGATGAATCAATCCAGAAAGTACTTACCACACAAACATGAGGACCTGAGTTCAGGTCCCAGCACCCTCATAAAAAGCTAAGTATGCTTCCTAGTGCTGTGGAAGCAGAGACAGGAGGATCCCCAGGACTCTGGCCAGTCAGCCTAGCTGAGTTCTAGGTTCACAAGTGAGAGACCTTGTCTTAAGAAAGTAAGCTAAAGCCGGGCAGTGGTGGTGCCTTTGCACGGCCTCGTCAGGAGCCTGCTGTGAAAGACTCCATGGGAGCAGCAGCGCACAGCCTTACTTGTGTCCTTGGAGCTCGATGGCCGTCCCTTTTCTCCCGCCGATGTCCCACATGATGACGGAGTGATCGGAACTGCCCGAGAATAGCACACGCTGGACCGGGTCCCAGCAGAGTGCTGTCACCCCCCCTGAGAGAGCAGACACAGCCAGGTGTTAGTTGCAGAACAATGTCCTTGCCACAAAATGGGATCTTGAAGGGATCAGGACCCACACAGTCTCTGACTTAAGTATTTGTTAAATGAATGGGTACATAAGCCCCAGAAAAGAAAAACTGCTCCCAAAATAAAAAACTCAGTCTTTAAGCAGCCGCATCCATTGAAATATATCATAAAATCAACTACTATAAACACAGAAGGCAATCCACTGGTGTAATTCTAAGGGAAATATCGCATTATTTAGAAGTATTAACTGTTTCTTCTTAGCTATTACCTGCTCCTCACCCTGACAATAATAAATGAGAAGAAAATGAGAATTAAAATGTAAATTAGGTCTCTTCCTTTCTTGACACATAACAACTGTACATGTTTGTGGGCTTCAACGTGACATTTTAATTTAGTTATACATCAACTAACAAGCAAACCAAAGGAGTAATTAGCATATTCAACTCATCACACATTCCTAAGTGGGAGTATTCAAAATCCTTCCCAGCTATTTTGAGAGATACAATACCATCTCCTAGTAACAGCTACCTGCTGTGCAACAAAGCATCAGAGTTTACTCTTTCTAACTGCAATCTGGTACACACTGACCAACTGGGGACCACTGACCTAGTCACTACTTCTATGAGGCCAACTTCCTAAAATCCCATGGGAGATCATGTGGTACTTATTTCTGTGTCTAGCTTACTTCATTTAACACAATGTCCTCTAGTCCATCCAACATGGTTGACAAATTTCACCCTTTTTATGGCATGACAGTGTTCCGTCATATGTGTAGGCATATAACATTTCCTTTATAATTCCATTCATAACACATTAGGCTGTTTGTTCCCATTCTTCAGTTACGTGAGGAATTCTACAATAATGGGAGCAGCTATATCTGGTACACCGACTCTATTTTCTTTGAATATAACCTTAGTACCTGTATCATGTGGGATTTTATTTTTTGTTCATTTGTTTTGAGACAGGGTGTTACTGCATAGCCTAGCCTGGCCTCAATCTTTTGATGATCCTCCTGGTGTTGTCTCCTGAGTTCTAGGATTATAGGCATGTATCACCATGCCTGGATGTAACTTTAGTTTTTAATTGTCTGAAGACTCTCCACCACACTTTCTATAAAGGCTGAAATAATTTACAGTTCTCCCACCAGTGTGCAGTACCGTGTCCCACAGCTTTGCTCCACGTGCTACCATGTATCAATACCGTTTGTCCTAGCTAGGATTTCTGCTGCTGCGATACAACATCAGGACCATGACCTGCAGAAACGTGGGAAGAGAGCTATTCTATCATCTTCCACTCTGTCCTCAGTCCGTCACTGAGGGAGGTCAGGACAGGAACTCAAGCAGAGCAGGGACCTGGAAATAGACCCTAAAGTGGAGACCTTGGAGAAGTGCTGCTTAGAGCATACAAGGCTGCCAGCCCTGGGCAGCATTGCCCACAGTGAGCTGGGACCTCCCACATTAATCATCAGTCAAGAAAAGGCACACTGGCTTGCTCACAGGACAGTCTTGTGTGGGCATTTGCGCAGCTTCTCTTTCAGAATGACTCAGGCTTTTGTGAAGCTGACAGGAAAGTAGGCAGCATGGCACTGTACCCGCCGAGAGAGGCTCAATCTCTCTGATGATGAGTGACACCGAGCATCTCCCTTATAACCGCTGGCTATTTGTACGTGTTTATTTGAGAATGCTGTGGTATGCTTTTATATTTGGATATTAGGTATAATTAAGGACAATATCAGAGGTAGAAACTGTTTCTTTGGGAACTTGAGTTTACAATTCCTTTATAAACCAGTTATACCGTAAGTGTTAGTATCCTGGTCCTACTTAGCTTTAATTGTCAACTTGACACAGTCTAGAGTCACCTGAGAGCAGATGCCTCAACTGAAGACTGTCTAGATTGAATGGGCATGTCTGTGGAGGAGTCTCTTGCTTGTTTGTGCAGGGTACCCAGCCCATGGTGGGGACAGTATCTCTAGGCAGCTGGTTCTGATTAGTACACAACAGCTGGCTGAGCATAAGCCAGTGAGCAAGCCAGCAAGCAGCATTACTTCAGTTTTGGCTTTAGAGTCATGCTTGGGTTCCTGCTCTGACTTCCCCCAGTGACGGACTGTGGTCTGGAAGCGTAAGTCCAACACTTTCCTCTCTGAAGTCAGGATGCTGTATCACAGCAACGGAAAGGGAAGCAGATCAACACTCACCTGTGAGGTGAGGAAGGCGGTACCCTACAACTACTCAGTACCTACTGGATGAGAACTGATTGGATCAATTAGATAGGACTACGACAGTGGTTCTCAATCTGTAGATCAACAACCCTTTCACAGGGATTGCTAAAGATCACCAGAAAACAGATATTTACCTTTCATAACAGTAGTCATAACAGTAACAAAATTACAGTATGAAATAGCAACAAAATAATTTTATGGTTAGGGTCACCACAAGATGAGGAACTGTATTAAAGGGTTGCAGCATTAGGAAGGTTGAGAGCCATGGGCCTAAGCCGCAGGTGCTGTAATGTATGGTACACAATATAACAAAGTTTCTTCTCCAGCAAGCCCCTCCAATTCTTTGAATACTGAGAATAGAAACAAATTTTCTATATAAAATGAACACATAGCCAACAAATACCAAGAAATGTCAAAGATGCTCATTTTTTTAAAATATTATTAAAACATATTCTAAGAATATTAAGTAGCTTATATTTATTGGAACCTGACATTTTAAAAATGATTTGAGGCTTTTAGGGAAGTTTCTCTCCTAACTGTCGCAGCAGAATCCTTTAGGAACACGTGAGCCCCTTGCTCCCACTGCTATGGATTTGCTAGTCAGCCTCTTCCTCTCCCTGCTCTGCATTCTGCTTGTATACACTCCTCTTCACAACGAGCCTCACTTCCCCTAGCAACACGTGGTCAACCAGACCCTCACCCTCACCCACTCCACTTTCCCCAACAGCAGCCAAGCACAGCGCCAGGGCAGGATGTGGGGCAGATGAATGAAAATCTGAAACCCTTTTTTCTCCAGTGTGTGTTAAGCCTTACCTAAACCCCACGTCCTTAGAGGCGACCCCGCTGCCCTCATTACTCACAGATGTCTTCCCCCAGAGTGGCTATCACTTCACAGACAAGAGGCCCTGGGAGACTAGAGCTGTGGCTTGTTTACTGGTGTCTCTGCCGGGTTTGCAGCAGACATTCTGCCTGCACAGGTAGACGGGCCGGCGCTGAGGGATGAGGAATAGGAATGAATGTCTCGGCCTTCCCCTGGCAGATGAAGCAGGGCCGAAACACCTCTGTCCTGGGTAAGCAGTGTGGCTGATGAGATGCCAGGAAATGGGAAGTGGCCTGCTTCACGAGTGAAGCCATTTGCTACCCACTCAGGGAAACAGATAAAGCAAGGTGACAGACGTGACTTCTCCTATAAACTATACAATGGGTAGCTTGGCTTTTTAAAGCACCACATCAGGTTTAAGCAACTGTGGGCACAGTGAGAAAGAATGGTAGGAAAAGATCCACCAACTCAGAGACTCGACAGATGATGGGCTCTGTTATCAAATTAGGTCGCTACAGAAATACTTCCCTGAACTATTGTACACTTAAAAATGGACAAAATGGCCAGGGATGCCATCAGTGAAAGAGCAGCCTAGCATGCAAAAACAAAAAGCTACCACAAGAGTTGAAATGGTAAAATCTGTGTTACAAAAATTTTATGAATGTAATTGTTACTGGCGGCGTAAAATCCTACAACATATGTACATACTGGGTTATTTTTACTTATTGGATTTCCTCAACTCTTCACTGAATATTATAAATTTACAGATCTAAGCATTTCAATAAAAACTATTCACAATTCTTTGACTATTTTTCAACTTCTAAAACTTATGTGTGTGAGAATTTTTGTGTATATTCATGTGGGTGCCTGTGAAGGCCCCAAGGGGGAATCAGATTCCCTGAGGTGGGGTTACATGTGGTTGTGGGCCTCATAACAGGGGTGCTGGGAACCAACTCCAGTCCTCTACAAGAGCAGCACGTACTCCTAGCTGCTGAGCAAACATCTCTCTGGCCTCTCTTTACTATTGTTTTTAAACAGCAAGAACTTGGTTGTTCATACTGGCCTCTAACTCTGGCTAGGTGAGTCCCCTGCCTTAGCCTCCTAGGTAGCTGTGTAACTCCATCCATTTGCTCCACATTTTTTATTGTTACATAAACAAGAGTGTCAAATGTGGAACTGGGTCAGAGTCTAAATGTTTTTAGAAATTTAATACCTACTACCAAAATGCTTATGAACTATTTTTTTAAGTGATTAATTTTTTGAGGCATGTACAAAAGCCTTGCAAAAGTGAAGAGATAGAAACTGCTGGATCTGCCTTCGCCAAAGTGCGACGAGTAACTTGCTCAGAATCTGGCATCACCCTCAACAGTAAGTTAGGCAGGCTAGTAACTGGTTAGCAGAGAGCCTCAGCCAGTGCTCAGACCACTGTGCTTCTTAAATAAAATGTTCCCGAAGTCACTACCTTTTGCTCTAGGATGAAGGGGTGAGGATTTGTGAGCTCCCCCTGTAAGCTCTCCCCTTTCTCTATTTTTCCTGCATAACTTATTGATTCATTCTACGTGTGTGGGTGTTTGTCTGCACATACATCATGTGCATGTCTGGTGCCTACAAAGGCCAGAAGAGGGCGCTGGATCCCCTGCAAGTGGAGTTACAGATGGCTGTGGGCTGCCAATGGGTGCTGGGAATTGAACCTGGTTCCCTGGGAGAGCAGTCAGTGCTCTCAACTGCTGAGCCATCTCCCACAGGAGGCACTGCGGCTTCACAGCACTTCTGCCCACACAATGTCTTGATTAATTACCTGCAATTATTGATCTGCTGTGTTTGCAGGCTAGATTGCAGGTGAGTGGAGGTAAGGGTTACATTTGATTTACTGACCCTCCACACGCTGACACCATCCACACAGAGAAGTGCAGTCTCTACACCGAGTGAGACCTCAGAGAAAGATCTAGGTGCAAGTGTCCATTTAACGAAAGTTAAAATTCTCATTGTGACCATCTGAAGATGCCTATCTGCACAGGACTTTCCTGGTTTTCTCAGCTGCTTTTGAAATAGCCACGATATTTCTTTTGGTTCTCCTAAACAGTAAATAAGGCTGTGTTTAATTGTTTGTGAAGTAGAGGGCTTTGGTAGGTTCTATTGAAACCCTCTTAGTTTTCATATGTTCATGTTATTAAAACAGTTCTTGGGCTGGGCATGGTGGCTCCTCTAGTAAGTCAAGCAAGGCTGACGCAGACTTGGGAGGTTGAAGCAGGAGGAGTTTGAGACCAGCCTGGGTTACACAGCAAGATCTTACCACACAAAACAAAAACCATAAAAGTAAAGAAGATATTACTGATGCTATTAACTTAACAGTGGTCAAAATAGTTTCCCTGATTAGCTCAGCTCAATTTAGAGCTTTTAAAAGAAAACCAGCAGAGGAAGCAAAGAACACAAAATTAGTTTCCTAAATCTTCACTGATTGGAAACTGCAGTTGTTGGGCTGGTTCCATCCCTACTCCACATTTCTGTATGACTTTCTACACTGTAAGAGACAGTGATGGGGCGAATGGCCATGGCTCCCTATGATAGAGAACAGTGAGACCAATGGCCATGAACCCCCAAGACGAGAATAATCAGACCAATGACCACGGCTCCCCAAGAAAGAAAATGATGGGGAGAATGATCATGGCTCCATCCACACACACTGAAGATCTCTATGTGTGAGCCAGGTCTCAGTTGATGAGGCACCTCCCTTCTCTAATGGATCTGGCTTTGGTCTTTGTTTGGCCCTTAATAAAAACCCCTTTCTAGAACTTGGTACTACAAGGCACAGACGAGGCCTCCTACATAGGAATGGCTGAATACTGTGAACTGTGCCTTCGATGTAGCTGAGCAAGCTGTGCTGCAGCCAATTGGTGCAGCTCCTCTCTGCCAGAAGTTAAAGCATCTCCATTACCTCATGTGAGCTAGCAACCTTCCTGAGCCATGCCATCTGCCTCAGAGGTACTTCATGATAAAAATGAGAGAATGCTTTAAACTATGGGAAAGATGAAGACCTGACACCTAAGTAACCGTTTATATTGCAGCAGGCATGTGGAAAACACAAGACAAAGTCATACCAGCCAACAACGCAGAGAGCAGAAACACCTTTGCAGTAACAAATGACCCATGTACCCCTTAAATAACAACCTAAAGTGGGAGCTTTCTAATTTCTATCAGCAAACAGGCAGATGGGAAAGTTTTTATCCAGCCATGCTAAACTCTGTCCCGCCAGCATCTCATGCCCATCAGCTTTTCCTTTCGCTGGGCAGTCTCCCTTCCTGCTCCCTCCCCCCACCTGCAAACGCTCCTTGCTCCTTTTCTCACTCCTATTCTGTCTCTGCCACTGCTACCACTGGTCCAACAGGAACCGGCATAACTGGCTGGATCCAGGAGGCAGCTGTTTCAGTCCCAGCCCACGTTGCCCATGCGGCACTAATTTTCCTGTCTACTTCAGGTATGAAACCATGCGTGAATGGTGTGGTCACACGGACGTGATTCTGTTTTAAATGTATGTTCTACACATCCTCTATGCCCCTCTTATTATTTCTATCTGTTTAAAATTTCCATTGCAGCTCTGAAAATGTGGGTTTCTCTGTGCAATATGTGACCTCCGCCACCTTGGTTAAGGGCAAGGAGGGCAGGTTGGACAATCTCACTGCCATCTTGACTAAGGGCAGGGCAGGCAACCAAGTCACCATCTTTACTGAGGTATCCCTTGCCTCGTCTCACCGTTTACTTAAGTTTTCGTCTCTAAATCCTCTTACTGACTCTGTTACATGTGTGTTTTACACAGTAGCATGCTTTTGGCAGGGTCCACCAGAGCATCCACTTCATCTAACTCCTGTTTAATGTGCGTGTGTGCATGCATTGTGACTTCTGAGTTAACTTTATGTGTGAACATAAGTTAGCTTTAACTCTGTGTATATATGTGTATGAAACTTTAATTCAACTGTGTATGTTTTTACCTGTACTATCATGAATGATAACAATCTCCAACTTCCTACATTGTACCCTGAACCTATCCACTCCTCCCCTTGCTCCCCATCAGCACCCCATTTTAAGAGACAGTTTCTGGAGTTAGGGAGATGGCTTCGCAGTTAATAATAGTGCATGCTGTTTTTACAGAAGATCAGAATGTTACAACTCTAGCTCCAGGGGATCGGATGCCTGTTTCTTGGCTTCATATTCATTAATGGTTTCTCAAGGATGCCAAAGGAAGTCAGGGGTGGTGTGTGTGTGTGTGTGTGTGTGTGTGTGTGTGTGTGTGTGCGCGTGTGTGTGAGCATTAGGGATCTGAAGGGACTGTGGCTTTCGTTCTGGCCTCTCCTTCAGGCGGCGAGGTGCAGTCTTGGAGGGGTGAGCAGCAGCGTCAATGCTCTAAGCGAGGACTCGAGTCTCTGCGCTCTCACCGTGCTAGCTTTCTCCTGGACGTCCTGGACGACCTCTTGCTCTCCCCGAAGAATTCAACACTCACATATTCCCTAGGATTTCAGGTCAAGCAGCAGCTTCCATGAATGCCCCCTCCTTCCAAGTTAGCTACTTGTGCTCATGCTCTACTTCAGAAGTCCCTGGTGCTTCTTTTCCGGGCCTCTTGTCACCAGGCACCATTACAGCAGAGCTTGGCTCTCAGTGGGCTCTGAGGAATCTGAGGACAACAGCTGTGCTTTTCTTTCTGACTGAGTATCCACTGAGACCAACACCGCAGAGCAAAGGCTTAGGAGAAGAGGATTCTGAGAACGGGAGGCAGAAGGCAGAGGAGAAAGGCTAGGTCACAGGTGTGAAAGGGAGCAGCAACTGCAGGGAGAGACAACCACCACGAAAATGCTGCACAACAAGGTCTTCAACACATCCCAGAAGACCCTGGGTCACCTCAGGGAGAGCAAGTCAAATGAGATAACAGAGGCAAACCAGATGTTTGCCTCTAGGCTGGGAGGTAAATAGAAGGTGAGGCCTCGGACCCTGGAGTCACCAGGGGAATGGCATTCTTGTAAGAACTAGCTGCTACAGTCTGCAGGCAAACAAGCCCTTTCCAAATGGAGAAGAAAAAAAAAACCCTCAAAAACAACAAAAAGGATGAATCTCAGTAGTAGAGTGAAAACCATCCAATTGCAAATGGAGAAGTACTTAAAGATCCCACTTTTGTGACACACTAGAAGAAATCACAGAAAACTGAGGTCACGTGATGGGGGAGGGGCTGCCATCTAAGGGTAGAGGCTGCAGCTTCACAAGATGAAGTGTTCTGTGATGGATGTGGTGATGGTAGCACATTAACAACAATGTACTTAACTCCACCAAACGAGATTGTTAAACTTGCAAATTCTATGTTCCGTAAGTCTTGGAATTAAGAACAGAATTGGAAGAGTAATGGGAACAGCTACAGGAGGATATGGGGTTGAGGGGGTTCGGTTTGTTTCTTGAACAGAGAAGCAAGAAATTTCAGTGTAATAATAAAAGGCGAGGAGCTGTTGCCCGAGGGCAGTCTATTTTGGTGTAAGGATCCTAAGAATTAGCCTGGGTCTGCAGGAAGGCTGGCTCCCATACAAAAGTGAGAAGAGATAAAAGAAAGTCTGTTTGGGTATGCTGCAGAGTATGGAATTGGCAAGAAATAAACCATTTAAAAGTTATGACAGCTTTTGAAGGAGGTGGCTGGAGAAGGATAGGAAAAGAAAAGGTGGTTATGAGACTGGCATGGGGAGTGTGCTGGGCACAGCAGAGGGAAAGCAGGCCAGCCTGAGCACCCGCCTGGGAAATGGCGCCCTTGCAATGGTGTCGATGGTCTAAATCTCAAGAGTGACCTGAAGATGGGGCTCTTGGTTCACACAAGCGAAGAATGTAGATTATTCTTATTATCAAGATTACCAAAGAGGGATGCTATTAACTGAAGACACAGGCACTGGGAAGCATGTGGCAAAGGAAGGAGGTACTGGAGCCTAGACACACAGGTCTGATCTATGGAGCTGGACCTACAGGCAGTTGGGAGACACCCCATGTGGGAGCTGGAAATGGACATCATTTAAATAAACACCCTTCCCCATCTACTTTTATTTATGACATCCAGATGGAGTATTATCTCTATACTAGAGCATGGGTTAGTGATTTACAAAAAAAAAACACGCACACACACACACACACACACACACACACCAAAGCCCACTTCAACCATAAAACCAGGCAGTGGCACATTTCCTCAAAATGAATATTTTCTGGAGCCAATGACATTCCAAAAATAAAATAAAATGCCAGTATTCATTTCTGTCACTGATTCCAGTCTTCCCAGGGCTAAGGGTGATTACTGTTTATCTTGCAGAGATGATCCTGAGCACACTAGTGATGTAAGGAAGGACCTTGTTATAAATTCAAGGACCCAATAGGAAAGACAAATCTGTACCCTCTTATGTAGTCTCGCTTCTTCCCTTTTCCTCTGTCGGGATGTGGGAATCTTCTTGCACACTGTCTTCTTACTTCAAGCATGAACAAGGACAAGTGTCCTGCTAGTCTCCTGGGTTTTGAGCCATTGTCACATGTCTCAAGCACCCCTTCAACACATGCCAGCACTGGCTTTCTCCACAACCACACAAAAGCCAGCTCTTAACATTCTTAAGAGAGAGAGGTTTCTCTTCCATTTGAAGGATGGAGAGAATGTTTTGGTGTTATCTCTTTCTGAGCCATTTTACAATCAGCTAAGCACACCTGTATCCTCTGTAGTTATACCCAAGCCCAGGTTGTTCTCTGACACCTTCAAACACAGGAGCACCAGAATAAGCTGCAGGTAATGGGAGCCTTTGCTCAGATCTTACCTGTGTGCCCTCTGAAGGATGTTAGCAGTGTGCAGTTTTCTTGTTCCAGTTTGAGGATGGTGACTTGGCCCGAGTGATCACCAATAAACACATGACGGGTTTCAACATCAAATCTATCATGTAATCGTTAAGGATTGTAAAGTGGGGATTTATGAGAGTAAGAAACAAAACGTCTACAGTAGTTTAACAAGGAATGTTCACGGCCATGCTAGTAGAACTTGAAGAGAGGACCTGGGAGACATGAAAGGGGACTTAAGAAAATGAAGGACAATATTGCTAGATAGCCAGACACAACATGACTGAGCTGTCACTTATCATATTAATTTACACATCTAATATAACCACAATAAAAATATCAACATGTTTTCTGGAGCATGATATGTTCTTTCCAAATTCCACACAGAAAAATAAATAGAAGGAAGAAGATACAATAATACTTTGAAAATCAAAACAGCATGTAATAGGAGGCCATGTCTACCAGATATTAAAATATGCTATAAAGTTTTCTGTTATTGTTGTTGTTTAGAGAGGGATGGTAAAATATGCTCTAATGAAAACACCTTCTCAGCACGTTTAAGTTTCAAGGCCTTCGTGTTCTAACCTGCAGCTGCTGTAAGGTCAGGGCTGCCTCCTGCTCTTCAGGCATTAGGAGTTGATGGCTGCCAATTCCTCCGTGCTGGGCACCAGGTGGGAGCTCTCTGCTGAGGTCCTTGTGGCAGCTGACCAGTCACTGCTCGGCCATCTTCAATTATGCATCCCTGAAGGGAGTCTGGAGTGGGGCTTACACTTTTTCTGATTCAAGCATGTATATTTGGGCGAGGTGAACCCTCACCATATTTTTCAAGATCTGCAAATGAAAGTGAAACACTTCATCTGGATTTTTGTTTGTTTGTTTGTTTTTTGTTTTTTGTTTTTCGAGACAGGGTTTCTCTGTGGCTTTGGAGCCTGTCCTGGAACTAGCTCTTGTAGACCAGGCTGGTCTCAAACTCACAGAGATCCGCCTGCCTCTGCCTCCCAAGTGCTGGGATTAAAGGCGTGCGCCACCACCGCCCGGCCTTCATCTGGATTTTTTATTGTTGTTCTGACTTTTTAAATTTTTACTTATTATTTTTTCATATAATATATTTTGGTCAGTCTCTGCCCTTGTTGCTGTGGTAAATCAGTGAGGAATGTACAGATGAGATTCTATGACCTGATCATGGTATGTCGTCTGCCTGGGAGGGCTGCTGACCTACTGAGTGTCCAGTCCCTGCCTTTTAGTTTGGTGATTGCTCTTTTTAGAGGAAGTGTCTGCTAAATGTCTGGCCTACAAAATGTCTGGCCTACAAAATGTCTTTAAAGTGTGAGAGTATTGACAGAGAGACAAATGATCTAGAATAGGAGGCCTACAATCAGATACTCAGGATACACAGAAACCTAGGATTCATCCATTTTACTTTGTTTTCAATGTGGAGGATTTTTATCTTCTAATTTTATGTATTTTTATTATTTTAGCATGTGTATGTACACACACACACACACACACACACACACACACACACACCTGTGGAAGCCAGAGAAGTCATCGGATCAGTAGGAGCTGTAGCTTCTAGCACTGGTGAGCCCTCCCCTCGGCAGCTGGTGCTGAGATCTGAACTCCAACCACACAGATAAACGGCAAGCTTTCTTAACTGATGAACCATTTCTCCAGAACTGCAGACTCCAGAAAGCAGAGATTTAACATAAGCCCTGCCATTTGTGTGGTCCCAACAGAGCAGGCCACTCTTACTGGTTACTGACAAGAATTTTTAACAGCCCAAGTCCCCGAGACGCTTGTTTAGCAAAGCCGACCTGCAGAGATACAGAGACAGCACAGCAAACTGAAACAAAGATAAATCCTTTCTGCCCATGTTGCTTTTGTCAGTCTTATCACAGCAACAGGAGACGAATCTAATACAGCCAGGGAGCTCCCGCTACAGCAACACAGTGCCTTTGGTGTTGCAGAATACTGAAGGAATTTTAGGGCAATCACATTCCTCTGTAGGACAACACAATGGTGGACACATTTGTTCAGATCCATACACCACACAATGTGCAACAGCAAAAGTGAACCCTGAAGAAAGCTAGGGATTCTGGATGAGAATGACGTATTCCCTTAGTTATTTGTCTCAGCCCATTTGTTTTGTTTTTTTGATTTCTGGTTTCCTGAGACAGGGTTTCTCTGTGTAGCTCTGGAGCCTGTCCTGGAACTTACTTTGTAGACCAGGCTGGTCTCGAACTCACAGAGATGCCCCTGCCTCTGCCTCCTGAGTGCTGGGATTAAAGGCATGTGCCACTACGCTCAGAGTCTCATCTCACTTGTAACAAAATATCTGACCAAAGCAACTTAGGTAGTGTTTGCTGTGACTCCCAGGTCCAGGGGGTATAGTCCACAATGGCAGGAAAGCCCAGTGTGACAGGAGCAGGAGGCAGCTGATCCCACTGCCTGCGGTTAGAAGGCAGACAGCGAGGATGTGCACAGTTCACTTTCTCCTCTCCATTCAGTGTGTATGTTTGTGTGGGGTGCTGCCCATGAAATGCCACCACTCACATTTAGGGCATGTCTTCTCATGGCAATTAACCTACCCTAGAATCCTTCGCAAGAATGGTGTTGTGTAAGCACTCTGAGATCTCTGAGCAAATCTCCCATGCTGCAGGGAAATTCCTTATGACAGAGATGCTGTAAAGAAGGTGAAACATTCCATCCAGCAGGGACGTTTAATGTTTAATGCCCTAGGAAGTGAAGACTCTGGAAGAACCTGGAGAAGACTGGATTCACTCAGTCCCTCCCTCCCCAGCATACAGAGCTGTAAGGACAGCAGAGAGCCACTTCCAGAGCAGCGTATGGTAATGCAACGATAGACACTGCTGTGTCCTAGAAGACGTGCAGGGCATCTGAACTGCAGAAGAAACAGAAACTAGCGAGGCCACTGAAAAGAAGCAGTGACCAGCGAGGCACCTGGAGGAGGTTCATCCGAGCTGCCTGAGATAGCCTCCAACTGCTGAGCATCCTGAGCTGCCCGAGATAGCCTCCAACTGCTGAGCTGCCTGCAGGTTGTGCTGTATGGTCCAGGTTTCCAACTTTCATGAGATGTCATCTGGCTAGAGTGGATTTTTGGTACGCGGCTATCACTGAGTAACCTCTGCTCCTGTAAATAATCTCTGGCCCAGTAAAACTTACTGGTTCACCAAGATGAACTCTGGTGGCATCCTTACTTTGGTTTGTCTTTTGCCCCCTACCTGAGGCGAAATGACAACTGTTCACATCTCCCCAGGAAGAGTTTCACATAACTCATGATTACAGCTTTGTTTCCATGGCGATTTTAAAGCCCACAAGTTGATAAAAGTTGCACGTGCCAACATAGGTTTATGAATTGTAACGCATGGGGAGAACTGGAAATCTCAGTATTTAATCGTTTTCTGTGAATCTAAAACTGCTATAAAATATCCTAGAAAAATAAAAAAAAAAACCTATGAAATAAGATGGGAAAGAGTCAGGAATGCAGCTCAATGGTAATGCTTATCTGTCATTTGTGAAGGCCTGGGTTTGGTCATCAGCAACACATACAAACAGATACACACACACACACACACACACACACACACACTACTATATGACTCTTACTATCCAAAGAAGGAACATATTTTATATGTCAAATATTTTAATATTTAAAAATGAAATTTATTAAAATATGTTAAAGTTTATTAAAATATATTCTTTTAAAACCTAAACAACAACAACAACACAAACCCTAAGGGTTTCTAACATTACAAGAAAGAAAAAAAAAAAACTCCTCTGAAGGATGGCAGGATAATAACTCTCTACCTAAACTAGCAGTTAAGGAAAAGGAGTTAGTCAGATGTGGTGGTATAGGCCTATAGCCCCAAATACTCAGGAGGCTGAGGCAGGAGGATGGAGATTTGAACCAGGCTAATTATACGATGAGTTTCAAAACAGCCTGGGCTGTGTATCAAGACCTGTCTCAAACAAACACCAAAGCACAAAATGACAATTAAAATTACAGGAATGATGAGTACCTTTCTTCTACATAAATTTCCTACAAGGGTAAATATACAGCACTAGTTAGTAAGGAAACTCAGACACTTCCAACTAGCACATGCGGGGGGCGGGGGGCGGGGGGCGGGGGATAGGACTAGAAAATGGCCACTTTGCACCTTCATGAGGGAAATGACTCAGCTAAAGCTTGGCCACTAAACAGAACCTTAACAGAAATGCTGGCGGGGGCTGGGAGCTAAGTCACTGATTTTCCTGGGACAAGAGGAGGGTAACAACCCCAATCTCTAAACCACTGCAGTCCCTGGAGTCATGAGTTGTGCTCAGACTGAATGCAAGATGATGACCCAGTTGTCGGGGCTCCTGATGGGAAACGCGGGGTGAAGCAACAGAACCATCACCATGAGGAAGGACAAAAGGCTAAACGTACACAGAATCAGGGGGCAGGCAGATGAACAAAGTACGTGATGTCGATGGAGGGGTCAGTTTAGAATAAGGACTATCTAGAGAGCAAATTCAGAAGCTTCCAGAGACGGGAGAACTGTTCCAGAGGAGGAATCAGAACACTTGACAATGTCTCGACGAGATGTAGTGTCCACATCCAATTTCAAACAAATCTATTACAAAAAGTGACTTGCAAAGCAAGCACAAGCTGAGAATAGAGGATTTAGAACTATGAGGGATTATTAATTTCCCGAGGCAACTCTATCTTTGTGATTATGAACAAATATTTAGTTTTAGAGGTTCATAATGAAATATATTTAGTTAAAATGACATTAGGGTCTAGAATTTGCTTCAGAATTTGTGACAAAGGGGGGGCCAAATTATCAACAGTGGATGTGAATTATGGATAAGTGTCATTAAAATATTTCTGGGGCAGTGGTGGTACTGCAAAGATACTCAGGAGCAAGGGCTGGCATTGTGGCTTGAAAACAGGAGCTGTTAAGATGAATTTGGTGGGGCACGCAGTTTCTGGAAGGGGCTGTCCAAACTAACTCTCTCTCTCTCTCTCTCTCTCTCTCTCTCTCTCTCTCTCTCTCTCTCACACACACACACACACACACACACACACACACACACACAGGCTTCTGATAACTAGTAACATGATTCTCTGCTTGGAAAACAGTCACAACATGAAGGTGACTTTAGGAACTAGTGGTTATAATCTTAAACAAATGTTAATATGGTCAAGGCAAGTTGAACTTCAATTTTTGTTTTTCATTTTCAGATAGTTTGAAAAGTTATCTTCTTGATGGCATATGTGTGTCTTTGCTCGACCTGCCTGGTTTGGCTAGAGTAAGACACAGATAAATGGAAGACGCACCATTACAAGGCCTGTGGATGCTGCCAGCATCAGAACAAGCCACAGGATGCTATCAGTTCTGATGTCCAAGAGCGAAGAGGACAAGGCAGAAGTCCATGGCACAATACCTCAGAAACAATGGTCCCCTTCAGGCTTTGGCTGGCTCATCTGATGCCTGAGGACATTGCCTCTAGGTGTTGTGCTGCCCTGTTAAGGACAAGCTCCCTCCCCTGTTAACTTTGTCTCTGGTCTTGCTCACTCTCCCCCTTTACGACTTTCCACCAAGATGGGCTCTCATCTTGCCCTTCTAGTGGGAGAATAACGGCAACACTAGCCTCCGTGCACTCATATACACACCCACTGCCACACAGGCGCAAGGAGATGGTGGCAAACTGCTGTATTATTGACAACTGACTAGATACTTTGTAAGCACAGAGATAAAACCCCAAAGCAGGTCCCCTGCTTCTGCATCTGTGAATGGTGTTGATTTCCGGGTCCTGCCTCACTAGTCAGAATTGGAGGATCCACCTTTTATACCAGAGAACTTTCTTCCTTGCCGTGGGAGAAACATGTCACGCACCAACTGATGCTAGGCTTGCCAGAGCCCAACCAGCAAGAACTGAGGCTTCTCTGGTATTTACAGGTACCCACCCCAAGTACATGGACTGACAACTTGGGAGAAAGAACATCACACTATGGATGTTTCAGAGAGTTTCATGCCTGGAACAAAGTCTGCAGGATACCATCTAGAAGACAGCTAGCTCACTGGTCCCTGGCATGGCAGCCTGTCAAGAGATATTTACAATTTAATTTATTATTATTAGTGTTGTGTATGTGGACCAAGAGGACAACTTCCAGTAGCTGGTTGTTTCCTTCCAGCATGAATTATGGAGACTGAACTCAGGTTCCAAATGTGTGCAGCAAGCACTTCTACCTGCTAAGCGATCCAAATGGCCCCCAAAATATTCCTAAATGAACAGAAATCTCATGGCCTACTCTCTAAGCATCAATGGGATATTTATAATGTTAGGGGGATTTCCTATTAGAGAAATAACTTGTTTATTAAAACCAAATGTATTTTGTTGATGGCTGTAGCCCCGTGGACCACAGTCCCGACACCTGAGGACCACACTTTAGGCTGTGTCCTGTCTGGGTGTCAGAACTCGGTCATAGCAATCAGCAGGCCTTGCTTCACCCCATTTATGTGGGAACCCCCAGCCCCAATACCTTGTACCTTAAGAAGGTCTCTGAGCATCTTTTTCACACAATGAAAAACAGTAAATAAAAACAGAAAACAATGCACACATTTCAAATTTCTATGCATCAAAGAGAAAGGGACTTTCTCGGCAAAGGATACTGCAGGCCCGAGGCCACAGCGCCGGTGCGGTGACATCCCAGGCGCTGCCCACTCTCAGAGCAGTGCCAGGCGAACTGCTTGTCCTGCCCAGTGCTCAGCACCCACTCCAGCTCCAGAACAAACAGGACCATCGTCACTCTGCTCTGATGTGCTGAAAAAAATCAAAAGATGAGAAAATGATAAAGAAAGCATCCTGAAGAAAATGGGAAAATATAGCCCACTGTTAGATCCTTTTCCCCATCTCAGAAGAGGCTGAAGGACAAAGCCACCAGGGACAGGACAAAACAACAGCTTTCCTTGGACACTTGTTTTGTTTTTCTTTCTTTTTTTTTCTTAAATGATCTATCTCTTCACAATCTTGCTTGTGTCCATCCAAGAATTACTTCCTCAGAGAGCTCCCTTCCCCAAAGCTTGGCCAAGCATACTAGGGCTATTGGATCAGTGCGACCACAAGACACATTAGGAAAGACATTTGCAGCACAGTCACTGGTCAGTTTATGTGCACTTCCCCCAAAGGAAAGGTATATTATTTTGTTGGTGGTGGTGAAATCTGATTTTTAAACTCTTAACAAAATTTCTGACAGTTTCCTGTCAGAACCTAAAAGCTTGGCGAATAATTACAAAAAGGGATGGCGGCCGTCTGAAGGAGAATGGCCCCCAACAGTTTCATCCATTTGAAAGCTTGCTCTTCAGTTGGTGGAAATGTTTGGGAAGGATTCAGAGACGTGGCCTTGTTGGAGGAGGTGTGGCATTGGGGATAGGTTTCGATGTTTCCAAAGACTTGGGCCATTCCCAGTATGGAATTTCTCTTTCCTGCTTGCGGATCAATAGGTGATCTCTCAGGCTGTTACTGCCTCCTTGTCTCTGCTTTGCCATCAGGGATTTCCCTCTCAAACTATATGCCCCAATAAATGCCTTCTTTTATAAGTTGAGTTGGTCATAGTGTTTCACCAAAGCAACAGAAAAAGGTAACTACAATAAGAATGAAATACCCGTTTTGCAGAACTCTGTACATGAGAGAAAACATCCCATGGTTACTTTATACAACAGCAACCCTGTCAGAAGAATTTCGCATCATACAACTTCAGAGCGAGAAGAGACTGCTCGTACCTTCTAGCCCTCTCTCTGTTGCTCACCTGGACAAACAGGTACAGTGAAGCTCAGTGGTTTGGCTAAGGCCTCATGGTTCTCAGTTACTTAATAAGCTCAAGTAGGAAGAGTGAGTTCTGCTTTCTTGCTATGTGATGCCAGGCAATGGAACATGGGAACATGGTAAAAGAATGAACACACTGCAGCCTGGCTAGTGGTCTGGTGGGCCGGGAGTATATTCTTGAGTATGGTGAGGTGTAGATTTTCCACTTTGATTACCAAGCAGCGTCAGACAATGTGGGTGGCTGTCTGCAGCCCACTGCAGCAAAACCATCTGCCAACTTCAGGGTGTTTAACACATTCATTTAGTCACTGTGGAGACCGAGAGTGGAGTGTCTGAATCTCTCTCTCTCTCTCTCTCTCTCTCTGTGTGTGTCTGTCTGTCTGTCTCTCTGTGTCCGTCTTACACACACACACACACACACACACACACACACACCAGCAAAGTAAACCTTAATTTCTATGGCAAAGTCGGTTCTTTTAGTGTCTGGGTGTCAGTGGAAAAACAAACCAAATCTCAAAAACTCAAAACAGTCTAAGGAGAAAGAACTCTTTTACTCAGAAGAAAGCCCTTTGAAGGCAGATAGTTACCTCTACAATTCAGAAACTCATAGGAAAACCTGGGCTTGACACCTGGCTTTGTGAAGAGAAACCGGGCAGAGAAGGATCCTAGTCTTAGCAGGGGAGCAAGCTTTCTCACCATCAGGCCATCAGGATCTGCAGGCAGCGCCTCACCACGCTGAACTGCTTTTCTCTTCCCTGGTTTCGGAGCTGTAGTCACGATTTCACCAAATGCTTTTCCTGTGTTGCCTTTTCCCACCCAGGCGGTGGTGTTGGGGGAAAAGAGCCCTGTGCAGGCCGGGAGAGCTGCCTACCACTGCACCACATCCTCAGCCCTTTGCGCACTGACATATACGGGAGGGGTTTTCTCCTTTGGCTTGTTGATGTGAGGGACTATCCTGATTTTTGGTTGAAGAGCTCTGCATAGCTGTAATAACTCTGGCTGGGTCATGCTGGAAAACCCATTTATGTACCGTGTACTTGGACTATTCTTTACACTTGTCCTTTCTTGTAATACAGAAAGGAAGTGATATCTTTGGTACTGGTATCAGCTATCAATGGTTGATTTTTAAAAAATGAATTTATTGAGACAAAACTCACTACACTTCCGACCTTTTTAGAGATCAGCAATTCCTTGGCTGATAGCATATTCATATTACATGATCATCACCACCACCTACTTCCGGAGTATTTCCCTCACCCCCAAACAATTCAATTCTCCTTTTCCCTGACTTGAGTCAATATGCTTTCTGTCTCCTATTCTTGACACTTCACATAAATGTAGTCAAATGATGTGGCCTTTTGTGTCTGACTTCTTCCACTAAGCATGTTTTTAAGTTCACATGTTACAGCATGTATTATCACCATTCCATTCTGTTAGTCAGACAGACAGACATACACACACACACACACACACACACACACAAGATTCCATTCATCCACAATTACTTCCCTCTTTTGGCTATTATAGTGTTTCTTTTTTTTTTTATAGTGTTTCTAAAAATCTGTTTACACATTTTTTTTCAATTCTAGTCATACAGGGGTGAGTAAAAACACTGTGTCACAAGATAACTATTTTAACTCTTTGAAAAATTGATGGAAGATCTTTCAAAGAGACTATGTCATGTCATATTCCTATCATCAACTCTAGTCTATCCACATTACTTTCAAAGCTGTTTTACTTGAGATAGATTCTCCTTATACAGCCCAGACAGACCTTGAACTCACAGTTCTCCTGCCTTAGGTATGTGTCATCAAGCATAAAGTAATTTTCCCAAAGGAATTCATATTTACTGACATAGTCAACTATGCTTCAGACACATCAACAGGCAATTCATACATAAAATTTCTCTAAAAAATTTTTTATAGAAAATGACATAATTTACCATTTTAACCACTTTCAGACATGCATTCTGTAGAACTAAAAACATTCAGATTAACATATGATAGTCATCACCTCTCTAGAACTTTCACATCTCTTCAAATATAAACCCTGAGCCTGTTAAACACTAGTTTACAACTTCCCTTGCTCCCCTGCTCGTCATAACTACCATTTCATCTCCATCTCTACAGCTTTGACTGAAGTAAGTACCACACACACACGGGCTCTTCCATTCCTCCATTTCCAGAGAGTCCCTGTAGTTTCACATACTTTCTTCCTTAATGGTTCATAAACTATGACCAGTAAAACCATCTGCTCTATGAGTATGGAGGGGATGGAAGAAGGGAGCTTTTGCTCTTTGCCTGCTTGCTCTCTCTTGTAGCAAGTCCATTCCTTACTGCTACTAGTGACTTCTTCTTCAGGACTCTGCCACAGACTGAAGACTGTTGGGACATCAAGCATCATGGACTGAACAACCCACTGAAGTCTTGGACCTTTCATTGGTACAACCACTCTTGGCAAGCTGGACCACAGCCTGTAAGTCATTCTAATAAATCCCCTTTCTCTACATATGTGTATATTTTTCTCCCTTTTCCCCCAATGGCATAAACCTTGCTTCTTTTATGAAGCCAACGTTTGAGCTGTCTATCTAGAGAGATTCATTCTCTCGGTGCTGCTCCTCTAGAGCAGTTGTTCTCAACCTGTGGGTCATGACCCCTTTGGAGGGCAAATGACCCTTTCACAGGGGTCACCTAAGACCATCAGAAAACACGTTTACATTACAATTCAAAACAGTAACACAATTACAGTTATGAAGTGCCAACAAAAGTAATGTTATGGTTGTGGTCACTGCATGAGGAACTGTATTAAAGGGTCACAGCATTAAAAAGGTTGAGAACCCCTGCTGTAGAGAGCCCTCACTAATACAAGTTTTCTTTAAGGGGAGGTTTTAAACTAAAAAGTCAACTTCTTCTTATACATATAGAGCTATTAGGACCATCTATTTCTTCTTGAGTCATCTGCAGTGCAGTTTGTGACTTTCAAAGACCTGTTGACTTTATTTGTTCTTTATATCAACGCATATCAATATAGTATTCACACATGCAGCCTCTGGATGAGTGTCAGGTCACAGTGCTCAAGGCATGTGACCCTGAGCACACTGGAGCCTTTGGAAGAGAGTAAGGCCACTCTTTCCTGACACTGACAATTTCCAGTGTTTCCCCTTGCTCGTCTAGCCAGAAGTTATCACTCAGGAAACAGCCTTGATGGCTGCAGGCTTCTCTGTCCCACCTGCTTTATATCTCATGAACTGCTGTACTAATCTGTCTTCCCTCCCCTCCGGGTAGCTTCGGTTTCTTTGTTCCTTTCCTTTTTCTTTCCCGCAGTAAACCAAGGTCACTGATTTGAGACCTTGCTGTCAGTCTCCCTTAGATGCTGCTGCAGATATACCCTATACATACTGCTATCCTTGTTTTCATTTTTACTCAGTTCATGTTATTTATGCTTTGTGGTTTCTCCTTTAACCCATGGATTATTCAGAATTGTATTATTTACCTTCCAAATATTTTAGGATTTCCCAAGAATCTATATTCATCATCAAATTTAACTTTAATTTCATTCTTAGAAAATGTCTAAATCCTTCGAAACTTATCAAGACTTGTTTTATGGTTTTAATCCTAGCAGAAGTTCTGTGTGCAGTTTGAAATTGGGCATATTCTGTTTCAGTTGAACAGAATTTCTACAGGTGACCACTGGGAAAGGCACTGAACTGTCCTTGACAACCTTCTGCATGCCTGTTCCATCAGTTACCGGGAAGAGAATGTTAATTTCTGACTACAACTGTGTGTGTGTGGCCATTTGTCCCTAAAGTTTCATTGTTGCCCTTATCTCAAAGCTATGTTAGTAACATACAAAAAGACTCATTATGGCCTTCTGCTGGACTCGCTCTTTATTTTTGATCTGAAATCCACTTTGATATTAATAAAATTACCTGAGCTTCATTTTGGTTAGTGTTCTCGTGGTATGACTTCTACCTTTCTACCATCAACTTGCTTCTCAAATGACTAACAGTGTCTTATCTACAGGTTACATTTGAATCTCAAATCCTCACTCAACAGACTTGATTAAAAGTTGACGACTTTTAGTCACTAGTTTTACCTTATTTATATTTAATGGATTATTGATATTTTAGGTTTAAACCTATCCCCTTCCTATTCTCTTTTTTCCATTTTCTTTCTCCATTTTTCTCTTACTTTGGCCTTTGTTTTTATTCACTGAAATAATTTTACAATTCTATTTTATTTCATTGGTTAATAGCTGTTTGTCATAGTAACAGTTGTTTATGGGAAAGAGTATGTATCTCTAATTCACCAGTTTTCATGTTTAGCATAACAACTTTACAACAGCATATTTCTATTTTTCTACTTTCTACTTTTTTTTTTTCTTCGAGACAGGGTTTCTTCATAGCTTTTGGTTCCTGTCCTGGCACTAGCTCTTGTAGACCAGGCTGGCCTCGAACTCACAGAGATCCGCCTGCCTCTGCCTCCCGAGTGCTGGGATTAAAGGCGTGCGCCACCACCGCCCGGCTACTTTCTACTTTTTTAAATATCATTATACACATTAATTTCATATCTGACACCAATTCTATGTTGTTGTTAGTAAATATCTTTGAAAGAGACTGCACTGCAGTGAGCATTTTGTTGTTCTCAGTCTTGGAGTAGGTGCATATTTCCAATTGACATTATTTTCTTCCTGAAGATTTTCCGTTGACATTTCCTCTAGTGGAGGTTTATACAAAATTAATTCTTTGGGTTCTTTATGACTGAAAAGTTTTAATTTAATTTTTTTTTAAATGTCATTTTATTTATTTATTTATTTATTTATTTTTGGTTTTTTTGAGACAGGGTTTCTCTGTGGTTTTGGAGTCTGTCCTGGAACTAGCTCTTTTAATTTTTATTTTTGAAAGATACCTTCTCAGAGTATAGAATTCTATTTTTAACAATTCCTTCATACTTTAAACATACTGCTCTATTGACATCAAATCTGCCACTAGCTTAATAATTTATGGTCTAATCTACTTCCCCACTGGTTTTTAGAATTTCAATGGTATTTTTCATGTTTTAAAAAATATGACTTTTAGCCAGGCGTGCTAGTACACGCCTTTAATCCCAGAACTCCAGAACCAGAGGCAAAGGCAGATGGATCTCTGTGAGTTCAAGGCCAGCCTAGTCTACAAAATGAGTTCCAGGACAGGCAGGGCTGTTACACAGAGAAGTCCCCACACAAAGACTTTTAATCACAGTGTTTTTGTTTTGTTAGTTCCTAGTTTCTATGCCTTTTTAAAAAGTATATTTATTTTTAATTTATGTGTTTGAATGTTTTGTCTGCATGTAAAAGCACCATGTGGGTCAAGGCCTATGGAGGCCAGAGAAGGCAGTGTATCCCCAGGAACTGGAGTTACAGACAGTTACGGTTACTACCACACAGGTACTGGGAACCAAACCTGGGTCTTCTCAAAGCACACCAGGTGCTCTTAACTAGTTAACCATCTCTCCAGCTCCTACCTTGATTTTTTTGTTTATCTCTTCTGTTTGGTTTTGAGACAGGCTCTCACTCACTATGTAGCCCAGGTTGACCGCCCTAGACTGAGAGAGTGGGCATATGCCACCACACTTAGCTTTAGTTTTCTTTAAAAATTTAAAATTCGATGTTACAATCTCTTTCAGATTACTGATCATGTTCCAGTGTTGTTGGCAGTCTAAGTTTTCTGTTCATGATCTCTGCTAACACATATTTGTGGTGGCTTCATGTACTTCTGTAATACTTTAAAGGTAAAAGTCACTCTTATGCAGTCCTTCTGCTTGCCCGTTCCGTAGTGCTGGAGCTCAGTTCCAGAACCTTGTGTGTACTGAGCGAATGCTCTGCCACTGACCTACATGCAGCCTTGGTTAGGCCAGCTGTTCTTGTTCAGCTCTAGGGACACATATGCAATTTGTCTTAAAGAGGTCTGCATTTCTTTCTGGTGGTGCTTGGGAATATCATGATCAATAACTACTTTTATGATCATTTTGTAAAACATAGTTTCTAGCTCTATAAAATTGTTTTAGATTTGTATTTTGTGAGCAAAATTTTTCAGATAGGGTTTGACTTATCATAGGAGATTTTTCTCATCTACAGAGAGTTGAGATCAGAATAAATATCCTGTTGTCTCCTGGGCCAATGAACGGAGGATTTCCACCCCTTCCTTTTCACAAGGATATGATCCTGTATAGACTTTCTATGGAAATCTCAGTTCCAATTTTTCATCTTACTCAGGCTTCAGGCTGAACCTCCTGTTGTTAAGGGCATGGGTCACATACAGACTCTGTCTCCACGGGACAGCTGCAAAGTCAGAGCATGTGCATACACAGCCCTCCGAGATTTAGTTTTCTCTCTGCTCTGGAACACGGGAAAGTTTGATTTTTCTCAAAAACTTAACATTAAATTAAAGGAAACAATGAAAACACAATATTTTACCATCAGCTCTGGGTGTTTGTGAAGAATGCATCCACAGGAGTCTGGTATTGAGTTTTGTAATTATGTGATAGAAAGCACGTGAACTATGCTAGAAAACCTGCCACGGAAGAGCGTGAGAACAACAGCTCCTAGTGGTGGGCATGTCAGATGCACATCTAGCAGACTCATTAGTATATTTGACAAAGATGCAAGAAAAAAAATACAAAACTAAAAGGGAGTTAATACACGTAATGACACCAGGAACATATGTACTAACAACTGTATCTTTGTAAAGACACTGGAAATATGAACTCGAGCAACCACCAGATGATTCTGCCCATCAGATGTATGAGTGCCCAGCACTAGCCAATGAAGAGCATAATCCTTTCCTTCTGATTTAGTCACTTCAGGACACTGGAACATCTTGCTCAGCTGAGCGGACAGGCTAAATGAGATGATAAGTAACAGATCGGGAAGTCCAAGGTTTGGCATAAAAACAAAAATGGGCCGGGCGGTGGTGGCGCATGCCTTTAATCCCAGCACTCGGGAGGTAGAGGCAGGCGGATCTCTGTGAGTTCAAGGCCAGCCTGGTCTACAAGAGCTAGTTCCAGGACAGGAACCAAAAAGCTACGAAGAAACCCTGTCTCGAAAATCAAAAAAAAAAAAAAAAAAAAAGGAAGTCCCAAAACATAGGATACAGCCTAAAAGCAACCCATGAGAATACTGATCATTACCTATCCCACACCAGCAGAGGGTAGAAAACGGCTGTCAGAACTCACTCTTAGAAGAGTGCCCAGGAGAGCGGGGAAGTAGGGCCTGCCCAGCAGATAAAATGCATGCGCTAATCATCTTCTGTCGTGTAATAAACTATCCTCAAGTTATTGCCAGAAAACATTTTATTATCTCGGAGTTTCTGTGGGTCAAAATGCTAGTACAGCTTAGCTGGATGCCGAATCCTTGAGTTTCCTAGGAGGAAATCAGAGCATGGGGGCCTCAAGAGAAAGCTTAACAGAGGGAGGGCTGAGCTCTCACATGGCTCTGGGCTGGGTCGAGTTCCTGGTGGGCTGCTGAGCTGGGAGCGCCAGTTCCTCCCTGACTGCTGCTCCCTAGCACACAGGCTTCTCTACAAGATAGCTCCCCTCATTACACACGCAAACCAGGGAAGAGGAAGGTGAGTGTCACGCATGCCCAGTCTCTGCACATAATCGTGGGAGTGGTCTCTATCTCATCTCGTGTTCTAAGTCCATCTTACACTTCTGGGAGTGAGAGACAGATCATTAGGAACGATGCTAAAAGTTACATGCCACATCATGTCATATTTGAAAAAGATCTTAATGGTACAACATGAGACATCAAATCTGTGAGTAAGACAATCAAACACGTTTTTAGAGAACAAAAATTCAGACCATAAACAGTTGGGACAGGGCTGGAGAGATGGCTCAGTGGTTAAGAGCTCCACCTACTTGTCTAAAGGTCCTGAGTTCAATTCCCAGCAACCACATGGTGGTTCACAACCATCTGTAATGAGATCTGGTGCCCTCTTCTGGCCTGCGGGCATGCATGCAGGCAGACTACGGTGTACACAATAAATAAATAAATAATAATAAAATAAAATAATTAAAAAAAAACAGTTGGGACATAGAATGCTTATGTTAGAGAAGCGAAAGAACACTGGAGGAGAAAGGTCAGACTGACTTTCCACAGCTGTTTAAAACAAGCCAAAGGCTGTCATGAGAAGAAGGCGGTACTCGATTTCTGTTGTTCTAACAAACTTAGCAAAACCTGGAAGGGCGCAATCTAGTATAGCTCACTAAGCCGCTTAGAGATGGACACTGTACACGTCTGTTCAATATTATTATTACACTCCTGAGCTAACAGAACATGGGAGGTACTCAGTAAATATTTCATTAGTGATGCATGAAAAACAACTAAGGAATAAATCCACAGGGAAAGAAATTTAACTCTAAATCCTAAAGAATGCAATGTCTAGAACCTTCCAAACTCATGATAGCATAGTGTCTTTGGAGGTCATGGATGTGAATGAATGAGGTCAGGGTATCTGGATAAAATGACATCGGGTCTTAAAGGCCTCTGCTCTGATTACATGATACTGTTGGTCTGAAAACAGGCTCCTTCCAGACCCTACTGACAGATAGAATAAATCTGGCCAATAAGACAACGCTGAAAATGCAATAGACACGTAACCCACTCCCAACCCCACCTCCCACCCCATCCCTCACAGGTCAAAGCGTCTCCCCAAACATAAAATGAGGTTCATCTGGAGTAACCTGAGGCTGACTCCACTTTTCCTGAGCTTGCTGTACCACTCCAGGAAACATGGTATAGAAAGACAAAGTTATGGGCTTGGCAGTCACCCTGACCTACTCTGGGCTGTGCTTGACCTCTGTAGAACAAGTAACCCAGGCTCTTCAGGCCTCAGCAACTTCGTTCACAACTAAGATAATACTGACCTTACAGGGTTTCTCTTTTTGTTCCCCCACGTAATTGAAGTGTTCTCAGAGAGAGTGAAAACTACCCAGAAATAGTTTTAGAGCCATCTAAAAACAGCGCTCCGACTCCTACCTGGATAGTTCTTCACAGCTGTCATCTTGTTATAATCTTCAGACAAAATAAATTCCTACAAGACAAGAGAAAACCATAAGGCAAAAGGGTTTTTTTTTGCTTGAGATTTTATTTACTTTTATTTTATGTGTATGGGTGTTTGGCCTGCACGTTTGTCTGCACACCACATACACGCAGTGCCCATGGAGGCCAGAAGAGGGAGTCGGGTCCTCTGGAACTAGAGCTACAGATGGTTGGTTGCTGTCATGGGGGTGCTGGAAATTGAACCCAGGTCCTCTGGAAGGACAGCCAGGGCTCCTAACAGTGGAGTCATCTTCAGGCTCCCAAGCAAAAATAAACTATTTAATGAGCAATTATGCTTTGGTAAACAGACTCATAACAGAATTACATGTAACATTAGTGGTTTGTCAATCAACTTGACACGTGTGACTCTCTCCAACAGTAGCCCAAACTCACATGTTCCGAGTTAGGGTTCTGGTCAATGCCAATCCTAACTGGATTGATTCAAAGTCTCACTGGCGCCGCAGCAAACACTGAAAGACTGTAGCAATGAGCAACTAGGCAGCAGTTCTCTACTGAGAAATACTGTTAGCATTAGCAATTCACTTTCCCTTATAACAAGCTCCCTGCGGCTGCTCCTGCTCAGTCCCTGTGTGTCTAGGGGCACAGCAGAGTTCCCTGACACAATGAGCTGTCAACATGTCTGCCAGTTGTGTGGAAGGCACCTCCGAAGTTAATGAGCTGAGTCTGGACAACAAAAGCTGTGAAGACATTAGTTTCTACACAGCACACCTGTGGGAACACACGAAAGGGTCGCACCTAAGCACCCATGCAGTTGCTGAGGCCACTGTGGACTCCAACCAGGTATTTACAAGGCCTGGCCAAGGCTGAGCTCTTCCGCTTTCTCAAATGCAAACACCCACATGTCTCTGAAGGTGAACTGCAGAGCAGGGGTGGAGGAACAGCATAAAATAAAGCAGGGCTTTATTCTGGGCTTATAACAGAACAATGAAGCTTTTCACAACAGCTGGAAGCATCTAGAATTTTTCTCTGATGACTGACAAGGGGGTGGGAGGACAGACATGGACACTCCTTTCTTGCTATTAGTGCTTACTGAGTTCACATAGATTATGTAATTTTTTTAGGTGAAAATACTGTATAATTTTTGTGACAGATGCCACAAAGGTAAAATAGGGTAGCATGACAGAATATGCTAGTTTCTTTGGTTCTGCTTTTCTGCCACAGGCCCTATAAGAAACTTAGCTACAAAGGGAACTTCTTTATGTTTTTCTTGGGAAAAACATTACTCAACTTGCCAGGTTTTTACTGTTAACTTGCCAGGTTTTTACTGTTATTGTTGTTGTTTTTCGAGACAAGATTTCACTGTGTAACAACAGCACTGACTGTCCTGGAACTCACTCTATAGACCAAGCTGGGCTCGAACTCACAGAGATCTGCCTGCCTCTGCCTCCTGAGTGCTGGGATTCAGCTTCTTCAGCTTGCCAGTTTAACCTCAGACAGTGAATCCTGCACGGAGTGGCACCATAGCTACTCATTTCTGAAGAGTTCAACTCAGTGTGACAGATAAAGTTGAAAGGAAATATACAGCTCCCCTCTGAGGAACTGACAGGCTATCTCTCCAGAGCCTCCAACACGGACAGAGAGAACATGTCTGCTGTAAACACAACTGATACCTGGGCAAATCTGTTTAGTTCATATTAAATATACTGAAATAGTTCATCGTCCTAGGCAAAGACTGCGTTCCTCTTGGAAAAAGGCAAAGCATACAATAAAACAATTTGATGCAGCTTTTCACTTAGGATTTAAGAAATGTATACAAAATAGAAAACTACAAGTTTATTTAGTACTAGTAAACTAATTTCTAAAAATATTTTCTTCTACTGATAATAACATGTAGATAAGGAAAATTTGGGGGTGATACTGTCATTATATATATACACACACACACACACATACATACTATGGAAACCACATGCTAGTCTAAATATACAAAAGATAAATATTTAAAGGTCCTTTTGTGAAATCATTTCTTTGATATAAGTATTACTGAAAGTATATCTATTATACTTTTATTATACATCCTAATAATGAAATCTATAATAAAATGCAAGGTAAAAACAAATTGGTGATGCTATTCTAATATTAACAAATTAGGCAGTCATCCTTTACTCACCAACTGCATTCTTTTTCTAATGAGTTCACAGGATGCTGTACTGTTCAGAGGGTATGTTATATGACGGGATATGTCCAATGATACTGACAGATTATTGACCAGTCAGAATTTTTTAAAAGATTTATTCATTATGTATACAACATTCTACCTTCATGTATGTCTGCATGCCAGAAGAGGGCACCAGATCTCATTACAGATGGTTGTAAGCCACCATGTGGTTACTGGGAATTGAACTCAGGACCTCTGGAAGAGCAGCCAGTGCTCTTAACCACTGAACCATCTCTCCAGCCCTGGCCAGAATTTTATATATATCTAATATATTACTACTCACAAAAATCTAATGTGACATTCTGGCTAAAGCTCACATTTATGTCCTTTAGGATTGACCAGTCAAAATTAGAATATATACATTTTAAATTATTTTGGAAAAAAAACATACTTCCATTCTACTGTCTACCTATCACCTAATTAATTTTAATGCATCTTACAGAACATTAAACATGCAGAGGTGCACAATGGAGAAGTTAGTAACTGCACACTCAATCTTCCTTTTTAAGCAAACAGACCATTTGGGGTGTACTAATAAACCTTATTTTAAAATATAAACACTTTCGTAAACATACACAGAGGATAAAAATACACATTTAGGGATTTTGTTATTAGGTTGTATAAAAATAACAGCTATTTTCCTTTAATACACATCAGAGCTATCTTTCCAGGAATCACTTAATTTAACTTACTCTTTTTGGTGATCCTACAAAACTCTATAAAATGGGTATACCATTTGTTTTTCAAGTCCTGGCCTTTTTAAACGGTAACGTTAGTTACCTGCTATTTTTCACTATTATAAAACAGCATGCATGTCCATATGACCTGATGCACACAGAAGATTGCTGACTCAAAACTGAGAGTGACATCACATTCTCCATGAAACTTAACGGCACTCAGCCCTTCACATCACAGTGACTTACTCAATTCCATCAACAGATGTGTTCACCTTTTCACTTTTGCCAAACTAATGTGCAAGAAAGTGGCATCTCACTGTGGTTTAATATACACAAATGTTCATGTATATGGGACTATTTTCTTTTCTTTCTTTCCTTTTTCTGGAGGGGGCTTTCATTTTTCTGTATAAATTTCTATTTAGATTTTGTTTTAGACTTTTTTATTGCCCCCCCCCAAAACACCCTAAGACAAAACAAACAAACGAACAGCTGACTCTGAAGGAAAGTCTGCAATTGATGCCAGATCTGGGTGTGAAGTCTCAGCAACACAAGCAAAGGCTCAACAAAGAGAAATCAAGAAAGATGCTGGCACATCACCACCAAGCTGGCCCGAGTCTCAGAGAAATCCAGCTGGTCTCCAGGACACAGGAAGTTGTTGGCTGGACAGACAGAAATAAGGACACAGGAGGGGAGGGGATTTCCCTGCAGCTTTCCCCATCTCTCTTTGGACTGTAATACTAGCTCTGCAGCCCTTCAGCTTCCCCTACCCACTGGGAAATAGCGTAACCTAGCCCCATCTGCAGCCTGGAGAACTCATGTCTCCTAACTAGCAGAGCAGTGTTTCTAGACGTGAGAAAGTGGCAGAGGAAACAGGCCCTCTGGGCTTTGGTTAAGACTGTAACAGTAAACCCAGCAGATCTGGATAGCAGTAACTTAACTCCCGAGGCAATGAACACAGTGTGGCCCCTGCCATCTCATATTCTGTAATATTCTTACTGAAGTATAGAAAGGTTCTGACTACCAGACTTTGTAACCCACTCTAATAAGTAAAACCTTTCCCTCCCCAATATCCTGCCTTTGTACTTTACTTATTGGGTCTTTTGTATTGAAAAATCACTGATAAACAAAAAGCAATTGTGGTATCCTGAGTTAAAATTGCACTTGGGGGGAATTTTCAAGCAGGGTCACAAGTAGCCCAGGCTAGCCTTAAACTCCCTGTGTGACCCAGAGTGCTGAGACTGCGCGTTTGCACACATGCCGCTTACAAAGTGCTGCAGATGGAAGCCAGGCCCTCATGCATGCTAGGTGCGAGCACTCTGCCAACTGGGCTATATCCTCAGCACTATAATTTTAAAGTTTTGTTTATAAAAATAACTTCAATTGAAATGTCTTCCATGAGGAATACACTCGGATCTTTCTATTTAATCTCTTTAACTGGCTTGAGCAGCTTTGAACATCTCCAACCAGTGTTTTGCTTTCCTTTGTCTCTCAATTTCTCTTAAAGCCAAGCCTAGCGAAATCAGTCAATCGGATGGTAAAATTACTTTAATTGGGCTATGGTATTTTTTTTTAAGTTGTTAACATGTCCTGTCATTTTAAAAAGTATTAAAAAGTCGGGGCTGGAGAAATGGCTCAGCGGTTAAGAGCATTGCCTGCTCTTCCAAAGGTCCTGAGTTCAATTCCCAGCAACCACATGGTGGCTCACAACCATCTATAATGAGGTCTGGTGCCCTCTTCTGGCCTTCAGGCATACACACAGAAAGAATATTGTATACATAATAAATAAATATTTTTAAAAAAAAGTATTAAAAAGTCCATGTTTGCGTAGACACATGCCAATCACAACGCTGCTGAATGCTTCACAAGAACTGTTGCCACTTTTTATTTGCATTTGAAATACATCTGTCAAATACGCCACGGCTTTTGTTTGGTGATATCGAGTTCCCTCAACTACTCTCATTTGTTAATAAGTTTTTGTCAGTCTAAGCAAGTAGGCAGTATAGTGTGTTTTTCACTGGACTAAACATACCATTTTGGTTTCTGGTCATCCTTAGGACCCTACACATCATAAGTTCTTGGGACTGTCAAGTTGTTCTGTCTCTCTCTTCTGTGTGACCAGTCAAGAGATATTACACAGTTCTAAGCACTGTCCACCCCTCACTTGCTTTGTAAGGATCAATGAAACAGATCTGTAAGACTCCTGATGATGAAACCACAGTACCTTACACATTAAAAATCTACTGGGTAGCAAGATGGACCAGCAGCAAAAGCCCCTGCCATGCATGGCTGGTGAGCTTAATTTATAACACAGAATTCATGTTAAATAAGAAGATAAAAATCAATTGCCTTCAGCATGTATGTAACCTTCCCCTCAAACACACATCAGACACACAATAATAAATTTTTAAATTAAGTTTCTTGCATTATTTGAAAGCCTGCCAACAATCTCTCTTCTTAAAATCCAACACCACCTCACAAATTAAAAACAGAATCTAAAATTAGGTCATTAGCTACCAACTGTTTGTTAAGTGTGTGGTGTACCAAAGACATTCTGACTGAATACATGATAAGTCTACTTTTATCAAGAAAACAAAACTATAGTTACATGCCAGAAGAAGGTTTTATTCTCAGAAAAATAAACAAAGCAGTCACCAAGATCACACCCAAATAAAGAACTCAGCCCTCATTAATAAAGAATGAAGGGAAAAATAATGGCTTATGCTTCATTACCTAGCAAAAGGTCACAAAGAAGTCCCCAGATTTAAAACAAGGAGTGTGCTGCACATGTCATTCCTGAAAGGAGGAGAGACACATACCAAGAGTTTGATAAGCTGGTCCTTGCCACTGACTTGGGGTGCTTCTCCTTCATCTATGACCTTAACTGAGGTTTGATTTGTGTGTGGTACCCCACATTTCTCTCATGTTCCTTCCCTGTGCTTTCGGTTTTGATTTCTAGTTTGTCTAGCTCCTCCACTTTCTCTTCAAGTCCTAATCTGCCTTCTGCTTGAGTCACTCGACTTGTTGCTTTCCTTTAGGTTTCCAGTTGAGCTACTTGGGTTTTTCAACTCCAGTTCCATCTTTGTGTCAGCCTGGGTTCTTGTCAATGTCTCTATCTCATTACTGAATTGCACTCTCAAGTTCTGGGCTGTCTGTCACTTCCGTCAGTCTTATGTTTGTGTTTTCTCGGGCATCGCTCAGGTATTTATTCTTAAATTTTCCTCCTTATTTTCACTGAGCTGCTTGTATCTTCTTTAAATTCCTTCAACTTTTTTTTAATGAAGTTTATGATGGTTCTTTTAAATTCTGTGTCCTGGGTTCATCTAGGTAATTCTCACTGGCAAGCATTTCTACAAAGCTAGTGGATTTTGGAAGTGAAATATTGGCTTGATGTTTCATATTGCTTATATTTTTGAGATGAGACCTGAGTATGTGGACTTTTTCAAGATCAGTGTGAGCTCATCACTGATCATAAACACACCACTCTGGAGGGAGATGTTGATGGGAGTGTGTGAGGAACGCCAGGGGCACGGGTGAGCCTCTACCCCTTCATCTCTTCATCAGAACAGTACGCAAGAAGTCCATAAATAAAACTTCAAATCCTAGAATAATAATGCCAAAAGTGACCTTCTAAGATTGTTTGTTTTTCCCTCTAACTTGAGAATCTTTTTATTAAAGCTTGAGAGAAAAGCAACAGGGCAGGTAAGCTGAAACCCCCAATGGTTGCTGGGAGACGGGGGTGGGGGGGAGGGAAAAGAATTAAGGATTCTGCTTTAGGCAAGTAGGTGCTGGAAAGGGAGGGTCTTTGGAGGAGCAATGAGGAAGCCGAGCTGTTGAGGAGAGCATGTGTTGGCTCTAGGCAGGTATTCAAAAAAGACAGAACGAAGGAAAGTTATACTTTTTGAATAAGAACTCAGAAAGGTGGACAGGCTTGGTGTGAGGTCTGCGAGCTGCTTTGGTTAAGTTCCCCTTCTTAGGCTGCAGTCTGCCGGCTTCACAACAGTACCCTGGAACTTGCATGCATCTGAAAACTACTCAGGACTCTGAAGGACATTCACTTATGTAGGCTGTATGAATTGATATTTGTTATACTAGAAATAAAACCTGACAAAGCTATAAAATATTAAGCCAATTTAATAACAAGTTCAAATTGATTAATAAAGTCCATGAAAAGTGGAACTTTTTCAAAACAAAACTTCATGACAATAGTTGTGCTGTTTAGCATATTAACAAGTCTCATTAACATCCGGCTGAAGAGAAGACTGATGGAGCCTCATGCTGCTTCCTCGCTCAGTCTGTCCATCTGTCACGAAGTGGGAGTGAGAAGACGAGGTCTTATAACTGTCATAAAGTAGCTTCCATTTCGTTGACCTCGGTTGGGGAGTGGCTGGCTTTAGTGATTCAGCTGCTCAGTCCTGACTTCAGACCCTGCTGGCTTGCTGTGCTGTTCCTGACTGTCTGCAATGATGAAAAGGGGTTCTGCTGCCTACCGTGTATCTTGCACCCAGGAATCAAGAGGCGAGGTGCCCTTTTCTGTGCCTGACAAAGACTCAGGGACCCTTCTGGCCAGGGTATTTTAAGAGATGGAGGGAAGGAAAAGCTTTAGCTTCAAACCTCTCAGCTGTGTAAGAAACCTCTAATCACATTCCTGGCTACTCAGATCCACGGCACACAGAAGCAACTGGACTAAGGTAAGGAAAGCAAAGTGGGCGTGTGCAGGAACAGCAGCCGACCATCTCTCCATAGCAAAAGCATCATCTACAAGAAACAGGAGTACAAACTACTTGTCTGGATTTTCACTGTTGCCCAAGGCCCATGTGTTGAAGTCTTCTTGGTCTCAGGGTATCATTATCCTTAGAACTTTTAGGGGATGGAGTTTAGTGGGAGAAAGTAGTGTGCCCTCCTATAGGATATTGGGGCCCAGTCTCTTCCTGTCTTTTGTGTCCGAGCCACTATGAAGTAAACAAGGACCTTCTACCGTGTGCTCCTATGTGACATACCGTGCCACCACAGGCCCAAATGACCACAGAAGGAAAATTCTGAACCTGAGAGTCAAAGCAAACCTTTCTTCCCTTTAGGTTAATTCGTGGGTATTTTGTCAGAGTGAAGAAAAACTATAACACATACTTTTTTCTTATAAATTCTTCCACAAACTTTGGTTCATACACAAAACAGCAAACTAGGAATTTCAAGATCTCTCTACAGCGCTCAGCTGTCTGGCTGTTCCCCAGAGGCTTGCCTGGTGCATGATTTATCATCTACCATCATCTTCTCTCTCAGCAATGTTTTTATGCTTTTCCCACCGCTGAGTGAAAAATAAGCCTAGACATTGATGCTCAAGATAGGAGAAGGTCAAGAGACAAAGGCTCACACATCTATTCGAGAAACCCAGACCAACTTCTGAGTCAAGAACGAATGTCCTTGGAAAGTGTTCAAATAAAGGGGAATGTCCATCTCAAGGCCAAAATCACAGACGCGTTACGATTTACACAAAGAAAGCCCCTGTTCAAGCCCTATTACTCTCATGGTCAGTGAAAGAGAATGGATATTTTAAATAACATTTGGATACAATAAAAGTTAGGCTATAATAGTGAGCAGGAAATAATATCAGAAACTACTCTATATAGGTGTCTTAGTTTGCTTTGTGTTGCTGTGCTAAAATATCAGGGCCAAGGCAATTTATTTAAAAAGCATTTAATTTGGGACTTAGTTTCAAAGGGTAAGAGTCCATGACCATCACTGAGGGAGCACAGCAGCAAGCAGGCAGCCAGCCAGGCACTAAAGCAACATTGCATACGTCTTGAGACACAACAGCAAGGCAGAGGAAGCAAACCAGGGTTGGTAGTGGCTTTACCAGTCTCAAAGCCCGCCTCCAGTGGTGCACATCCTCCAACAAGGAGACACCTCTGAATCCTTTCCAAACAGTTTCTCCAACTGGGGACCAAATATTCAAGTACAGGTGGCAATGGGGACAATTCTCACTCAGACCACAAAAGGCTAGCTGCTGATGCTCTAAAAATGGCTCAAAACTTTTGAGAAAATGATTCCAAACACACAAAAAAAGCTGCCCCATGGAAGTGAAAACTGTTTCTAAATGATGTCATGATTGCTACAATAAAAACTCAGCAAGACTATTGTTTCCATTTAGGATCCGCTCATGAGAGGCATTCCATTTCCCTCTCTTAAGTGTTAGATGTCCTGGGGTTCCAGACTCTGAGGCAGCAAAGAAATGCTGCTGTGACTGTGTCAATTCAGACAGAGCAGTTCTCTATTAATACTAATAGATTTTGGAGGACACAAAATAGTAGCATGCTTTACAAAAATGAAATTTATTTTCTGTGAGAGCTACTATAAATAAGGGTAACAGATATTAACCTTTTACTATGTAAATAATCCACCAGCAACTATCTAAAGTAGGAAATACGACTTCTCAACTGGAGATTCAAGGCTTCCCAAAGTCCAATTACATAAAAATGGGTGCAAATAAAGGACACTCAAATAATTTAAAAGGGAACAGAACCCATTACTATAGTTTTACTTTTCCTAGTCAGTGCTGACAATTAGAACAGTCAATGACTTTTGACTCAAACCTCAAGATTACAATGTTCACTTCCTGGGTCAGCAAAAACATCATATCCTGCATCTCAATTTACTTATAGCCAAGGTGTCCATTCTGACTTGCTATGAATCTTTTTATGGCTTTAAGTCCATAGCTCCTTCAGTCCTGAACACTATTTATGAAATAAATATGGACATAAATATAAGTAACAACAACTAAGTCAAGATTACAAATAAAATCAAGTCTTACTAATAAAACAGCACTCACAAAAAGCAAAGTAGTTTACCAGACCTCTATGACCCCAGAATACAAGAAGGATCACTACATGTGTGAGGTAAGTCTACACAGAGTTCTAGGCAGCCAGGGTTATAACCACACAATCCCATACTCCCTCAAAACCAACAAAAATGGGGGAGGGAATAAAGAAACTAGTCTGAAAATGATAAGCTTACAAAAATAACTTTCAATTCAAGATGATGAATCATTGTATAAAAAGGAATTCTTTTCAATTTCAGATAAAATAATTGTCAAAAAAGTAAAATTTACCTACTGTTGAAATGAAAACCACTTCTGTCATACAAGGAATTATTACTGGGAAAGGACTGGGAGTCACTCCTAGAATCATCACAACAATTCCATGTATGATTCTCCTCAGCCAACAGTAAATGTATGTAGCCACCTTGTTCATGTCACACGGATGAGGGACAGCAGTGGAGGAGGCATAGTGGTTTCTCCCAGGAATGCTAGTAAGCAGGGAGGGAAGACAGGAAGAGAATGGCTTCTGCCCTCCAGAGAACTGGCAACAAACACTGTTTGGAAGAAATGACTAGATTATAGGAATACAAATACAGAGCTAGAGGAATGGCTTAGTAGTTGGAGCGTGTGATACATTTACTCTAGTTTGATCATCTATAAAAAGCACTGGGTGGCTCTCAAATACCTGGAACTCCAGTTCCTGGATATCTGGATCCTCTTCTGGCCTCTGTGGGCACCCATACTCACATGCACAGATATACACAAACATATAAATAAAACTAAACCTTAAAGAATAAAAAATGAGGGTATAAGGAGTGGGAGCTTCTGCATGGAACCAAATGTAGCTGGCTCGTTCATTTGCTTGTAGCCTAGGCAGTCCTTGAACTCTGGATCCTCCTGCCTCAGTCTATTGCATGTTGGGATCCAAGGCTGTACCGGGCTTGGTTAGGTTTTTATTCATTCAAAAAATATTACTCAGAATCCAATTTCACAATGCTCTCTACAGAGTATGGGAAATATCACTGCATATGTTCCCTGCTTTGAAGGTACTCATGCTAAGAGAAAACAAAGGAACAACACATATTAAATTCTTCTTATTTCTCAGACACTTTCAGTGACTCCATGTATCGTTTTATAAATACAAAAAGGATATAAATGGAATAAACATAAACGTTAAGGTAGAAATGTGAATTAAGAACCTTCCAATCACGCTGTGCAGATGGCCTCTTGCTGCTCTGGGTCTCCAGGGCAAAAGTCTGAAAAGCAGGATAAGCCCTAGGGAGGTCTGAGAGCAGGGTCAGGGGTGAGGGCTAGCATCTGATTTTAGAGATGAGGCTCCAAATTCCTGGGATGGATGTGAACCACACATATCTGATACTGGGTAGCAGAATTCTGATAGGTAGATTGACAAGTAGGGGTAAAAAAGTACTTTGAACTTCGTTCTTCCTGAGTTGTTGAGAACTTACACCCTAAGGAGGGGTAAAATTAAACTATAAATTTGGATATGAGGGAAAAGAGGAGATAAGAGTCAACAAACAACAGGGGCAATCCAGTGGGTTACTGCAGTGGGCCACAGCCAGAACTGTAAGGGATAGGAAAAATTTAAATCTAGTGAACACAGACTAGACAGTTCTGGGGTTGAGGGAAGATGTGCCTTATGTTTCTGGTTGGGGCACTACATGATGTCATTTAGTAGAGGAACAAGGGACAAAGGGCTAACTCTAAAGTGTCTCTGAGACACTGAGGTTGACGGTCCAGTCAGTTTCTGCAGCCAGAGTCTGGGGCTCAGGAGGGCAGCACACAGCACAGTCCCAGGGAGTGGAAGAACTGGACAGTAAAGCCACAGGGAAGAGTAACAAGACAGAGCAGGAATATCACCTCAGAGTGCCAAATGGAAGAATCAGGAGGGGACTAGGAGACTTGAAAACCGTATTAAATACCAAACCATGACTCCACTCCACATAGCATCCTATAGGCATCCTTCCGGCCCAACCCCAAACAGGAAGCTCAAGGCTAAAGCACCAGCTTCACCCTTTTCAGCATCAGTCCGGGTCCGGGGTCCGTGCTGGCCTTGAACTGAGATTCCTCCCACACCAATCTCTAAAGTAGCTGCAATTACAGACACCACTACACCACACTTGCTCTAACGCTTTAGACTTCTCTCTAAAGCGATGGTTACTGATGTGGAAAGTCATGCTGGTCTTTGCATCAATTTGGTGAGCAGTTCTCTTTAATCTTCTCTAAGATAAAGTCTAATACTGCTAGAACATGAAAATGTACAGCACTCCCTGGCAACTGGGAGAACAGCTGTTCCTCCATCTGTAATGCGGAGGAGCTGGAGATGAGTGGTGTAGAGCATAGATCCACATTCTAGCGTGTGTTGGGAGGGTACATAAATGGCAAGAACAACACGCCTTGGAAAGAAAACCTACCCTAATTACAACACTCTGGGTCACTCTACAGCCCAGCACTGAACCCCAGAGACCAGGGCAGACGTGACACCATTCCCTTCTGATGATGTAAGCCCTCATGACTTGTCCGGGATCAAAACCAGCTGACAGCCACTCTGCAATGAAAGAATGACTGCCCCCTCCCATATTCTGGTTCTAGTGAGTTCTGAAGCTTCACAGCACAGAACAAGTGTCAGGGGACTCTTTGGAGATATGATCCGTGGTTCTGCTGCTGTCGAGGTACTAGAGAGAGGAATGGCTTCACAGGTGATTAACCACACCAGCTGGGCTGCGAACAGCGACAGGAGAAAACTGGCATGGCTCTAATTTCTCCACGAGATGAACTCCATGTGAAAACTAATGAAGCGCCTTATGTCTACAGAGAATATTCCTTTATTTGAGGGGTATAGTAAAGAAAATTGATTCCTATTGTTGAAAACTACTGTAGGAGTCTGTGGAGATGACTCAGCGGGTAACACACGTGTTGTGTTGTGAGCTCAGCTCCCAGAATCCATGTAAAAGTCAGTGGATGTAGTAGCTCGCCTGTAACTCCAGCACAGGATGTAGAGACAGGAAATGCACATTCAACCCTGCCAACAAGTTATTCAGTCAAACAGGTCCAAAACCTTCATAGAACATTTGAGGAAGATCCCCAACATTAATCTCTGTCTTCATACTCACAGGAGACTGCACACCCGCTCTCACACACAAATATGTGCATATACACTACACCCACTCACCTTGACCTTGGGTCACTCGCTGAACCTGGAGCTCACTGATTTGGCAGTAATAGCTGGCCAACAATCTCCAAAGATGCTCCTATCTCTGCCTTCCCTACACTAGGATTACAGGGGCATGTCATGACATCTGGCTTTTTATCCAAGTGCTTGGGATTCTAACTCAGTTCCTTGGGCAAGCAATGTGCCAACTAAGCCAACTGCCTAGCCCCTCCACCCTCTTTTTGAGGATGATGAAGATGAAATGGCAATATCTTAAATACATCTAGAGAAAAATACAGTTTTTGGTGGCTTACATTTTGTAAATTACAGGAGCATTACTGTGATGACTCAGCAAAGACAAACGATGCTTCCACTAAGGCATTTCTTCCCCGGACATGGCCTCCTAAATCCACTTAACATGGCTTTTGAAGGTTCATGGATACTGGCTACAGACTGCTGCCGCCGCCAATAACATTGGCAGCAGCTAATATTTATCTGTGCTACGCACAGGCTGTTCTAGGAGTTTTCCGTGTGTCATCCTGACACAAACTATACAAAATGAATACAATCACCATTCCCACTGAAGACGGAGGCAGAGAGCAAAGCATCTTGTGCAGTATGACAGAGCAGCAGCAGGAGGAAGAGCTGGGACTAAAGTCAGGCAGTTAGATCCAGAGCCTGAGTTCCAAACCACTGTATATCAACTCAACAACCTTACATTCATTCATTCATCCATGCATTCATTATCTTACTTATTGATCTGAGTATTGACAAAGCATTTAAAGTTAAAGAGTCCTGGGTGCTAGGGTGGCTCGGTCCTTACCCCATGAAAAAACATGAAGTGAGAAATGGGAACTAGACTGCTACGGTGAAATACTGAGAAAGAGGGCACAGCACAAACCAAGGCTGTGTGTGCGGCGAAATACTGAGAAAAAGGGCATGGTACAAATCAAGGCTGTAGTGTGGGTAGAGCCAGATCTTCAGGGTTACAATGGCTATCTGAATACATTTTCCCTGTCTCCTAAGCACCAGGGAAAGCCATTAAAGGTGATTAAAAACTCATCTCTATAAAGATCGTTTTAGTCCTAATATAGAAAACAAAGTTGGTCAGAATAAATATGAGGGGGCCAGTGAGAGGGACAGCTAAAGAAGGTAAGAGAGAGAAGACAAGAATAAAGGGATGGTGGGAGGGAGGATAAGAATGAGAAGGGGGAGAAGAGAAGTGAGGGCAAAGGAAGCTGATAAGTAGGGGAAATCAGTTAAGTGAGAGACTAGAGAAAGACCAAGTAAGAAGAGGGAGAAGACCCTTGGCTTGTGCACGCAACACAGGGGCCTCAGTCACTGTAATAGGCGCACTGGGGACAGGCATGTGATAGAATGAGCTTTATTTTAGACTTGGTAAGTTTGGAGTTCATTTGGAACATTCAATAAGAAACATTAGGAAGAAAGTCAGAACCCCAGAGTACAGTCTAGACAGAAACACAAAGCTCTCTGCCAAATGCACAGCAAATGAAGTCATGGTGTAGATGAGGCTGTACAGAGAGAAAAGAACCAAGGCTGAGAGCAAAAGTGGACTGACTCCAATACTGGACCAGAGCTGGAGGACAGAAGAAAACCAGCAGACCTTAAGGATGTACAAAGAGGCCGTTGCTGAAACCATAAGTAATGCTATTACATACTGCAGGGAGCAGAGCGTGAGAAGGCAGGACCCGACAGAGCCAGTTTCAGAGAGAAGCAGCAAGCACTGCTGCTGTGGTCAGACGCTGTGGGTCCACATGGCCTTCAGTAGCAGTAATCCGAGCAGGCTGGTGGTCTTAGAAGGCCAACTGCAGTGGTTTGAATTTTGTGCTGGATGGTTTTATATCGACTTGACACAGCTAAAGTCATCTGAGAAGAGGGAACTTCAACTGAGAAAATGCACCATAAGATCGGGCTGTAGATAAGCCAGCAGGCATTGTAATTAGATCGATGGGGGGGGGATTAGTTGATTGTGGGTATTACCATTGGTGGTCCCCATTCTATAAGAAAGCAGGCTGAGCAAGCCATGGGGAGCAAGCCAGTAAGCAGCATTCTTCCATGGATTCTGCATCAGTTCCTGCCTCCAGGTTCCTGGCCTGGTTGAGTTCCTGTCCTGACTTCCTTCAATGGTGGAGTACAATATGCAAGTGTCAGCCAAATAAACCCTTTCCTTCCCAACTTGCTCTCTGGGCATGGTGTTTCACCACAGTAACAGAAACCCTAAGACAAGTTCCAAGTGAGGAACTCTACCACGGTGACTGTAAAGAACTCTTTTGAGAAGTGAGAACATAAGGAGGGAAGCAGCTGAGAGTTACAACTGTTTCAGTTCTTGTTTCTAAGAATCTCCAAGTCAACGGGAAATAACCA